>NC_079439.1:51555966-51880966 GCF_903798145.1 Danio aesculapii
TAGTAATCTTGTTTAGGCAATCGTTTGGAGTTTTATATTTTAAAGGTCAAATATTTATTGCTGAATTACAAGTTCGGTTTTCGATTGGCCTCGTGAAAAAGAGAATGATTTCATATTCTCGGGGCCGGCACGTCCAGAGAATAGTGAGGGCTGCGTCCGCGATGATGAATTTTCAGCTTTATTACTTCTGTCTTCAGAGTCACACGATCCTTCAGAAATCACTCTATTATTATTATTATTTTTTATATTATTATTATTGGTAATAGTAATAAAAGCAACAAGTAGTAATAATTTCATTTGAAACTGCATGCAGTAAGTAATAAATAAATATTTAATAAATAAGTCTTTAGCAATTTTTTATATGTAATAAATGCCGCCTTGATGAACAGAATAATTTTAATTAGATTTTTAAATAACAGTAATAATAATAAAAAAGAAATAAACTGACCCCAAACTTTTGACCGGTAGTGTAGATCAGTGGGTTAGTTTAATAAAATAATATAATGTGCGTGTTGAATATAATAGACGGTCGGTCGCAAATCTTTTTAAATGCATTAAAGGGCAGCGCATGTATTAGCCTTACCCTGGAGTTTGTTCACCCCCCCGCCTTTGAAATACTGATAAATTATTCGTTAATCTTTTCTGCTCACTATGTCTTCTTCTTATTCTTGTTTTAGGGCGACTAACTCATTAAAAGCATTATCGCCACCTACTGTACCGGATGTAATTCTGATGATGAGGAGTCTGAATATTAGAAAGGGGAGGAAAAAAGAAACGAGGAGGGAGGAAAAAAAAAAAAACTTTGGATGTTTCACATTCTCCAATCTTTGCATTTAGACCACATACTCATGTCAGCGCTGTGTGTTTAGCTCCTCTAACATATAACGTCTTTATGACCATAATTGAGAATACTCTCATCCAGGGGCATAGCAACCGGGGGTGGGGTGCATCCCCCTCACTTTTAGAGACAGACCATTTAGAAACAGGTGATTAATAATTATATGAATGTATGATCTTATACAGCCGTCCCCCCACTTTTAAAGGGCACCAATGGTGAAAAATCTACTTTTCAAGCTGTTTGGACAGAAATGTGTGCAAGTATAGTGTATAAACTGTCATCTTGGGGTGAAATAAACTTTACAACATTTTAACAACATAAAAACGGTGGACCAATTGAAGCGGTTTTCAGATCGACCGCAACTTTACGTAGGAGTGCGGTCCCCCCGCCCACCAATATTGATTGACAGCTGCGCGCATTAACATGTCCGGTAGTCACGTGTATAATCATATCATCAAGAGAGGACGAGCGCAAAGCAGCTGGGAATAAAAGGTGTGTTCAGTTCGCTAGGATCATCAATCATCATCAAACATGATCAAGAGTGAGTTTCACAAGTTTAAAATGTTTTAAAACAGAGCATGTGTGTAATGAATTACAGCGATTCACTTCAGATTCACTTAATCAGCACAGCCGCGTGTCAGAACATTTATAAAGGAAGACGCTTCAATCGCGGTTTGTGGACGTTAAATCAGGTTTATTTTGTACATTAATATAAGAGATATCCATACCCACATAGCAAAATATATCTGGCCCAGCTCTGGCCCACACAATCAGCTTTTACTTGGCCCACATGCCGCAGTGGATTACGGTACATGACTGGACCAAGTCTGGCTTCCGGGCAAGGGCCAAACACGGACCATATCTGGGCCAGGTCTTAGCCAAGTTTGTAACCCATAACTGGGCCTGAACTGGGCCAGTTATGGCACATGAATGGTCATTGTCTGGAAGCCAGACTTGGTTCAGTCATGTACCGTAATTCACTGCGGCATGTGGGCCAAGCAAAAGGCTGATTGTGTGGGCCAGAGCTGGGCCAGAGAAATTTTGCCTAGTGGGCCATAACTGGCCCTTAACCGGACCACATCAAGATAATATTTGGAACCAAAACTGAGCCATAATTAAACCATGTTAAGACCAGTCTTTAACCAGAGAGCCCAAAAGTGAGCCACACCTAAACCTAATCCACATAAACTAAACCTGCAGCCAAACTAAACCCTTCCCAGATCAAATCACAACAATGACTGTTCTGAACAATATTTATTTCACATTTAAGGAAACATAACAAGAGAAATCAGCATACTGTAAATCTTTAACATCAGAACACACAGCATTTTGCAGTCTTTTAAGTTGCAAATCCCATAAAAGCAAGTTCTTTAACCAGTTTTCTCCTGATTCTCCTTTCGCTTCTGTCTCTCTTTCCTGCCACCATCCCTATATGGGGCCAGATATAGCCATCTTTTGATGGTTGAGTCAATGTCTTTTTCTGAGGCTTCAGATGTCAGGCGGTTTCGTCTCACAGCCGCTGAAACAGATATGTAAATGTTTGAAATTAGCTTTTTTTATCAACAGTTAATGTGGATATTGGATTTTAAAAAACAATTACATTAAAACTCAACCAGAACATATTGACAGACATGCTTTTACAGCTATACAGACTTTTAATTGAAGCAAGTAATTTTAGTAATATGGCTCCAGGAGGAATTCAGTCTAAGTTCCTTTTCACAAAGCTGTGTGCAATTTAATAACTAGATATATTTTGGCAGTGTTCTTTTAAATCTGCTTTAGTAAAATGCTACAATTGGTTCAACAATCTTTGTTCACCAGCAAATAAGGACAGTAAGGCTGCATTTACAATTAAAATTTTTATCCAAGGTTATCATAACGCCAGAATCTTATACCGGCCCATGCCTAATCTGCGGTTGGTTACTTTACAAATATTGAATTAAAAAAAACATTGTGTTGGTTCATTGTGCATCCCGCGGGTGCAACCAAGTTGTGCATTTAGTTGAACTTTTTGAGCGTGCTGAGCAGTTCGGTGTTAGTTTTATTTAAATATCTTGAGGTGGAACTAAACAGCGCATTTTCTCCGCCTTCTTCTATAAACACTTCTTGGTGTTTATAATGTAAAATCGCGATGATATTTAATTATTGATTGGTGGCCACAAATTTAGTTCTCATGAAAATAATACAATTAATCGTGCAGCCCTAAGTCAAACTGTTATTCTGTGTTTTTTTTTTTTTTTTACTGTTACTGACAAGCACATTTTTTAAAAAACATTGTTAGAAACATTAACTCTTGTATTTGTTGCTATTAGTTTTTCCTACTATGAAAGTCAAATACATGTTTTCTGCTTTTTTCAAAACATTTTATTTGGTGTTTAATAGAAAAAATAACAAAATCATAAAGATTTGGGACCATTTGAGGAGAGTAATTATGGAGAGAGATTAGACTCAATAATAATTCACGCAAAAGACACGATGTACACATGCGTAGCCAAATTCACGTACGTAAAATATTTATTTATACTTACAAAAACAATTCACATGCACAAAATAAAAATACATTTTCATAAAATACGTTTCACAAATGCAAAACACTATTTGCAAATATATAAGAGTGTACAAAAAGTTTTGAATGTTTAAAATTCACGAGTTCATCCTGAATGAGTGTGCAAATCCTCTCTCACGTACGACTCACCCTGAATACGAATGTGTGCATTTTTGAGACTTTCCTGCCAGCACACACCTCCCACGTGAGTCACTCGTGCCCTGTAGCCAATAAGATGCGAGCTTACTGTTCAACCAATCACAACTCCCTGAGAACGCAGGGACAACAAACCTCAAGAATCAAATTAGTTCATCCCTAACATAATTTAAACAACAAGGTTTGTTCAAATTACAACATGGCGGCTAATACAAGATGCTTTGCACATTTATTACTATACACTTAAATTAGCATAGACTTAACACAAGCACTTTTCTATTGAGTTATTGGAAATACACTCAGATTCTACTATAAAAAGCATATACACAAACTAGTAGGAAACAGTATTGACTTACAGGAGTATCCGCCATGTTGGTTAGAGGAACAGACTGCGCAAAAGGAGCGCAAAGTGGTTGACATCGAGTACAGCTCGCATCTGATTGGCTGAGAGGTACGAGTTGCCTGTTTCTGGCAGGAAAGTGTCAAAACTGCACACACTCATATTCAGGGTGAGTCGTACGTGAGAGAGGATTTGCACATTCTCATTCAGGATGAACTCGTGAATTTTAAACATTCAAAACTTTTTGTACACTCTTATATATTTGCAAATGGTGTTTTGCATTTGTGAAACGTATTTTATGAAAATGTATTTTTATTTTGTGCATGTGAATTGTTTTTGTAAGTATAAATAAATATTTTACGTACGTGAATTTGGCTACGCATGTGTACATCGTGTCTTTTGTGTGAATTATTATTGAGTCTAATCTCTCTCCATAGTAATTGTACACAAATTTTTGTGTGAACTATCCCTTTAAATCTATTTCTCTAACCTGTTCACTCTTTTTACTTAACGTTAATAGTTCAGGCATGAAACAAACGTATCTAAAATTGCCTATTTATTCACATGCACATAAAAGTAAAGTGCTTTTTTTATCCACGTAAGCACATAATGTATACAGCATACTCAAATTTGATATATCTTAGCTTTAATTAAGCATATATTCTGATAATTTAGGCTTCGTTTTTGTTCATAATACAAATATAATACATGAAAGATCTCTCTTTCCAATGCATGCATGCATGCGTGCGTGCGTGCGTGCTGGAGAGGGGTGTGATTTTAGAATACATTTTGAATCATTCCAAGTGATCATTCTGTTTTTGTTTGAAATGCCCTTCATCTCTCGCTTTATTACGTAAACAGCAACTTTGCAAGGGCTATGGGTTAACATCACAGCCCGAAAATGGTCCAACTTTTAATGAGATAATCTCAGTAACGTTCGATAAGGATAAACAAAACGAAAAAATATCCTTAAATTGTGTGATGCCGTCTTCTGTTAATTTACATATTATTTTGGAGTTTATTTATCATGATGTGCCACTTAACATGAGATAAATTAACTTTAACTAACGTTAAAGAATATTTATCGAGCTTATGGGTATACACTGACAACCACACCGATGACATTTAAATTTCCGACGATGAAACTGATAACTGATCTGAAACAATATATTAGAAACCCAATTATTACTTACCAAAATGCCTTTGCTCCAGTTAACGTTAGGTCCACGACCGTTGGTGAAGTGCGTACAAGTGGCCGCCCGCCGCCGCCGTCCTCTTTAATAGATCCGAGAGTATTTTTCAAATTAGAAGTTTTGTTTCGTTATTTTTTAATCGTGGTTAAAATTAACCAAGCTAGCGAAATCAGCAGACTGACGTTACACACCGTTCACCGGAAGAAAATATACTTGAAAACTGAACAGAAAACCGAGTGTCACGACCAATGGTCACGACTGCAATATCCTATTGATAAACCCATACAGCATTGCGCATTAGGCGCGCTACGGGCGCGCTTTTTCTCAAAGCAACCTGATTGGTAGATTTGGATTTTTGAATTTTTTCTGGTGTTTGTGCATGAGACAAGCAGCACAAAAACAATTGACTTAACATTTTAACACTACCGTCTGTATATTCTGGTATATCATCATTGGTTAATAATAATATAATTAGCAAAATAATAATTTGAATAATAAAAAATATGTAATGTAGGGTAAATTTAGTTGCAACATACAAAAGAGAATAGATTAATTCAAATACTTCAATCTTGATTGTTTCCTAGATTAAAACGAAGGCATTAGAAGATGCAAGCGGAAGATTTTTATGTATTTTAAATGTGGTTCCAGAAAGGCCAAACTTATGTGGGCCACAGATCAGTTTTGAACATCTGGGCCAAATACTACATTTGACATCTGGCCCATGTCTTGTCTGCCGCCTTCAAGACGGTGCCACCTCTGCCAAACCTGGGCCATGTTTGGCCCACATGCTGTATGCCAGTGCCGGATGAATGCCTGATGTGCCAGATTTGTGCCAAATCTGGGCCAGAATTCTTTGCTACCTGGGTACAGTAGTGGATATTATCACATATGCGTGCAAAACGAGTGCAAAGCTTAACGCGCTCTCTCTCTCTCTGTGTGTGTGTGTCTGCGTGTCTGAGTTATGTGTGTGTGTGTATGTCTGCGCTACGTTTGTGTTTGTGTGTGTGTGTGTGTATGTGTCTGTGCTATGTGTTTGTGTCCTTGCTGTGTGTGTGCGTGAACTTTATAATGACATTGTGTGTGACTCATTGTTGCAACGCCACAAAAAATGCATCAAATACTGATTGATAAAGTTTTTACTGTAGTATTTCTTACACACGTTACATGAGATCTGCTTCCTGAGGCAGCCGAGGGCGGTACAAAAAAACCCCCAGCAAAACCTTTTTTTCCAGCTATAATATAGACACTTCAAACAGCTATAATAAATAATCTGATGGGTGTTTTGATCTGAAACTTTACAGACACATTCTGGGGACACAAAAGATTTATATTAAATATGAAAAAAGGGGTAACCTATGTGCCCTTTAAAATGTCTGCTACGCCCCTGCTCTCATCCATAAATATTAGCCTATAATCTAGAACCTAAACCCAAATCCTCCTTATACCTAATAAATGCTCTATATACTTGCCAGTCTATTATACCTTTTACTAAAATAATTTTATTTATTATTTTGTCTTCCCCACAATGACTAAATAACATATTGCGATGTTTGTTATATTTGCTACATACAAAAAGTGCATGATCCACATTTTCAGTTACACCACATAGGCCTACATCACATTTCCCATCTTCATGTAAACCCATCAATGCAAGTGTTGCATTTAACCCTGTGTGTCCCAATCTTAATCTTGATAACCATACCTCTTCCTTCCTATTTCTTCCTTGATATAGTTTTGTCTATAGTGCCATCTTAAATGACTAAATCTTCCAGTATTACTCTTATTCCATCTAATTTGCCATTTATTTATTAGTTTTTCCTTTAAAATTGATTTCGGCTCTCTTTTTCCCAAAGGTACATTCACCTTCACCTCTTGCTTATTTAGCGCTTCCTTTGCTAATTTGTCAGCAACTTCATTACCGGATACCCCAATATGTGATGGAACCCAGCAGAAATAAACAATTCCTCCTATCTCCTTTAGTCTATATAAAGATAAATAGACTTCTGTTATTAAATCCTCTCTATCTGATTTTGAATTTGCTAACTAAAGCTGAAGATGAATCTGAACAGATTACTACTTTGTTTGGTCTGACTTGTTCAACCCACTGTAATGCTATAATTATAGCTGTTAACTCTGCAGTGTATACTGATATATTATTGGACAATTCTAAACTAATATGTACTTTGAACTCTGGAATATTTACACCTATTCCTATCTTTTTACTACACTCAAAAAAAGAATTTGTCGGACTTACATAAAAAAGAGTGTCAAGTGGTTCCACGTAGCTGTGTTGAGTAGTTTCTACAAGTAAAAATATAGTTGAATGAACTAAAAAAATCCAGGTAAAGTTTACAAAATATTTCATAGTATATACAACCCATTTAGATGTGTCATTATTGCATTTTAGGTATATGTATATTTTACTTAGTAATGTTATGTTAGAATTATGAACTTTCAGTATGTAAGGTGAATACTTTCTTTTCTTTTTTTATTCACTTTAAAGAATGTGCTCTACAAGTGTAAAACTTAAATAATCAAACATATTTTTAGAAACAAAATGAATTTAGTTTTTATTTCTTCTAAAACAATTTTAATTTCATAGGTGCTTTGAAACAAATACACAAAAACATCAAAGGTTTTACAGTAAACATTTACAAGGGCTTTTAAAGGGCAACTGGCTTCAAGAATTTGAAATAATCTTACTTTGAAAAATTAAATAAATGGAAGGTTAAAATACTGCTAAACTCCATTTCTGATCTTTACAATCAATAGTAAGAGTAACATTCAAACTATTGTAAGAAAAATTTATAAAAGAGCAAATTTACAAAAGAAAATTTGTAAGAACAATTTCTCAAGATACGAAATGCCACAATGGTCAATTACATATATTTCAAAATGTTTAAGCTATTGTTAAATTATACAACTGGCCTCTATTTATGAAAACCACCACAAAAATAACAGTTCGTTTCAAAAAGACAGAAATAACTTACTATTGATGTTCTTTTACTATGTGCAACTACAATAAATTTAACTTGGGAAAAAGAAAAGGAAAGTTAAGAAAGGCACCATGTCACAAACTGCTACAGTGCTCAATTTTTGATATCTCAAATTGTTCGAGCCATTAGTAAAGAAAAGAATAAAACTGACAATCTGAAACTTTGTAAATAACCAAACAATTTAACCATTTAAAGTTGCAGAACTTCATTTAAAATTTTGGTGCCATCGACAAAGATAACATTAAAACTGGTCCTTAACCTTAAAACCAGAAACTATTTAAATTTCACAAAAAGCTTCTTCCTCTTTTTCTTTAATTTGTCCAGAATGATGTACTGATTCAGCTAGAAATGATTGAACTGATTGTTCTTGAGAACTTGTATTTTGTGTGACAGTTTATGTGCATCAAGTCCCAGCAAAAGTTTCTGGAAAAACTCAAAAGTGTATTTCAGGTCTGAAGGATAACTGAGATTCAAGCTGTATGTGACTCTCAAAGAAAGAGCACAAGCCTTGGTGATATCGCCAAGTTTCTGAAGCACTTTCACTCCCTTAACAATCAGTCCAACATCTGATGGTGGGTCACGGGCTTCTGCACCTTTAGGTCTGACGATGTAGATTCTAGTGACAGTATTGGCCATGTGTCTCTCAGAGTTTTCAAAGTATGTGTCCTACAAAACACAAAAACAGTATCACTGTTTAATTCCATCAAAAATACAGATTGTAAATTTAGAGAATTTTGGCGGTTGACACTAAGAATTAGTGCATGGAAAACGAATACCACAACCATAACGTCTATGCACTAATCTATAGTGTTTCAACCGCTGTGATCTAGTCATGACTGTTATTTTGCAGTCTTTGCACTGCCACATGCTTTCCTTGAGAAACACAAGTCAGTACTACTGGCTAACAAAAACACTAAAACTCAAAAGACTCCAAAATACACTGATAACATATATTAATAGTTCTGTGAACACTCACATCACTTTTCTTGACGATATTTAACAGTAAAGAGTTATGAAATACTCATACCTGACAAAGCCACCATCTTTTCCTCCTCAATGTGCTTCGCGCGTTCGTCTGTCTTCCGTTCTGCTCTGGTGCTCCACCTCCAGGTAAGCAGCTACAGTATCCATAAATATCCAAACTTAAGAGGGTTTTGCGTTCTACTCCACAATGTTAAGTTGGCCAGTCAGACCCTTACTAAGTAAAGCCTACAGTACTACATTTTTGTAGAAATAACCTAGTTAACTTGTGTAAATTTAATTACTATTATGTTTTATGTAATGCGAACAAGGATGGGTATAGTAAAATTTACAATAACTTTCGAAAGTTCATTTTTTTGAGTGTAGGTTCTTTGGAACCATATGTGAAATTTTCAAAGTTGAATGAAACATATTATTTAAAATAGCATTTTTATTCTTTCCCACTATATTCATCTTTAGGTTTACTTAGCAAGCTTAAATCTACGAGTGGTTCCATAGTGGGACATTAGTGAGCGGTATATTGGGACAGAAGATCATGTTGTTCATACCATATTCTTTAGCCAACTTTTTACTCTTCCATCCAAAGCTATCTCGTCCTTTATATGAATATTCCCAGCAATCTTCTAGTACTTTACGAGAAAGATGGTTACTAACTGATTGTTGAAGATTTACCCAGTATGTCACCATCAGTTTTATCCTCCTAAATTCAAGAGGCATTTCTCCCATTTCTACCCTAATTGCATCTACAGGGGGCGTTTTAATTGCTCCACAACATAATCTTAGCGCTCTGACTTGTATAATGTCTAATTCCCAATATAGACTTACATGCAGATCCATACACAATGCAACCATAATCAAAACAGGATCGAATCAATGCTTAATACATGCACAGCAATGCACTACGACTAGCTCCCCAGTTGTGACTAGCAACTAAAAGCATACAGTTTATAATCATTTTACATTTTGTTTCAATTTTATTTAAGTGAACTTTCCATATAAACTTTTCATCTAACCATAAACCTAGGTATTTAAAAACAGGTACTCTTTCCAGTGTCTGATCCTATAATTTTAGATCTGTATGTACAATTTTCCTGTTTTTTGTAAATATCATGTATTTTGTTTTTGATACTGAGAACTTTAAGCCCCATTCTAGGGACCATTTCTTAACTTTTTAAACTGATTCCTGTATTGCTTTATTAATACTTCTAATATTGCGTCCTCTTTTCCATAATGCTCCATCATCTGCATAAAGTGCTAGTCCTATTCCTACATTTTTAATCTTATCAAAACATCATTAATCATTGGATTAAACAAAATGGGGCTAATTGCACTACCTTGTGGTGTACAATTTGAAATATTAAAAGCAGCCGATAATTCTTCTCCAATTTTAACTTGAAAGGTACGTTCAAATAAGAAGCCTAACACCCAGTTATAAAATTTCCCACCTATACCCATTTCGTTCAATTTAATAAGCAATCCTTCCCTCCATAATGTATAGGCCTTCTCAATGTCAAAGAAAACTGCTAGCATATACTCTTTCATTATAAAAGCTTTTCTAATTTCATTTTCAAATAAAATCAAGGCATCTGTTGTGGATCTATTCTTCCTGAACCCACTTTGAAAGGTTGTTAATATTTTCTTTTCCTCTAATATATAATTTAATTGCTTTACAATAATTTTTTCCATTACTTTACATATTGTGAATGTAAAAGCTATTGGTCTATAACTGCTAGGCTTTGTTTTGTCTTTCCCAGGCTTGGCTAATGGAAGCACGACTGCAGTCTTCCATTGCTTGGGCAAAACACCCTCATTCCATATACGATTAATTACCTCTAATAATGTTTGCTTTAACAGGTAACTTCTTTAAAATTTGATAACTCATCATGTCCTTACCTGGTTTTGTGTTCTTTGAATTAAAGATAACTATTTTCATTTCAAAATACTTAAATTCATCATCTAGACTACTATTAAAATCTAGCTTTTTTATACATCTCCATATAATTCCATAATTTGTTGATGTTTTGTTAAAAATTCATCATCTAGATTTTCAATGCTGTGAGCTTTAGCAAATGTTTGAGCAAATATTGTGGCCTTTTCTTTATTTGTAATCACGATCTTCCCGTTATCCTCCATCACAGGTATTTTCCTGGAGCTATCAATCCCATTAATCTTCTTAATCATATGCCAAACTGTATTCATATCAGTTTCCCTGCCTATTGTATTACAAGACTATAAGTATTATAAGACTTCTTCTGGAGTGAGCATTTTTTTTAAAAAAATCTAAATGCTTTTTGTCTTTCTTTGATTGCCCTTCAGCATTCTGCAGACCACCAAGGTAGATTTTTCCTCTTTCTTGTGCCATTTGCTAATGGGATTGATTGTAATGCTGCAAAATAAATGCCATCTACTACCTTACCATATACATTATCAATACTTCCCTCTAGTGTTATATTTTTAAAAAGGTCTTTACATATTGCTTGGAATTTTCCCCAATCTGCACTTTTGTATACCCATCTTGTACCAATTTTGTGTCCGAACCTTACTTTGAATTTTACAAATGATAGGAATATGATCACTTCCTATATTATTTCCAGAAACTGACCATTTAGATTTACCAGCTAGTGACGCTGAAACTATTGTTAGATCCAAGTATGATGCGCTACCTTTCTTATATCTATTCTTGTTGGTTTGCCATCATTTAGACACACTAAAGATTTCTATGAATTTTCTATTATTTCACCATTTTTATCTGTTTTCCCACTACCCCAAATACTATTGTGTGCATTAAAGTCACCACATACAATCATTTTATTTGATGTTTCACCTATAGTGATTTCTAATATGTCTACTGTTAATTCTAAACAGGGATTATAAAAGTTTACTTTTCTGATTACCCCATGCTCATCCATTACTTCTATACATATGCTTTCTGTTTCACTTTCATTATTTACATACCTATAAATCACATTTTATTTTATGAAAGTTGCACACCCTCCACCTCTACCATTATTCCTGTCTTTCCTTATTACTTCATAACCATTCAGCTTGAAATATAATGCTTTGCATAACCAAGTTTCTCGAATACAAATTATATCAGGAGCTTTGTTCATATTTACAATGTATTTTTTTTAACTCCTTCCATTAGCAATCAAACTCCTGGCATTCCAATGAAGCAATAGGAAAGACATGATAATGTTAAGTATCACTACACTGGGATGCATCATAACTTGCCATCATATTCCACTCTGTCTTTCCTTCTTTTACTTTTAATATCTTGTGGATTTGTTCAACCGATATTTTTTTTTAGATTAGATTCAATCTAAAAAAAAAAAAAAAAAGTAGTGTTTGTGTTTTTGTTAGTTTGTCCTGTCTCGAGTCATATTCCTACAATTAGTTTCACCAGAGACGAATTGTTGGACATTCGGGCTCATACACCACCGAATATTTTTCCATACCTGGATTTATCTGATGTTCTGTTGGACATTGTAGTCGGAGGAGCCGCAGTGCTACTCAAACGCTTTCAAGCGCGCAGACGAGGAAAGCGTGCAGGCGCGCTTGTGAAACTCAGACAGCGCGGATTTCGGACCGCATTGCCTAGCATCTATCTAGCAAATCTCCGCTCTCTACCCAACAAAATAGACGAACTCATTCTGCTCTCTCAGACAAACAGGGATTTTCTGCATTCAGCTGCTCTGTGTTTCACGGAAACCTGGCTGAACGACACCATACCGGACAACGCGCTTCACCTACTGGGCTATCAGCTGTTCAGAGCGGATCGCGACGAAGAATCAACGCGGAAATCACGCGGTGGCGGGACGTGCTTTTACATCAATGAAAGGTGGTGTACAGATGTAACAGTTTTAAAGAAGATGTGCTGTCCAGATCTCGAAGCACTGTTTATTAACTGTAAGCCTTTTTACTCCCCACGCGAGTTCTGCTCGTTCATCCTCGTCAGTGTTTACATTCCTCCGCTCGCGCACGCAAGCCTGGCGATGCAGAAACTAGCTGATCAGATCATGGTGATAGAGCAACAACACCCGGACTCTGTTTTAATCAATATATAAACAGTAATAATCATTATATATACCAAAATATAGACAGCATGTTACATGTCCCACAAGAGACAGAAATATACTGGATCACTGCTTTACTACAATAAAGGATGCATACCGCTCCGTCCAACGAGCAGCTTTGGGACACTCTGACCATTGTTTGATTCATCTCATTCCAACCTACAGGCAGAAACTGAAAACAGCCAAGCCTGTATTAAGATCTGTGAAAAGATGGACTAACGAAACAGAGCGGGATCTACAAGCCTGTTTCGACCTCACTGACTGGAGTGTTTTTGAAGCTGCTGCAAATGATCTACGTCAGGCCAAGGAGGTTGCTTACAGGAATGGGGATAGGGCCTTGTATAAGCAGGCCAAATACACACTGGAAAAGGAGATCAGAGTCGCAAAAAGGAACTATTCTGAGAAACTAAGGAGTCAGTTCTCTTCCAGCGACTCAGCACCTGTGTGGAAAAGTCTGAAAAACATCACAAACTACAAGACACCATCCCCCAGCACTGTAGACAATGAACGACCTGAATGAGTTTTACTGCCGGTTTGAGAAAACCCCCCACACCCACTCTGAACTGCTCTTCACGCCACCATTAACACCTCCACCACCCCCTGCCTCCCCCAAACCTGCACTACAGTTTAACGAAGATGAGGTGCGCCAGGTCTTCCGGAAACAGAAGAGGAAAAAAGCACCAGGCCCAGATTTTATAACACCAGCCTGTTTAAAGTCCTGTGCTGACCAACTGGCCCCCATCTTCACTCTGATCTTTAACAGATCACTGGAGCTGTGTGAAGTGCCCTCCTACCTCAAACGCTCTACCATCATCCCCATCCCAAAGAAACCCAAACTTACAGGACTAAATGACTACAGACCGGTGGCACTAACATCTGTGGTCATGAAGTCTTTTGAAAAACTGATGCTGGCCCACCTGAAGGACATCACTGAACCCTCACTGGACTCTCTTCAGTTTGCGTACAGAGCAAACAGGTCTGTGGATGATGCAGTGAATATGAGACTGCATTATGCTCTGCAACACCTAGACAGACCAGGGACCTATGTGAGGATCTTGTTTGTTGACTTCAGCTCGGCGTTTAATCCTGCCCAAATTAACTCAGCTCTCTGTGCCCACCTCTGTCTGTCAGTGGATCAACAGCTTCCTAACGGACAGGCAGCAGCTGGTGAAGCTGGGAAAATTCTCATCTAGTATCCGCACAATCAGCACTGGCGCCCCCCAGGGGTGTGTCCTCTCCCCACTGCTCTTCTTCCTGTACACGAATGATTGCACTTCAAAAGACTCCTCTGTGAAGCTCTTGAAGTTTGCAGACGACACCACACTTATCGGCCCTATTCAGGACGGTGACGAATCTGCTTACAGACAGGAGGTTAAGGAGTTGGCTGTCTGGTGTAGCCACAACAACCTGGAGCTCAACATGCTCAAAACAGTGGAGATGATAGTGGACTTCAGGAGAATGACTTCAGGAGGAGTCATTCAGGTTCCTGGGCACCACCATCTCTCAGGACCTGAAGTGGGACACTCACATTGACTCCATTGTCAAAAAAGCTCAACAGAGGCTGTACTTTCTTCGTCAGCTGGGGAAGTTTAACCTCCCAAAGGAGCTGCTGAAACAGTTCTACACCTCCATCATTGAATCAGTCATCTGCACACCAATAACTGTCTGGTTTAGCTCAGCTACTAAATAAGACCTCCAAAGACTACGTGCTGAGCAAATCACTGGTACAACCCTTCCTACTCTACCAAGAACTGTACTTATCCAGAGCAAGCAGAAGGGCTGCCAAAATCACTCTGGACTCCTCACACCCAGCACACTGCCTCTTTGAACTTTTACCTTCTGGTCGACGCTACAGAGCACTGCGCACCAAAACAGCCCAACACAGAAACAGTTTCTTCCCTCAGGCAATCCATCTCATGAACACTTGATGATAATAATTGTGGAGCCAACATCACTACTTGCTATACACTTTTATACACATATACACTTAATTAACAACACACTTTACATGCCAATTTGCACATAACAGCTGCACATATAACGTTGTATATAGTAATAAACATGTACATACACTTGTCAATCTGTATATTTGCACTCACTACTTCTATTTTTTTTTAAATATATTATTATCTGTTTTTTTGTCCTGTCTCTGTAATTCTGTTGCACTGTAGAAGCTCTGTAACGAAAACAAATTCCTCGTATGTGTGAACATACCTGGCAATAAAGCTCTTTCTGATTCTGAAACATGCTCTTTTGTTTCTAAGATTCATTCACTTGAGGATTCATTCACTGTCAGCTGTTTTACTTTACAAGCTGCTTCTGCATACTTTAAATTTTGATTGGTCTTTACCTTTTGAATTTCACATGCCTGCTGCTGTACTGGACATCCTGCATAAGCAGCGCTATGTTCGCCTCCACTGTTGCAGCATTTCAACTTAGTTCCTTTTCTACACTTCCCATACTGATGCTCCTCACCACATTTTGCACAACGCAGTTTCCCTTTACAAACAGCAGCCGAATGTCCTATGCATTGGCAGTTATAACAACGAAGAGGAGGAGAAACATATTCTCGTACCGTATAGCTGATGAAGCCTAGTTTCACCTTTGCTGGTAAACTTTTATCATCAAAGTGTACCAACACAGAAAAGCTCTTACATTTTTTATTGTCCCTCCACATCGTTAGTCTCCTAGCCGTACCAACTTTTCCTCCACTCAGGTTCCCTTTAATTTCATCCATAGTTACATTTAAAGGTACACCTGAGCTGACCACATCCTTTTTTGATCCTACTTCAGTACAGTTTATTTTATCACCAGCCAAGTTTCAGTATCTTTACTCTTTGCATTTCGTCTTTACATTTAATCAAAACTCTTCAATTACTTAGACATGTTGCCCCTTTTACTGATCCTATTTCTTTTTCTATTGCTTTTGATAGTTTAAGAGGATGCATATATTGTTCTGACTGCTTGACAAAAGTGACTAAGATTTTAATATCTCCTTCCTCATTAACTGTCATTGCCCTTTGTCCCGTCTCCATATTTCCACCTGAACACATTTGCTCATATTCAGACTCATGTTGTTTCCTTTTTTCCTTTTATTATATCGTACTTCATGGTATTCTGTTTCCTGATTGTCATCGTCCGATTCATCATCCATTGCATCTACCCAAGACTTATTTAAAATTGTCCTTTCTATTCTATATTTTACCACGAATATCCTCCAATTCATAGTAGCATCCTAAATCCAGCGTGCACCGTGTAGTGTATGTTTAGCGTCATCCCAAATGGAACTTGCCGGCAACTCAAATAGTTTCCAAGATGGCGTAAAATATATATTTGTAAATAAGTGAAACAAATTACCAAATTAACATATAATGTTAGTACCTGTCATGAGCGCAACCGCATTCAAAACCACACTATAAATTACGATGTGAACGCACTAACATGCACTATATTTAGGCTAATACAAAACGATTTGGGACGCACCCGATTTTAGTATTAAGTGGCCATCACGTCGTAATTCTATCACAAATTAAGATAATCATATGAGGTAAACTAACAATAAAATTAGTTCATAAAAAAAATTCACTCAGATTTATTCAACAGACGAGTGACCAACCACGTGACTTGTCTCCATTTTCTTCATCAAGTTTTATGGCTTGGCTGCTGGCAAAAAAAAACCCAAAGGTGCACTAACGCCTACCGGACCGGAGTGTGAAGTTAGAGGAATAGTTCACCCAAATCTTAAAATTCTGACATTATTCACTCACCTTTCCCTATGGAAGCCTGTTCCTGGCACTGAATGATAAAAAAAAATTATTGAAAAAAATGTTTTTATAATAATAAAAAAAGTGTTATAAAAGAGTTATAAAGTTGCAATTCTGCGATATAAATCAAAATTCTGAGTTATTAAGTCGCACTTCTGAGTTATTAAGTCGCAATTCTGAGTTATTAAGACATAATTCTGAGTTATTAAGTCAGAGTTCTGAGTTATAAAGTCGCAATTTTGAGTTATTAGGTGAGAAATCTGAAAGATAAAGTCGCAATTCTGAGTTATAAAGTCGCAATTCAGAGTTAAGTCAGAATTCTGAGATATAAAGTCGCAATTCTGAGTTATTAAGTCAGAGTTCTGTGTTATAAAGTCACAATTTTGAGTTATTAGGTGAGAAATCTGAAATATAAAGTCGCAATTTTGTGTTATAAAGTCAGAATTCTGAGTTATAAAGTCGCAATTCTGAGTTAAGTGAGAATTCTGAAACATAAAGTCGCAATTCTGAGTTATAAAGTCATAATTCTGAGATATAAAGTCAGAATTCTGAGTTAATAGGTCAGAGTTCTGAGTTATAAAGTTGCAATTCTGAGATATAAAGTCAGAATTCTGAGTTATTAAGTCGCACTTCTGAGTTATTAAGTCGTAAAAAAATAGGCTAGTCTGACTATTATCTGTATGGCATGGAAGGACATCGCTGGACCTTGTTATGGACGGTAGGTTATAGCCTAAATGGAAAAGATTATAGAGGATTATTTTCAGTGCAGTTTTACAGAAATCTTAATTTTATTTGAGGAATCACACAACATAAAGCTTAGTTTACGGACTCTTGAGAGAACGTAGAATTCGTAGAATGTAGGAATCAGTTGTGGCGGAGACGCAATAAAACAAACGAGGCACATTTTATACACCAACAGCTACAGACATCGGGACGACAACATGGCTATCGTTGGATGCACCAGAAATGTTGGATGTCTGGCATTATTACAAACAGAGAAACTGTCTGTCTGTTAGATGGACAAGGAGTTGATATGCGCGCTCGTAGTCGTCTGCGGCGACACATGTTTAACAGCCGCGGACCAATATGTTTGGCATATTGACGAATACGACAAGTTGAAACCTTACGGAATATGCATAAACGGACAAATTATCTGGCTTGAAGCATACAAAACGAACAATGACTCACGAGTAATTACGGGTTATTTCCTACAAGCTGTTGCTGAAAATAACGGATTTCCACAAAGAATTCGCATTGACCATGGAACTAAAATACGCATTTAGCAGATATGCAGACATTCTTTAGAGGCACTGCTAGTGCCTAATCTGTCACTCTTGGTCCAAGTACGGAGAACCAGAGAAACTGAACGATGGTGGTCCACTTTTAAAAGCCAGTGCATACAATTTTGGATGGATCATTTTGAACAGCTAAAAGAAAGTGGGCACTTTGTTTATACGTTCGTTGATAAATCTCTCATCCAGTTTTGTTTCAAGCATTCTATACAGGTAACACATTTGGTTTACTATAGTTCATTTAATCATAAAGATAATATTGCAGTTTATGTATTAAGATTAACTTAATATTTACATAGCTTACAATATGCAGTGTACAGTGTGTTTATTAATTTATTTTGTTGCTTTTATTTTATTAAAGAGGAGCTTGAGGAAATAGTCAGTGCCTGGAATTGCCACAGGATCCGGCCAACTCACAACCCACATGCTCCCAGTGGTCGACCTTCAATAATGTTTGCTGTTCCCAGCTTATGTGGAGTGCAGAATTTCTTGCATCCAATTGAACAAACATTTGCAAAGAGGAGTGTTTAGTTAAAGACTACCCTTGTGATAAGGATGTCTTTCAACTGTTCTCATGGATGAACATAACCTTGCATTGTCAGATGATGTTTATGAAATTACAGACCTTTACCTTAAGCTTCGTGAACTGATCCTGGATCTTATCTACAACATTCACTAGAAGGTAAAAGTATTGAGTATAATATTATGTATTAAATATAAATATTATGTCTGAGCATTATTTGTAACACTTCTATTGTGCTTTTTTCATAAAAAGTCTCAAAAGAACCTTCTGGGGTTAAAAATCGCAATTTCCACCTTACTTTCACTGTGCTGTGTCTGTCTATCAAGATAACAGGTGAGCAGGATTTATATTTCACTTTATGATTAGTTGGCTTTAAACATGAATATGTTAACAAATCTCGTTACCATTATGACCCAGACCCTTCATTGTAATTAACTTTCAAGTCAACACTTAACTTTGCTTAATTTTATCATATTTAAATATTATCCACTGTAGAAGCCTTGCTATTTATGGTGGCTGAGAAGCAAGGCCAAAAAAAGCACTGATGATGCAAAGGGCAGCTTAATATGTATTGAATGCATGAATGATTCATTGTTTCATACCAATTTAAATACTTATGCACTCATCAGTGCAGTTTTGTAATTTAAACATTGTGTTTACTGAACA
Organism: Danio aesculapii; assembly: GCF_903798145.1. NCBI lineage: Eukaryota > Metazoa > Chordata > Actinopteri > Cypriniformes > Danionidae > Danio > Danio aesculapii. Next base: position 51,575,334 of record NC_079439.1, read on the forward strand.
AGATTCCAACAAGAAGGTGTGTATACTGTACTTATGCACATTAACCAGTAAAACAACACAATGCTGAACACAAAAAGTCATTACATCTTTACTTATGTAACTGATAACAAGCCAGTTGTCTAAATGTCATAGTGTATAATTTAAGAGCATAGTATTTAAATTGGGATAGCCACTGACATGTCATATTTTTATATGAAAAAATTCTATAAACAAAACATTAACACCATAACATTATTGATACAACTGGAATTGTAATTTTTCTGCATTACAATTGTGTTACTGAGCTGCATTTAACAGACATGTCAAATGACATTGCTGTTTTCATGTACTCCTGAAAATATGTGAGGTGCCAGGGGAACATAAACAGCACACACAATGCTCACAGCAAACAAAGAATAATTTAAAACATAAATTCTGTCTTACTAATGAATGAGTAAATGAATAAATGACACATCTGATGTAGCTTCTGTGCCACTGTGGCAATTGAAGAATGTTTTTTATTGATGCTGATTGCATTTAATTAGTAACAGCCCTATCTTCTAGGGTTATTGGATCAATGATTCTATACTCTACATATTAAAATAGAACAACTGTTTACATCCCATAATTTTCATACATCCCTCAGCATCCCTTGTCTGTCAGACACTGTGCTCAAGATACAGTGAATAACCTCTAATATAGTTCTTTGTTTATGATGACACACAATCACAGTGATGCTGCTTTGTGTTTTCAGAAGGAATGAATAATTTGTTCCAGACCATCCCATCCTTATGTGCAAAAGAAGGCCAGCAAGATAAGCTAGATGAGATATGAATAAAAATGCATCATGATTCACTTTATACAAATATAAATTAATACATTTTTATGACGACTTTTTAAATGTATAAACATCTTTCCCAACTACAGTAATGTACATTTTTGCATGATTTCAGACACTTTTGTGGCGCTCCATCATTACTTTCAGACCTAACCTGAATGCAAATGAAACAGAGGAAGTGAGTTTTAGAAGAAACAGTCTTTTGTTACTCAAAAGTAAAATAATTTTGTTTAAACTGTAAAGCATTAGTACTGAAACTTTTCAAAATTGATAGAATTTTCATGTTTCACTTTAAAGGAGTATAAAGGGGAGGTATATTTAAAATATAAACTAAAGGGTTTTACAGGTAAACTGATGTATTGTCTATTTTGTGTTAGACCTGAAATAAAATTTTAATTAGAACAGAATTTTTAATGGTATTTTCTTTATTAAATATTCACTTTTGTAGTAGTACATTTTTGCTTTAAACAAATGCTATAGTATTCCCAATGTTTTTCTTATACATGCTTAATGAACCTGTAATAATTTTAACATGGTACAATGGCTGTCAGGTTTTGTGCACCACTACAGAGCTTTAAGTGAAATTGATTATAAAAGTTCAGAATTTTCTTTTAAAGAGCCCATATTATACATGAAATAGGGTCATATTTAGGTTTTAAGGGTCTCCAACAACAGTCTAATTTGCATGCAAGGTCAAAAAACACTTTGATGGTCTTATAATCTGCATTTATTTTTACCTTATTATCCCAGCGACTCCCATATGATTCGTTCAGTGATTCATTTGTACCCAAACACATCCTCAGCGCGAAGCTAATCTGCACTGATTGGACCAATGACAGCCTGTTGTGATTGGTCGAAACTGACAGCCTTCAGTGCGAGACAGAGTGAAATGCCCAGCAGCTAATCAACAATATAAAAGTAGTCACAGTGCATACACGCTTCATAGTGTAAGGTGTGGATTTTGGCTGCTAGTGGGTGAATGTAAATACAGACGATGGACTTAAAAAAACAGACGACAAACTATTTTATTGAGCAAAAACTCCAAGCACTGGCGAGGAGCCCTTCACCTGATCTTTTCACACACACACACACACACAAACACCTCCTCCTCCTCCTTAGAAGACACAACACCAATAGAGAGGGAGACGTCTGCGACACCTCCCGCACCACCCGCGTCCTAGGTTATATCTGCGACACCCCCCCGGTCCTCACGTTGCTAACGGGTCACTTTCGTTTTCACTTTCGGTTTGAGGGCGCCAGGATCGTCCATAACCTAGAGCGGCAGTTCAGCTTGCGCAACACACACACACACACACACACACACACACACACACACACGCACACACACATACGCGTTTTTGTGAAAAACTGGTACATATGAAAAATACATCACAAATGGGGACATGCCTTTCTGAAGCTGCTAGAGCAAAGCTAAAAACAGGTTTAGGTTGCCAATGGCCTTGTTATGACAGTCATCTGTTAAGATTTGCATTTCAAGCTCATTTTGCACAACCTGATTTTTTACCTACATATGAGGACAAACATTAATTTCATCACTTTTCAGGACAAATAAACACAAATAAACTGATGTCTAAATAATACCTACATATTGGGACCATGGTAAAAAGTGAGACCTGAACTACACTGACATACAGTGATGTCCAAATCATACCTAGATAATGTATTGGCCACATACTGTAGTGAAGGGCGAGTTAAGATAAACATACCGATTAAAAAAATGTTTTGCTGTGAAGTATAACTGGAGACCAACTGAAATAAATCAACTACTAATGCTGCTCCAGAAAATAACTAAAATTGGATAATTATGACAGAAGCAAAGAGCAACCCATTATATAAAATATAGATTCAATACTGAATTCACAAGAACGATTTTATTGCTGTAGCAGCACTGATTACAAAACAGCATCCTATCTGCAGTAACAAAAAAATGTGCAAACATTTAGTGTTTATATGCAGCTGAATACATGGGGACCAAAACAGATTGGTGTCCTGGAACTAATGCCCAAACAAAATTCTGATAAGATCAAAAAACACATATAAACTCAAACATAAAACAGCTAGTGTTGTCACGGTACTAAAATTTTAAAAACGTTCATTTCCTGCGAACATTTTGAGCGCGTTCTTAAAAACCGCTGATTTGCCGTTGTGTTCACATGCTCAACAGAAATGACTGTGATTGGCCGTGAAAGTCATCAGTTTACTGAAATCAAGGCTGTTGACTGAGTGTAACCACAGATACAGGGACACTGGAGCCTTTTAAAACCACGAAGATCAGTCGATTCATCATCGGATCGCTCGTATGTCAGCTCAGACAGACCAGCCGATCTTCACAGCTTTACAACGCTCCAGTGTCCCTGTATCTGTGGTTACACTTAGTAAACAGCGGTGAGTTCGATGAACTGATGACCTTCACGGCCAATCACAGTCATTTCTGTTGAGCATGGAAATGGACGTTTTTAAAATTTCAGTACCAATTGGTATCAAACTCCAGTATCGTGACAACACTAAAAACAGCATATATGTGTAAAGAAAAATCTCTCCTACCGACTCTGTTGTCTTTTCAAAGCAGCAATTCTGTTATTTACATAAAACTTAACAGCAGACCAATCTCTGTTTCTTAGTGCATGAGGTTCGGCCAACAGACACGAGACACAGTCTGCTTTCCCAGGAACTCTACAGCTGTGTATGAAATGCAGCATATGTTTTTCAACTGCATTGACCTCCTCTTCTGACCACTTCCTTTTCACAATGACTTTTGGACCTAAAAAAATTAAAATACAAAGCAAATCAATCAAAGCCAGTAAATGTCATTACTTACTACTGCTATACAATCCATACATATTATTCAATATATAAGTCCTGAACTACACACACACACACACACACTGATGTCAAAATCACACCTACATATTGGGACCATGGTGAATAATAGGCCTGAACTACACACACACACTGATGTCTAAATCACACCTACATATTGGGACCATAGTGAATAATAGGTCTGAACTACACACACACACACACACACACTGATGTCTAAATCACACCTACATATTAGGACCATGGTGAATAATAGGCCTGAACTACACACACACACTGATGTCTAAATCACACCTACATATTGGGACCATGGTGAATTATAAGTCCTGAACTACACACACACTGATGTCTAGATCACACCTACATATTGGGACCATGGTGAATTATAAGTCCTGAACTACACACACACACACTGATGTCTAAATCACACCTACATATTGGGACCATGGTGAATTATAAGTCCTGAACTACACACACACACTGATGTATAAATCACACCTACATATTGGGACCATGGTGAATAATAAGTCCTGAACTACACACACACACACACTGATGTCTAAATCACACCTACATATTGGGACCATGGTGAATTATAAGTCCTGAACTACACACACACACTGATGTATAAATCACACCTACATATTGGGACCATGGTGAATAATAAGTCCTGAACTACACACACACACACACACTGATGTATAAATCACACCTACATATTGGGACCATGGTGAATAATAAGTCCTGAACTACACACACATACACACTGATGTCTAGATCACACCTACATATTGGGACCATAGTGAATAATAGGCCTGAACTACACACACACACACTGATGTCTTAATCCCACCTACATATTGGGACTATGGTAAATATTAAGTCTAATCTCATAATCTCAAACAGTTACCTGGTTTGAGATGGGCAACATCCAAGTCTACAATGGAGGGGGATTTAGGTCTACCCACATGTGCTTTCTGGGAGCCTATGATGAAGCATTTCAATAATAAATGATTAAAGAATTTATTAATATTGTACTTTAGTATCTTTACAATAAACATGTTATTCTTCTGACTTGACAAGTGATATGTTTTCTCATACCCATTTTTGCCTTTTTCTTTGAAGACACCTCGAGTCCCTCATCTTGAGGTCCCTCGTCTTGCAGGTTGCCTGCTGATAGTAGAGCATGCAAGCAACAATCTGAAGTATAGTAAACTGACTTATGTACATGACGAAATGTACAGTTCTAGCTAGTGTAATTATCCAGAGTAAGCGAGTAAAGGCAGAGCTGGAGGAAGAAAAATGTAGAAGTAGAATATACCATATACCATTCATATGATCCTCATTCTCTTGACTTCTGCAACTTGAAGTTTGCAGTTCTGCCTCATCACTGGAACTGTTGCTGGAGACATCCATTTCATCTGTTTAAAACAAAAACACATGAATTGCATCTGATTAAGACAAATCAGCTGCCTATGTTTGAAATTTTAGGAAATACTGACAATAATCCTAATATTTCACAGAATATACACCATTGTGAAATAAAATTGATCATGGATTACAGATTGTGTTAAAATACATATTACACAGTTATATTTACCTTGAGGATCTATTGTTATGCCATCTAATCCTTTGCCCTGGAGTTCGGGCAGTCTCCCTTTTTCCATAGCAATTAAGACCTTGCTAATCTTTGCAAGCTGTAAAGTGCTTTCAGGGAGGCGGTAGAACTCCCGATGAACTCTAATATCATGGCCAAGGAAGTTGGCTAATTGATCCATCTCATTGTCTTTAAGGTTTAATACTGTGGACAACGTGGCAACTTGCTTACGTAGCTTTGTTGAGCAAAGGGCTTCTGGATGCTTTGCTCCACTTTCTTTGGCATACAGGCGAATGCAGTCTGCACCCCGATAGTGAGACAGAGCACCTGGACGAGCAAATAAATGCTTGTTTTCAACAGGAACTTGACACCTTTCTCTCATTCTTATAAGGAAATCCACAGCCACAACCATATCAGGGGTCAGCAACACTGGTACTTTTCTCCCTCTCTTACCACGTATTTCCACTCTTTGAAAATAACTACAAAGCTTTTTCTCAAAGTCACTGAGCCCAGCTGCGATATCTTTGTGCATTGGTGTTTGATCTCTAGACGTGTAAGACTGGATTTCCATCTTGGACACTTCACCCTCTCTTCTTCTGTTAAAAATGACGATCTGTGTCAGCATTACTTTGCAAAGATTGGCAAAGTTTTTGCTAGTAGGTTTGTCTTGTAGGGCGTTCACAAACTCTTGCTGTTTTGAGTATAGAAATGTGTGCAGTGTTCTGACATCCTCTGTAAATGGCAGGACTTGTGGCTTATTCCATTTAGCTTCACCCAGAGTAGTCAGTGCAGCTGCAGACACTACATCATTCCACTTGCTTTCATACAAACGTCTGAAATTTCGTGCACACTCTGCAACGGCTTCGCGTCCTGACATCAGTGCATTGCATTCCACCGAGTTGGCAATCTTCACCAAGCTGTGTCCAAGCTTCAGTGCCAGTGATGGTATCTTGTAGGTGTTTGTCTCCTCACTGAATCCAGCGACTGCTCTTACTGCTTTTATAACATGAGAAAAATTGCAGGGTTGGATGAAGTCCTCTATATTATGAATGGGTGTCAGTGATCTGGCAGTGATGAGAAGCCTTGCTACTTCCCTCATTTTTTGTTTAACATAGTTATTTCTTCCTGAATGTGACTTCAGCCTGTTGTACATCTGCTCCCCTAAAAGAAGAATGTATCTATTTTTTTTTACAACATCTGAAACTTCATCATTCACCATCTCACAAGCAATGGTCCATACGCTTTTGCTAACATCCGCTGGTGGGAGGAAGGCTCAAGCTGATGAGTGACTGAACTCTCCTCTGTCCAACTGTGTGTTTTTCATTTGTGGGGTTCTGGGGGCATGTTCGCATGTGTCTCCATAGGGTCTTTCTGTTGTACAGACCTTGACAGTGGATACAGTGACTGAAGTCAGAGGTAGATTTTTCTTCTTTGGGCCGCCGGCAAGCAACCATTTCCCCAATTCCAGCTTTTGAAACTGCAGCATTATGGGCAAAATTCCCTCTGCTTTTCAAAAGGTGTAATCTCGCTCTTCTTTCCTTTGACTTTTTGTCAAAGCTGAATGCCTTAGCTACCTCCAGTTCATTGTGATGAACAAACTCCAAGTGTCGTGCGATTTTAGAGAATGGCTTCTGACAATAAACACAATATTGTTTCTTCTTGTATCTGTTTATTTGCAGGTCAGTAGGCATCGGGGTCACAGATGTGGAGCGGTTATTTAATGCGCTTGCACTCCTGTCTGCTGCACTCCTGTCTGTTGCACTCCTGTCTGTTGTACTCTGAAACCCCACAACACCTCCCTTCAGTGGCTTAGCATGCAAGTTATAAAGCTCTTCACTTCTACAACTGCTGTCTGATGAGCTACTGTCTGAATCAGGGACATAATCCTTGTCACTGTAGTCAGAACAGGATTCCTCACAAGATATCTGTGGGATCAGTCAATACTGTATTAAAAGCCCCTATGAGAAACATTACGCTGAAATATGAAAGACATTTTGACACCCCCTCCAAAAAACAAACAAAAAAAAACTAGCATATACCTCAGATTCATCATTCGCTGAGCTATCAGGCACCCGTCCTTCAATTACAAGTGCTTCAGACAGCTTTTCAAAGCGTTCAGCATGTCTGTTATGATGTTCTCTCAGTCGGTTTATCCGGGCAGCAAACCTGTGTAGCTGTGGTTTATAAATAAACAGTTCAGAACCTGTATGTTGAAATTCCAACAATGTTAACTTTTTTTAATAGCTTTTTTTTTAAATTATTAAATTTAAGACAGATCAGAGTCTCCAAAAATCTCCAGCAACAGCAAAAAAAAAAAAGGTTGCTAGATTTGGCGCTAGTCGCTTTTTTGAAAATTTGTCACTAAGGAGTCTGAAAATACACTAAAAATAAGTTGACACCACTGGGTCTAATTGGATCATTATGTTCCTTGTGTCTCATAAGACGATCAAGAACTTGACTCAAACTGAAAATATCTACCTGTTCAGTTGACTTCTTGTTGATTTTGGTAGGACAGCATGCGGCCTCTTCTGATGGCGTGTTCTCATCACTGCAAGAGTCTGCTCGGTTGATCTGTAAAGAGAGAACATCATCTACTCTGAGAAACACATTACATTTATTTCATACTGGAGAAACATCAGGACCTTCACACACACACACACACACACACGACACGATTCACACCACATCAATGTCAGTACAGTGGACAGATTATCCTCACACACTCCTGGAATCCTCAAGCTACGTCACGGTTTAAAAATGAGGACTTTCTTATTATGTTCAAATAAGTCTATTACTCTATACAATAATAGATTAGAGTGAAACTGGAACCTTCTGAGGGTCTTAACGGATCATTATGTTCCTTGTGTCTCATAAGACGATCAAGAACTTGACTCAAACTGAAAATATCTACCTGTTCAGTTGACTTCTTGTTGATTTTGGTAGGAAAGCATGCGGCCTCTTCTGATGGCGTGTTCTCATCACTGCAAGAGTCTGCTCGGTTGATCTGTAAAGAGAGAACATCATCTACTCTGAGAAACACTACATTTATTTCATACTGGAGAAACATCAGGACCTTCACACACACACACACACGACACGATTCACACCACATCAATGTCAGTACAGTGGACAGATTATCCTCACACACTCCTGGAATCCTCAAGCTACGTCACGGTTTAAAAATGAGGACTTTCTTATTATGTTCAAATAAGTCTATTACTCTATACAATAATAGATTAGAGTGAAACTGGAACCTTCTGAGGGTCTAAACGGATCATTATGTTCCTTGTGTCTCATAAGACGATCAAGAACTTGACTCAAACTGAAAATATCTACCTGTTCAGTTGACTTCTTGTTGATTTTGGTAGGAAAGCATGCGGCCTCTTCTGATGGGCGTGTTCTCATCCACTGCAAGAGTCTGCTCGGTTGATCTGTAAAGAGAGAACATCATCTACTCTGAGAAAACACATTACATTTATTTCATACTGGAGAAACATCAGGACCTTCACACACACACACACGACACGATTCACACCACATCAATGTCAGTACAGTGGACAGATTATCCTCACACACTCCTGGAATCCTCAAGCTACGGCACGGTTTAAAAATGAGGACTTTATTAGTGGTGCGCATCAATTAAAATGCCCAGATTCAATTAGATTTTAATACAAGTTTTCTATTCGATCACAAATCGATGAATATAAATTTTAAAGTTTGAAATTTCAAAAACTGAATCAGGTGAACATTTTACAAACGGTAAATTAATAAAAAATAATTTAAGCGCCACTTGTTCTAAAAGCTGTTGCACATTAACAAACAACAAAACTCCCCTCAGTAGCTTAACAACATATAGCCTAAAATAGTGGGCAGATTAATTTCTTTAGAACACCTGCCTAAAAAGAGTCCCATCTAAAACTTGATTAGCTTATTTTACATTTAAGATAAAATTAAACTTTAATATCTACAATATTTCCAGTCTATAACTTTTCCTTCTCGTTTCACAAAAGTGCAAAAATAAGCATATGCTTACAATATTAAGTTATTTATTCTTTATTATTTAATAATATGGCTTTGTATATTCTCACAGATAGGCATACCTATTTATTTATCATGTTCTGGTAAAGCATTTAATTGCAACTTCGACATGACTGAGCTTTTCTCTAGAACACAATTATGAATGATGGGTCTAGCAAATTTTTTTCCTCACGCAGCAAACATTTTAAAAACAGCTTGAAAGAAATTTTTAACATGACTTATATTTTAAACTATTTAACTAAAGGAATTAATCAGTTAATCATTAAAAAGCAGAGATGTGGTCTCGAGACCAGGGAAATGATCTGTGTTGATCAGTGAGCATCACTTCAGTTCTGCTCCTGCTCAGGTGACCTCACACTGTTTCCACACACTGCAAAAAGTTAAGCCCTGATGATGTATGTGGCTGTAAGTGTGAGTGCGGATGCCTCGATGACATGCATGTGCAATGATAACCAAAATAAAATACAAAAAAATAATAATAATAAAAAAAATCGATTCACTGCTTTTGAGAATCAATAATGAATGGACCACAGTTTAAAAAAACTATTGGAAAAAAATGTTTTTGGCCATCCCTATTCTTATGTTCAAATAAGTCTATTACTCTATACAATAATAGATTAGAGTGAAACTGGAACCTACTGAGGGTCTAAACGGATCGTTATGTTCCTTGTGTCTCATAAGACGATCAAGAACTTGACTCAAACTGAAAATATCTACCTGTTCAGTTGACTTCTTGTTGATTTTGGTAGGACAGCATGCGGCCTCTTCTGATGGCGTGTTCTCATCACTGCAAGAGTCTGCTCGGTTGATCTGTAAAGAGAGAACATCATCTACTCTGAGAAACACATTACATTTATTTCATACTGGAGAAACATCAGGACCTTCACACACACACACGACACGATTCACACCACATCAATGTCAGTACAGTGGACAGATTATCCTCACACACTCCTGGAATCCTCAAGCTACGTCACGGTTTAAAAATGAGGACTTTCTTATTATGTTCAAATAAGTCTATTACTCTATACAATAATAGATTAGAGTGAAACTGGAACCTTCTGAGGTCTAAAACGGATCATTATGTTCCTTGTGTCTCATAAGACGATCAAGAACTTGACTCAAACTGAAAATATCTACCTGTTCAGTTGACTTCTTGTTGATTTTGGTAGGAAAGCATGCGGCCTCTTCTGATGGCGTGTTCTCATCACTGCAAGAGTCTGCTCGGTTGATCTGTAAAGAGAGAACATCATCTACTCTGAGAAACACATTACATTTATTTCATACTGGAGAAACATCAGGACCTTCACACACACACACACGACACGATTCACACCACATCAATGTCAGTACAGTGGACAGATTATCCTCACACACTCCTGGAATCCTCAAGCTACGGCACGGTTTAAAAATGAGGACTTTATTAGTGGTGCGCATCAATTAAAATGCCCAGATTCAATTAGATTTTAATACAAGTTTTCTATTCGATTCACAAATCGATGAATATAAATTTTAAAGTTTTGAAATTTCAAAAACTGAATCAGGTGAACATTTTACAAACGGTAAATTAATAAAAAATAATTTAAGCGCCACTTGTTCTAAAAGCTGTTGCACATTAAACAAACAACAAAACTCCCCTCAGTAGCTTAACAACATATAGCCTAAAATAGTGGGCAGATTAATTTCTTTAGAACACCTGCCTAAAAAGAGTCCCATCTAAAACTTGATTAGCTTATTTTACATTTAAGATAAAATTAAACTTTAATATCTACAATATTTTCCAGTCTATAACTTTTCCTTCTCGTTTCACAAAAGTGCAAAAATAAGCATATGCTTACAATATTAAGTTATTTATTCTTTATTATTTAATAATATGGCTTTGTAATATTCTCACAGATAGGCATACCTATTTATTTATCATGTTCTGGTAAAGCATTTAATTGCAACTTCGACATGACTGAGCTTTTCTCTAGAACACAATTATGAATGATGGGTCTAGCAAATTTTTTTCCTCACGCAGCAAACATTTTAAAAACAGCTTGAAAGAAATTTTTAACATGACTTATATTTTAAACCATTTAACTAAAGGAATTAATCAGTTAATCATTAAAAAGCAGAGATGTGGTCTCGAGACCAGGGAAATGATCTGTGTTGATCAGTGAGCATCACTTCAGTTCTGCTCCTGCTCAGGTGACCTCACACTGTTTCCACACACTGCAAAAAGTTAAGCCCTGATGATGTATGTGGCTGTAAGTGTGAGTGCGGATGCCTCGATGACATGCATGTGCAATGATAACCAAAATAAAATACAAAAAAATAATAATAATAAAAAAATCGATTCACTGCTTTTGAGAATCAATAATGAATGGACCACAGTTTAAAAAAAACTATTGGAAAAAAATGTTTTTGGCCATCCCTATTCTTATGTTCAAATAAGTCTATTACTCTATACAATAATAGATTAGAGTGAAACTGGAACCTACTGAGGGTCTAAACGGATCGTTATGTTCCTTGTGTCTCATAAGACGATCAAGAACTTGACTCAAACTGAAAATATCTACCTGTTCAGTTGACTTCTTGTTGATTTTGGTAGGACAGCATGCGGCCTCTTCTGATGGCGTGTTCTCATCACTGCAAGAGTCTGCTCGGTTGATCTGTAAAGAGAGAACATCATCTACTCTGAGAAACACATTACATTTATTTCATACTGGAGAAACATCAGGACCTTCACACACACACACGACACGATTCACACCACATCAATGTCAGTACAGTGGACAGATTATCCTCACACACTCCTGGAATCCTCAAGCTACGTCACGGTTTAAAAATGAGGACTTTCTTATTATGTTCAAATAAGTCTATTACTCTATACAATAATAGATTAGAGTGAAACTGGAACCTTCTGAGGGTCTAAACGGATCATTATGTTCCTTGTGTCTCATAAGACGATCAAGAACTTGACTCAAACTGAAAATATCTACCTGTTCAGTTGACTTCTTGTTGATTTTGGTAGGACAGCATGCGGCCTCTTCTGATGGCGTGTTCTCATCACTGCAAGAGTCTGCTCGGTTGATCTGTAAAGAGAGAACATCATCTACTCTGAGAAACACATTACATTTATTTCATACTGGAGAAACATCAGGACCTTCACACACACACACGACACGATTCACACCACATCAATGTCAGTACAGTGGACAGATTATCCTCACACACTCCTGGAATCCTCAAGCTACGTCACGGTTTTTAAAAATGAGGACTTTCTTATTATGTTCAAATAAGTCTATTACTCTATACAATAATAGATTAGAGTGAAACTGGAACCTTCTGAGGGTCTAAACGGATCATTATGTTCCTTGTGTCTCATAAGACGATCAAGAACTTGACTCAAACTGAAAATATCTACCTGTTCAGTTGACTTCTGGTTGATTTTGGTAGGAAAGCATGCGGCCTCTTCTGATGGCGTGTTCTCATCACTGCAAGAGTCTGCTCGGTTGATCTGTAAAGAGAGAACCTGGTCTAAACAAATCTTTTTTTTTTTTTGCAGTGTTCAACGCTGTCAATACTGCATCGTTATTATTAATAATACTGCATCGTTATTATTAATAGAAATTGTTCAGTTTATCAGGTAATATAACACATTAAGTACAATAACTCAACAACGCCAACTCAAGGTAAATAGAGACCTAATTACCAGAGTACGCCATGGCCATTTTGAATCTCCATAGTTGTATGTTATTTCTTCACCAGAAGCTATGTCCTTAATTGAAAACAAACACAGATGTGGTTTGCCTCCAACACCTATTTTTTTAATTTTACAGTTAGGAGACTTGTAATCGTCATTCACTAATCTCCCAAGTGAACCATCTTCTTTTGAGGCATCAATGCTAAAATGAGAAAACAAAACATGAGACTGGTTTCCAATAGTTCAAAAATAGTACAAATGGTTCCCAAAACCTACCACCATTGTTTTCCGTCCCAATCAAAGTCAAATAAGAAGGTATTTTCTGTTTCACTGTATTTATTCTGTCTTATTTGGCTCTCCTCTTGGGAAATTAACTTTCCACGGTATTCAAGAATGAAGCATCCTTTGTCAATGGACATGCTAGCAAACACACCTCTACCTAAAATAGAGAAATGACAGCGTTGAAAATTATGCGTTTCAGTGACAATTAGGTGGTCCTTTATTTAATTGACATGGCCTTTAATGGGCATGCACTAATTAATTACAGGCCATAAAAACTTCTTCCAACATCTGGTTAGTTTCAACCTTTGTGAAAAACTGTTCAATCAGTTGCACAATTCACAACAGCAACTGTTTCATCAAAAAAATAATTATCTTAATAATACCAGTAAAAAAAACTACTGAAATTAGATTTTTCAACATAGCACAGCTTTACATATGCATTTAATGCTATTATCGTATGTATATCAGTCTAATGTTTGATATATGATTTAATAATCTACAGTATGTTCTTGTGGTGTGAGATGACTAAAGCATTGAAATACAGATACTAACTAACCTTTATGAGAGTTAATGAATCTCTCCTCAAAGCATGGCTTGTCTTTGCCAGACAGAATGTGTGTAGTGGCATCCTCCACAGGACTAATTCTCTTCCGTTTAGACATTGCATCCAGTTATGTATTTACATTCTGAAAAGTAGAGTTAAAAAGCAAATAATCAAAAGCTCAGTGAATATTACTTAAATCTTGATTGTATGACACTACACATTTACTGTCCAATCAGCTTAAAACATACTACCAACTTAGACCATGCTTACTAGTTACACAAAAAACATGTATTTATCAAAAATAAAAAAGCAAAAAAAATAAAAAGTAGATGAAAGACTGCAAGTTAAAGTTAAAACTTGAAATGAAATATGCACTTTCCATTTCCCAGATCCATTTTTACAAATTTACTTTGTACAATGTACAACAAGTACTTCGGAATTCTCAATATATATTGACTTATCGAACAATACATGTACATCATCACTTCAATAATTTACATGATTACGTGGTGCAGATCGTGGTGTTCTTATCCTTCTCCGAGGCGAAAGCAGGGCCTGGGCAGTTTCTCCAGTTTATATTTTTTTAATATACTTGTATTTTGGGGCATTGTGTTCAAATGACGATAATATTGTTTAACGCAATTATTTCGGGAACAATATATCATCAATCAAAAAAATTGTTGTCGTGCCAGGCCTAACGACCATTGGCAAGCAACGACAGTAATTGGCTCATCTGTAATGTTAGCTGTCTATAATTGGTTTAATTGGTCTGCGTTTCACAAATTGACAAATATGAGTTTACAAAACAAGCTAGTAAACTTACCTCTCTCTCTTGACGCTCTATCCTGATAAATGCACTCCTCGTGTGGTCCTGTTCACGGGTTTTGCGCCAGAAATGATTTCCCGGGTAAAAAGGGCGTGACGTCAGAAGCCACGCCTGTGTCGAATATAGCATGTTTTTATTATTATTATTAAATTGATTTTGGCGTACCCACAACATTAACTCACCGAAACATGAGGAAACGCGGTGGCAACTATTTTGTTGAGGACTACTGATATACTTGCAATTGGCCTCTATTGATCGTGTGTTAAAGGGACAGTTCACCCGAAATGCACAATTACCTCATCATTTACTCTTCTTGTGTAATTTTAAACCTTTATGATTTTCTTTCTTCTGTTGAACACAAAGAACATATTTGAAGAATTTTGGTTGCTAGCACCCACCGAATTATACAAAAAAAGTCATTATAATTTAGCATTAGTTATACAGTTATATGACTTCACAGCATCTGAAATACACAACTGAGTTAAATGTTGTAATAATACTTAAGGAAAAAATACTAATATTGATCATAAATTCAATATCTCTATATTCTACTTTATTAGGCTACTGATATTTATTCTGTGGAGAAGGGGTTGTGTTCTGATAAACTAAAAACAGAAACAAAATAAAGATGGTAGCAAACAAGATACATATTGAAATATAAATTGTACAGATTTTTCAGAATAAAAGGGTTCTTTAGAACAATAAGGTTGTGTTTACTGTCTAGTGCACTGAAAAAAATAATGTCTGCAAAACTGTTGCAAACAATTAATATGGGTTGAATTTAAACAAACAAATTAAATTGAGTAATGTTCGTCTTAATTTGTTTGTTTAAATTCAGTCCAAATAAATTGTTTACAACCACTTTAAAAAAAAAAAATTGTAAATCCAAGGAATCATCTTTGAATCATTTTTTTCAGTGTGCTGAGGTGTCCTGCACAGTTTTGCTCCAACACTTATCAAACCCTCCTGAACATGCTAATCAATGTCTTCAAGATCACTAGAAATCTATAAGCAGGTGTGTTTGATTAGTGTTGGAGCTAAACTGTGCAGGACACCTGCCCTGCAGGATCGAGTTTGCCCATGGGTCTAGTGGCTACTAGTGTCTAATAGTCTTGAAGACCTTGATTAGTTGGATCAGCTTGTTTAATTAGGGTTGGAGCAAAACTGTCTGAAGCCGCACAAGCCACCATTAAATATACAATATGTAATCAAATATATTTCTGTTTAATTAGATCACTGAGACTACTGTAAATTGCTTGCATTTCCAAACTGAATTGAGATTGGGTGTCAGGTGATGTATTCTGGACATAGGTGTGGCTTCTGACATCAGCTTCAAACTCCTCGTTCCACTTCAGAAAGCCGTCATTAAACCATGAACCATAACTGTTGGTTGCAGGTCATTGCCATTATAAAGCTCAGAACTGTCAGTGTTTAAACTCATTGTATTCATCTAAAAGAAAAAGTAAATACATTTTCATAAATAAAATTGTCATGAGTAAATAAATTATAAAAACATTCAACTTAAAGACCATGGAGTGATGTTTCAGAAGGAAGAACACCTTGCTGACTCGCTTATTTTCATGGGGTTAATGCTGAAGTAGTTCAATCGACATGCACATTAAATTGCATATGGATAACATATTGGATAGATAGAAAGCACCAAGGCCTTAAACAAAAACAAATAAAATCTACTTTCAGAGGAAGCTTAGTTGTACAGAAAGTGTAGAATGATGCTGAGTAGTCAAGAAAGAGCTGAAGCCAAGTGAGCAGAATAAACTGCGTGCACCGAATTGAGGGCTCAAGACTATTGCTCTCATGGACAAAGCCCTTCATGTACTGTATGTCAGACAACAGAAGTGCCAGCCACTTGTGCTTTTACTTCAATTAATTTTTTTTCCCCTCTCAGTCCTGGTAGTCATGCTTTAAGTTTGTTACATTTTGCTTATGGTAGCGTTTTGTTTAGTTTTATCTGTGAGGACAAAAGTAAGACGGCAGGAGAATGCTATAACAGTTCCAGTTCAGGTGAACTCTGACGTGTGTCTGCTCAGACTTCGGGAGGACATTAGTCAACCAATCACTCTGAAGAGTAAAAAACAGGCCAATGAATGCCAAATGAATTGGTAGCGCTCGGCTCCACAGATGCCAGCGATCAAGTCAATTAGGCGAGTATATAGCTAGCGCATGCGGAGCGAGCAGTTATCTTTTTCATTTAGACCCTCACTACTGAGCTTGAAGAGTTCCTATGCATCAGTGCAAGCTGTATTCCTCCGGTGTGGGTGACGACACAGACAGCGGCGGTTGAGCTGGGTTCTTCCCATCCCTGGGCGTTTCATCGGTAGTGATCACAAAAGAGCTGTCTAAAAGAGCAGAGTCCCCTAAGAGAGCAACACGGTCGTGCAAACGCGTCTTTTTAAAGATGTCGTACCTACCGTGCATTTCTGGATGTGGTGGTTTCCTCTCCCCGGATGATGGGCACAGGGACTGATATGTTTGGGGCTCCAGCATATCAACGCAGTTCTCGCGGGCAGCTCATGTCTTCACTGTGAGGGCATGACTGTTGCGCAACTGAGGTCGCGGCGCTCTCTGGCTGCAGACGGCGCCACCCCTGCTGCTACCTGCCAGTTGGTTAGCACTCGGGCAGACCTGAGGGCTAAAGTGGGGACTCATCCGCCACGTCCGGGCCAACGAATCCCCCACTCCTCCACAGTGCGCTCCATCCATGATTCCAGCTAGGGTGATGGCGCATCCCCCGGGATGGGTCTGCTCTCGCTGGATGAAATCGGCGACCAGATGTCCATCGCTGCATCGGAGGGTGGGTTAACATGCTCCGATGAGGGTTCGGAGCCACGCCCCCCCCTCTGGGGTGGTTAGCGTGGCTCCGGATCTCGAATCGAACATGTGCTTCCCCGGGCTGCTTCGGAGGTGGGGCTGGAGACCACGCCGCTTTCCCATCCCGAGCTGCCCTACTGCTGGCATGTCAATGATTATTCCAATGGTGCCATAAGCACGAGTTCTGTCAGCCTGGTTAGCGATCCCCAGCCCGTCACGGTGGCTCATACGGACAATCAGATTAGGTAATGCGATTCAGTTCACGGGCGTGTATTTCACGGATGTAAATCCGGTGTCCGCCCCTGTCTTGTGCGAGGAGATTGCTGTCCTCCTGGTGAAGGATGCAATCGAGCTGGTCCCTCCAGCTGAAATGGAGAGCGGGTTTTACAGCCCGTACTTCATTGTGCCCAAAAAGAGGGTTGAGGCCAATTCCAGATCTGCACAGACTGAATCGGTGTTTGTACAAAATGCCATTCTAGATGCTCACGCAGAAGCGCATTTTACAATCCGTCCCTCCTTGGGATAGGTTCGCAGCTAAAGACCTGAAGGATGCATACTTCCATGTCTCCATTCTTCCACGCCACCGTCGATTTTTCCGGTTCGCGTTTGAAGGTCGAGCCTGGCAGTACAAAGTCCTCCCCTTCGGGTTCTCTCTGTCTCTGCGGGTTTTCTCGAAACTCGCGGAGGGTGCCCTAGCGCTTCTGCGCATCGAGGGCATTCGCATTCTCAATTATCTCGACGACTGGTTGATTCTAGTCGTGTCCCGGGATCAATTGATTATGCACAGGGACAGGGTTCAGCACCTCGACCAGTTAGGGCTTCAGGTCACCCGAGAAAAGAGCATGCTCGCCCTGGGGCAGAGCATCTCTTATCTCGGGATGGAGCTGACCTTCAGAGAGCACGCCAGGCTAGTGCTGTCCTGTCTGAGTATTCTCGACAGGAAAACAGTGGTTCCACTGAAATTTTTTCAGAGGCTCCTGGGGCATATGGCATCCGCTGCCACGATCATGCAGCTCGGTTTGCTTCATATGAGACCACTCCAGCTCTGGCTTCGCGATCGAGTCCCCAGACGGGCATGGCGCGCGGGAGCGCACCGGGTGACCATCACCTCGCTGTGTCGCCGCAACCTCAGCCCCTGGCGGATCTTGATTTTCTACGGGCCGGGTGCCCTTAGGACAAGTATCCACGCATGTTGTCGTATAGACAGATGCTTCCAGCGCGGGCTGGGGAGCCGTGTACAACGAGCATGTAGCAGCCGGCCCGTTGAAGGGCCCCCAGTTGCATTGGCATATGAAATGCCTAGAGCTGCTGGCAGTGTTTCTCGCTCTCCGCCGTTTTTTTACCGGCCCTGGAGCAGAAACACGTGCTGGTCAGGACGGACAGCATGGCAGCGGTAGCATATATCAACCATATGGGCGGTATGCGTTCCCGCCGCATGTCTCAGCTCGCTCGCCGTCTGCTCCTTTGGAGTCATGCGCTGCTGAAATCGCTGCGCGCCGTTCACATCCCGGGTGAGCTCAACCATGCATCGGATGCGCTCTCACGGCAGCCTGCGCCCCGCGGAGAATGCCGGCTCCACCCCGAGGCTGTTGAGTTGATATGGGAGCGCTTCGGGGAAGCCCAGGTCGACCTGTTTGGTCGACTGGTCTTCGGGGAACGAGGGTTACTTTAGTAACCTAGACGTTACTCAGTATTCTACCAATGGGTCATTGTATTTTGACTTGACTAGCTCATCACTAAATCCTGAAGAATATCTGATTCCATATGTTTCTGAAAGGGTTCAGATAAACTCAATCAAATGCAAATAACATTTACATAATGATGTAGCCCACATCAGTGAGGCTTGCTAGCCTTGCTAGTGAATGTAAACTAAAAACAATATTTGTCCCAGACCTTGTATTTCTTGAACCAGTAAGCGAATGAGGTCGTAATAGATTTACATGTGATTTAACATTCAGTGGAATGTTTGTGGAATATAGTATATATGGATTTGTTCAGATGTATTAACAAAAAAAAATTTCACATCCATAAATGTGTGGTGAAAAAAAAAGAATTGTGATAACTGTTTTAACATTGATCATAAATTAAACTTACAGCATAACACATACATACATCTAAATTCTGACATAACATTGTTTTGTTGAACATGATTTGATTAATACCTGCATGTATTCTAGCTCTGAAGCTAACTAGTGCAGCTATCTAATAATACATAATGCTCTTACATTTTAAAGCCAACCATTCTAGATACAAATATATAATTTATCTCATGCATATTGACAATTCGCTTTTAATGTTTACAAATGCATAATATTATGTACTTGTATAACTCAAGCTTATGCACTTATCTATTTGCACAACATTAAACACCACTTCACATAAGACATTTTAATTCTGTACTCAACGTAGACTAATATATTTAGAATTTTCAAACAATCTCCTATTTGTAAAAAATGTGTGTGTATATATATATATATATATATATATATATATATATATATATATATATATATATATATATATATATATATATATATATATATATATATGTAAAATTATGAATATGACTCACGGAACCTTAATATATAAGCATATAATGTTACACGGACTGTCTGTCATGCACAGTATGCAGGTTGATGCAGGATACCAGTGTGCACTTCAGAATATCTGACTTATGGATTCGATTAAATCTGCAAGGTTTGTGAAATTAAAA
The DNA here is from genome assembly GCF_903798145.1 of Danio aesculapii. Classification (NCBI taxonomy): domain Eukaryota; kingdom Metazoa; phylum Chordata; class Actinopteri; order Cypriniformes; family Danionidae; genus Danio; species Danio aesculapii. The sequence continues at coordinate 51,595,509 of NC_079439.1, forward strand.
GTTTATTAAATATCCAAAGATTTGTCAAAATTATATAAATCCATATTTGCTGATAAACACAGAGAATGAGCACCACATGTTCCGGCTTTCACGGCACCACCAAAATAAAGGTCCCCCGTGGACGTCTTCAAGATAAAAATCACTAGATCACCGCTGGTTCAGTGGATGTGGTTAGCCACACATTTAACATTTTAGACAGCTTGTGTATTAACAAGAACCTGTCACTTTTAGCCAGAGAGCTAGAACGAGTCTGCTAACTTGAGCTAGCTTGTAACAGCATTCGTCCTAATATTAAGTTGTAGATAATTGTAAGTTATAATGTTTAAATTCCAATCCTTAGAACCGTTTTAGTTGCCAACGCGCTGTTTATTTGGTAAATCATTGGCTAGATAGCTAGGCATTCCGACTTCATAACTGTGAATTTCATAACGAAAAGTTAGAAAGACTCTTATTTTGACTTTCTGTGTGTAAATGTTTAGCGCAGTACCTCACACTTCCAATAGTTGGCGTATCAGTGAGTGAGCAAAAAATATGATACACTCTTACACAGATGATTTCAAAAAATTGTGAAAATTAAAGCCTAAGGAGATTTTTGCACCAAGTATATATTTAAGGCTGGAGAACACTGTGGCATGCTCAGAAAAAATGAGGACATTGGTTTTGGTCCTGACTTCTACACATGTCCTGACTTTGTTGGTGTGTATTCATAGATTTGTCCTGATATGTCACAAAAACAAACGCACACACACACACACACACACACACACAAAACACACACACTCACCGTTCGCCTAGACTAGAGCGCCAGTTCAGCTAGCTGGGTGCAATTTAGACAGCTCCCTTGAATCTGCGCTGAACTATATTGAAACTTGACCGTTGCATGTGTGTAGGAATAGCTGGCGATCCGTAAACAAAGTGGCACGTGTTGCGTTTTCAACGTGGCTTTACACGCGATATGAGAAAATAAAGAGTTAAACTGATACAGTACACACGGTTACAAGTAACAAAACACAACTAAATACATAATTTGCAAGCTAGAGTAAACGAGGCAACAGTTTTAATCGCACGTACTTACACTTGTGAAATGGGGGAAGAAACTGATCCATGATGCACTGATCCATTTTCTGACAGTCTTTACTGATCCTTCCTTTTACAAACCGATGAAGTCTTCTTTTTAAGCATGTAATTTCCAGAAGCACTCGATCTGCTCAAGGCTGGGCTATATTGCTGATGTTTCATCTTTGATTAGATTGTCAATAATATCCATCTGCACAGCGTGACTTCATTCGACCGGTGTCTGTGTGTGTCTCTGTGTGTGTGTGTGTGTGTGTGTGTGTGTGGGGCTTTTTTTCTGTGTTAGTGGGCGGGGCCGCAGGTTTCAAATGTCCCGGGTTTGCACTCGCAACTACTTGTGTTTCATAACCGCGTCATCACGAAACACCTAATGACTCGTTATCAAGACGGCTCGTTTGAAGCACTATGAGTCGACTCTTTTATAGATGAATCAATAGTTTTAAACACTGAACACTTTCATATTTAAGCCTTAGCTGGATATTTTACTTCACTTAGAGCTATGTTACACACTACATGGAAGGGCATTTTCAAAAACCCATAATATGGGCTCTTTAAATAAAAGCAGACTTTGATAAGCAAATTATTTATTGGCCCATAAAAAATGTAATGCAAAAATGCAAACAATTTATATGGGCTTAATATGAACAAACAAATTAAATTTAGTAATGTTCGACTTAATTTGTTTATTTAAATTCAGCCCAAACTATTTGTTTGCAACCACTTTTTGTAAACCCAATAAAAAAAATTTCCACTGTAGTAGCCTACTCACTCCATCTTGAATTGTCAAAAAATAAATAAATAAAAAAGAATTTCGCACAATATATGGAGGTTGTGTTGTTTAATGCTTGAGTACTTAATTAAACATTACAATGTGGTGCAAGAAAAAATAAAACAAACAACATTAAAACCATTTCAATAAAACGATGTTATAAAATTGTTTAAATGTTTCACTTATGGCTTGTGTGAAAGGTTGACAATAAGGCAACACCCAACTGTATAGAAACACAAACTTAAAAGGATAGTTCACCCAAAAGTGAAAATTGTCAACTTCCTCAATCTTTACTTGTTTCTTTCTTCTGTTGAATACAAAATAAGATTGTTTGATAAAAGCTGAAAACCTGTAACCAAGTCAATGGTTACAGGTCTCCAGCTTTCTTCAAACTATCTTCCTTTGTGTTAGAAGAAATAAATCCATTGAGGCTTGTAAACACTTGAGGAGTGAGTAAATAGTGAGTACATTTTCATTTTTTTGTGAACTCTTTAGGAACACATTTTAATCATCAGAAGTTTATCTCAGGGTAGATGCAACTTGTACAATTAAATGTAAACAGTTGTTTGTAACAATGAAGAAAAATTTCACTATTTAAGGGCAACATTCAGCGAACAATTAAAGTGATCTTTTTACTTTATGTACTTATAAAATAATTTTACAGCGTGTACATGTGTGAAAACTGAACCATTTAAACATTTGAACAGTTCCAAGCCTATTTGACTGAACAGTTGAAATGAACAATTTGATGATTTAATGCAAATATTTGGTCTAATATTTATCTAAAATAATAAAAGTTGGTCAAAGGAGCAAAGGAACAGGCCACAACTCAGTTCTGACTAAATCCACTAAACTATGTCCATGACTCAGTTGTTGCTTTCAAGGACTTTGTTCATTTCAGATCTGAAATCAGGATAGTTGTCATAATGCACTGAAAGCCTCAGAAAACAGCCACCGGTCTTCTCACAAACCCTTTGTGAAATCAACTGTTACAGATTTGCCAATAAACAAATCTAATCCAGTACAGAATCAAAGAAACAGAGTATGCCGTGTTGCATCACACTCCCTCAAGTAAGTTGTCAAGTGCTTTGAAATGTCATTTTGCTGTACATTCATTGTTTTAGGAAATTTGAGAGGTCGCACAAAAGCAGCTTCACTTCTACTTTACTCTGTGTATGTGTAAGGGTTTCATCACAGAAATGGGCAATGAGCTCAGAAAATGTTTGTCCACTATGAACAACAAGGATTTTTTTTCTGTGGAGCAAGAGGTTCTGGGCTTAGCGGCAAAGCGTCATCTAAGTTTTGTTCATCTATTCCAATGATGTCATCAGTGAGTACTGTCACTAGATTGCTTGAATCCAAGTAATCTGGCAAGGGCACTAAAGAACTTTGAAAAGATATATTCAGGTCATCATCTGCAACATGATCCTCTGTGGAATGAAAGGGAGATGCAGTGTCATTAATCGGGTTTTTCTGAGTGACGTCACTGTCACTGGACGATAGCTTCGCTGCGTTTGTTTGGAGTTCGCTGCGTTTGTTTGGAGTTTAGATTCGCAATTTACATTTTTATCATAAAATACCTCCTCATTCACTAAATATTTATCTCTCCTACTTGGGGTGAACAATCCCCTAACACACTCATACAAACAAATCTACTTTTAAACGTTCTGTCTCTCGAGCATCCGCTTGGTGTTTGTAGCTTTAGCCTGCTAGCACCGCTGGTCAGCTAAAGCTACCAACCTCTTTCACTCATTTATTTTCTCACTTTCTGGCTTTGCTCTTCACCTTGTACAATGTCGCTTGCGTGTCTGTCCTTGAGTGCAGGAGAGGCATCGCTGGAGGTGCTGGAGCTGGAGCTGGAAGCGGTGGAGTCCCAGATTCGCTCGCTGGAGACGAAGCGAGAGGGCATCAGGGCTCTGCTCTTAACCCGTACTCGCTCGTCTGAGGTAAGTGTCCGATACAACGACAATCTCCCAGTTTCTTCAACCCCGCGTGTTTCTCTGTCCAGGCCCAGCGCACCGAGGACGCGGTGCACCCAGGCGTCGTTCACGCCGACTCCCGGCTACCACGGCCCCTGGGTGCAACCGTGTAAGGTGCTTGCCAGGTCCCGGGGCAGAACGTCTCCTCCTCCGGTGTTCGAGATCCCCACGGAGAACCGCTTCGCCCCTCTCCGCGAGACGGGTCGCGATGTTGCCATCATTGGCGACTCAATCGTCCGCCACGTCCGCTCCACTTCCTCCAAAGGTAACAAAGTACGCACTTTCTGCTTCCCTGGTGCCCGAGTTAAGAATATTTCTGCACAGATACCTACTATCCTGAGCGCTGCCGAGAGCCTCGGTGCCGCCGTCCTCCACGTGGGGACGAACGACACCGGGCTCCGGCAGACGGAGATCCTGAAGAAGGACTTCAGGAGCCTGATCGAGACGGTTCGACGCACTTCGCCCGCCACGCAGATCATCGTTTCTGGACCGCTTCCTACCTACCGCCGAGGAAATGAAAGGTTCAGTAGACTTTTTGCTCTGAATGAATGGCTATTAACATGGTGTGAAGAACAGAAATTGCTCTTTGCCAATAACTGGAATCTTTTCTGGGAGCGTCCTAGGCTTTTCCGCGCTGATGGGCTGCACCCCAGTCGAGCTGGAGCTGAACTCCTGTCGGACAACATCACCAGAATACTTCGCTCTATCTGACTAGTAAGTAAAAATTCACAAAACTCACAATTTAGCCACACAGACTCCTATTCGTCCCACATAAATAACAGTAATGCATACCTAACTAACCACATAGAGACTGTGTCTGTTCCTCGTATTATTAGATCAAGAAACAAACGTACTGTGTGCTCCAAAAATAATCTATTAAGAATTAAACCAGAAAAAACACTAAAAAGTGAAAATACAAATTTCATGAAGCTTGGTCTCCTAAACATCAGGTCACTAGCACCTAAAGCACTTATCATAAATGAAATAATAACAGATAACAATCTTAATGCACTCTGTCTTACTGAAACCTGGCTGAAACAAAATGACTATATTAGTTTAAATGAGGCAACTCCTCCAGGATTCTTATATAAACATGAGGCTCGTCAAACTGGTCGTGGTGGTGGAGTTGCGTCAATCTTTAGTGATATTCTTAATGTTAATCAGAGAAACGGACTTATGTTTAGCTCCTTTGAAGTACTAGTGCTTAATGTTGTCCTTCCAAACACTATGCAAAAACCTATGTTATCTCTCGCTCTAATCACCATATATAGACCTCCAGGACCCTATGTCAATTTTCTAAAAGAGTTTTCTGATTTTATCTCTGACTTACTAGTTAAAACTGATAAAATACTAATTGTAGGAGACTTTAACATCCACATAGATGACGCTAACGACACGTTAGGGCTCGCGTTTACGGACTTGCTGGTCTCACTAGGAATAAAGCAAAATGTTATTGGTCCAACTCATCGCCTAAAGCATACACTAGATCTAATTCTGTCTTATGGAATTGAGGTCACTGATGTAGACATTATACCACAAAGTGATGATATTACAGACCACTACCTCTTACTATATAAGCTGTGTTTACCTGAAATTAGCAGATCCGCTCCGATATATCGTCCTAGTAGAACTATTGTTCCATCCACTAAAGATGAATTTATAAATAACTTACCTGATCTTTCTCTACTTCGAAATGCACCCGCAAACGCAAATGACCTTGATGTAGTAACCAGCAGTATGGATGCCATCTTTACTAGCACTTTAAATACTGTGGCACCCATCAAACTAAAAAAGGCTAGAGAGAATAAAACTACACCGTGGTATAATAGTCATACCCGCGCTCTCAAAACAGCAACCCGTGCCCTGGAACGTAAATGGAAAAAAACTAATTTAGAAGTCTTTAGAATTGCATACAAAGACAGTATGTCCAGCTATAGGAGGGCTTTAAAATCTGCCAGGGCTGAGCACCTCCGCAAACTGATAGAAAATAATCAAAACAATCCTAGATTCTTATTTAACACCATCGCTAAATTAACAAATAATCGGTCATCTTTGGAACAAAACGTTCCACCGCAAATTAGTAGTGATGACTTCATGAATTTTTTCAGTGATAAAATAGAAGGCTTTAGACAGAAAATAGGAGATATTAAACTTTCTGCACCGCCTTATACTTCAGATCCAGTAAACACGCCTCTGAATCTAAATAACCTACAGTGCTTTAAAATCATAGAACAGGAAGAGCTAGACAAAATTATAAATAGCTCTAAATCAGCTACGTGTATATTGGACCCAATTCCAACAAAGTTACTGAAAGAATTGCTACCTGTTATAGGAGAACCTCTTCTTAACATTATCAACTCTTCTTTATCTTTAGGCCATGTTCCAAATCCCTACAAGTTAGCTGTTATTAAACCTATTATTAAGAAACCACAACTGGAACCCAGCAACTTAGCTAATTATAGGCCTATTTCAAACCTTCCATTTATATCTAAAATACTAGAAAAAGTTGTTTCTGCTCAATTATGCTCCTTTCTGCAGACCAACAATGTTTTTGAAGTGTTTCAGTCAGGTTTCAGAGCTCATCACAGTACAGAAACTGCATTAGTGAAAATAACCAACGATTTACTCTTAGCTGCTGACCAAGGGTGCATCTCGCTATTAGTTCTACTCGATCTTAGTGCGGCATTGACACCATTGACCATGGTATCCTTATTAATCGCTTAAAGTCTACAGGTGTCCAAGGACAGGCCCTACAATGGTTTAAGTCATACTTATCTGACCGTTACCAGTTTGTAAATATAAATGGACAGCCTTCACAAATCAGCCCAGTAAAATACGGGGTGCCTCAAGGATCAGTTTTAGGCCCTTTACTGTTTACAATATACATGCTACCCCTGGGAGACATTATTAGAAGACATGGGATCAGCTTTCACTGCTATGCAGATGATACTCAATTATATATTTCAACTAAACCTGACGAGACGTCTAATCTGTCCAAGCTAACTGAGTGTATTAAAGATGTTAAAGACTGGATGACCAACAATTATCTTCTCTTAAACTCAGACAAAACAGAATTATTACTTATTGGGCCTAAATCCTGTACACAGCAGATCTCACAACTCGATCTACAATTAGAGGGATACAAAGTAAGCGTTAGTTCTACTATAAAAGATCTGGGTGTCATATTAGACAGCAATTTAACTTTTAAAAATCATATTTCCCATGTCACAAAAACTGCTTTCTTTCATCTGAGAAATATAGCTAAGTTACGAAGTATGCTATCCATCTCAGATGCAGAAAAGCTTGTCCATGCTTTTATGACTTCTAGGCTGGACTACTGTAATGCTCTGTTTGCTGGCTGCCCAGCATCCTCTATTAACAAACTTCAATTAGTACAAAATGCAGCTGCCAGAGTTCTAACCAGGTCTAGAAAATTTGATCACATCACCCCAATTTTATCCTCCTTACACTGGCTGCCTGTTAAGTTTCGTATTGAATTTAAAATATTGCTTCTTACATATAAAGCTCTAAATAATCTAGCTCCTGCTTATCTAACCAATCTTCTGTCTCGCTACAATCCAACTCGCTCTTTAAGATCTCAAAACTCAGGACTTCTGGTAGTACCTAGAATAGCAAAGTCGAGTAAAGGAGGTCGAGCCTTCTCATTTATAGCTCCTAAACTCTGGAATAGCCTTCCTGATAACGTCCGAGGCTCAGACACACTCTCCCAATTCAAAACTAGATTAAAGACCTATCTGTTCAGTAAAGCATACACTTAGTGCACCACTTAGGGGGCTTCCACACAGGTTATGCATCTTGCTGATATACACTGTGAACATCAGCTACGCTAATTATTTTCTTTATTCTCCATTTCCACCTGGGGATACTCTTCCCGAGGCCCTCAGACTATGCAGAGTCACTGATTCGATCCAAGACCAACGACGAGATGATCCCAAGGTTTCCATATCCTGGACCTGGCCGAATCCTGAACAACTACTGCGATGGTCATGGAAGAGTGGAGAACATGAGACTGTTTCCTATGACGCTCCAGAGACAGACGAGTCTTCGCTGAGGCCAGCTTCCAGCCTCCGCCACTGAGACTGCAGCTCTGCACAAGACGTTTGGCCAGCGGAGAAATTAAAATGGTCGTGCCCAACTGAGCCTGGTTTCTCTCAAGGTTTTTTTTCTTCACTTCCGCCTTTAGTGAAGTTTTTTTTCCCTCTCCGCTGTCGCCACTGGCTTGCATGGTTCAGGATCTGTAGAGCTGCGCATCGTTGGATTTGCTCTTCAATATTTGGACTCTCAGTAGTGATTATTAAACCACACTGAACTGAGCTAAACTGAACTGAACTTAAACACTACAAACTGAACTACACTGTTCCTATTTACTGTGACCTTTTATGTGAAGCTGCTTTGACACAATCTACATTGTATAAGCGCTATACAAATAAAGGTGAATTGAATTGAATTGAATTAACCGGACTATCTACATAAATAACATCCATGTCTGAAGGAAAGAAGTCATTCATCCCACTGGAAGGAGAGGGAAGGCTTTGATCCTGGTATTACCGTGAAAGTCCTCAATTTGATTTGACATTTCTTCTACACTTTCTGATTCCACTTCCCTCTCCACCTTTTTTGTTGTCAAGTAGAACCTCATCATTGTGAGTTTGGATGCATTATACATTTCCTCCACTGTAGCTTCTGCAGCTAGTGACACTTCCTGATAATTTGTTAGATCCAATTCAAACTCAGAAAAACTCTCATGAGAATTTTTTCCATTTGTAAAAAACAAACAAATTACCTCCTCAATCAGCTCTACCTTTTTCCATTCTTTAGGAACACTCATCTTCCTTGTTCCCCCTCCTTTTTTTGCTCTCATTTGAACAAAGCCCTGTCCCTCATTGTGCATCCACCCCATCTCAATTTTTCTTAAAATATGCTGAGAATGTTTTTTTGTAGTATTTTGGGTTTCGTTTTGTCTTTTGGTCAGGTTTGATTTGAGGCGCTCAAACAGCTTTGCCTTCCTGCAAGTTGGTTCTCTTTCTTGCCTCCTTCAAAATCCCATCACGGCCAGTCTGTCTGGAAAATAGCTTCTCTTCTGATCATCAGTCATTAACAGTAGGACACTGACATCAATCTGCAAAATAAATACAGAAATAAATACAGACACACATTGTATAGGTGGATCACACACATGCAGTAGGTAGTGCTGTCGCCTCACAGCAAGAAGGTCGCTGGTTCGAGTCTCGGCTGGGTCAGTTGGCATTTTTGTGTGGAGTTTGCATGTTCTCCCTGTGGGTTTCCTCCGGGTGCTCCAGTTTCCCCCACAGTCCAAAGACATGCAGTACAGGTGAATTGGGTAGGCTAAACTGTCCGTAGTGTATGATTCAATTCAATTCACCTTTATTTGTATAGCGCTTATACAATGTAGATTGTGTCAAAGCAGCTTCACATAAAAGGTAACAGTAAATAGGAACAGTGTAGTTCAGTTTGTAGTGTTTAAGTTCAGTTCAGTTTAGCTCAGTTCAGTGTGGTTTAATAATCACTACTGAGAGTCCAAATACTGAAGAGCAAATCCAACGATGCGCAGCTCTACAGATCCCGAACCATGCAAGCCAGTGGCGACAGCGGAGAGGGAAAAAAAACTTCACTAAAGGCGGAAGTGAAGAAAAAAAAACGTTGAGAGAAACCAGGCTCAGTTGGGCACGACCATTTTAATTTCTCCGCTGGCCAAACGTCTTGTGCAGAGCTGCAGTCTCAGTGGCGGAGGCTGGAAGCTGGCCTCAGCGAAGACTCGTATGAGTGTGTGGGTTGCGGCTAGAGGGCATTCCGCTGCATAAAACGTGCTGGATAGGTTGGCGGTTTAATAAAGGGACTAAGCCAAAAAGAAAATGAATGAATGAATGAATGAATATATATATATATATATATATATATATATATATATATATATATATATATATATATGGCTGATTCCAGCGTTATGGATGTGACATTTGCAGTAAAAACTCAAAACATAAATTAACATAGAAAGTATACGTTACATTCTTGTCACGGATTGGCCAGGCTCTTCCACCAGCATCACGCAAAGATCACCATCACCTGAGTATTAACCACACACAGCTGCACCCAATCACTTATAGTCACTATATAAGCACACACCTCACTTCACTCAGTGTCCGGTCTCGTTCCTACGAAGCGGACTCTGAGTGAACACCTCCTGGTAATCACTAGCATTTCAAATCTCAGTATATTGTACTTATCTGCTCTCTGTCTCTCGTAGTTTGTCCAGTGTTCCCGGTGTCCTGTCTGCCTTGTGTTTGTCATCAGTCTGTCTTCCCCGCAAGCCCTCTGGTGTGTGCATTCGGTCTCCCTCAGTATCAGTCATCCAGCCTGCCACCAAGGATCATCCGCACAACCGGACTACACTCACTTCTCCTCCGTTCTCCTTATGTGCTCATGTGTTGAAAATAAACATTGTTAATAATTCACTCACCTTCCTTGTCCGTCTGCTTCCCATAACAGAAGACCGGACCTCTACAATCAACAGCATGAGCACTCACGATCCCATTCAAGAGTTGGTGGACTCACTGAAGAGAGTGTTATTGTCATCTACTCCACTTCCCGAAGCACCACCAGCACCGAGCACTTCTTCACCGTCCACCCACTCATCCAGTCCCATGGCTCGACCAGCGCCCTACTCTGGCGGGGCGGAGGAGTGCAATGGATTTCTTTTGCAATGTTCTCTCATATTCACCATGCAACCTGAGTTATATCCCACAGATCGGTCCAAAATCGCATTCATCATCTCCCTTCTCTCTGGATCGGCTCTTCGGTGGGCAGAAACCATTTGGCAACAGTCTGGGCCGGTAACCAGCTCCATTCAAGCTTTCACCAAGTACTTTAAGGAGGTTTTTGGTCGCGCAGATGCAGAAGTAGCAGCTGGAGAACAGTTATACCATCTCAAACAGGGAGCCATGTCCACTCAGGATTATGCGCTCCGGTTCCGTACTCTGGCTGCTGCTAGCGGATGGAATGAGCGATCTCTCCTCACCACCTACCGGCTCGGACTGGAGCCCAGCCTCCGACTACAGCTAGCAGCCCTCGACGATACCTTGGGGTTGGAGAAATTCATCCAACAATCCCTCCGCTGTTCCGATCGTCTGAGGGCCTACCAGCACGATCTTCCACCTGTTCCCCAAGCACTCCTCCGTTCGCCAGAGCCAGCAGTCCCTCCAGAACCTGAACCAATGATCGTGGAATCTGGTAGACTCACCATCACTGAGCGACAGAGGAGGCTGACCCGGGGTCTATGTATGTACTGTGGTGCCGAAGGACATGTCAGGCTGGACTGTCCCATTCGTCCAGCACGTCCTTTGGTGAGTGTATTCAGTTCTCCCATTGAAAAAATGCATCCTCTCACCACCAATGTCCAGTTAACTACCCCTTCTATATCTGTTTCAGTCACGGCCCTCATCGACTCCGGGTCAGCTGGAAATTTCATCTCGTACGCCCTCTGTCGCCAGCTCCATCTTAACACCGAAGCCTCGACGCACGTCTACCAGATCCAACCCATAACCAACGCAATCCATTCCCAGGCACGTATCCATCGCAAATGTGAGCCTATCTATCTCCAAGTGGGATTGCTCCACAAGGAGGAGATCCAATTTCTGGTTCTGGAGGGTGCATCCATGGACATCATTTTAGGGCGCCCGTGGCTGGTGAAGCACGATCCCATCCTCTCTTGGGGCACAGGAGAAATAAAGAAATGGGGTGAAGACTGCAAAACCAGATGTTTTCCCGACCTACCTGTTCAACTTCAGAAACCACTTACCATCTATGTCACGTCTGTCGAAAGCCCAGTCAATAAACGATCCATTCAAATCCCGAAGATCTACTCCGCATTTGAAGACGTTTTTTGCCCCAAGAGAGCTTCCCAGCTACCTCCACATCGGCCATGGGACTGCGCCATAGACCTGCTGCCAGACGCTCCTATGCCCAAAGGTAGGATCTACCCGTTGTCCCTTCCGGAAAATAAGGCCATGGAGGAGTATATTCAGGAAGCACTGAGTCAGGGGTATATCCGCCAGTCCACGTCACCCGCTGCCTCAAGCTTTTTCTTTGTGGCCAAGAAGGATGGAGGGCTGCGTCCTTGCATCGATTACCGAGTTCTGAATCAAGGAACAATTAAGTTCCGGTATCCCCTTCCTCTCGTCCCTGCGGCCCTGGAACAACTACGATCCGCCAAGATTTTCACGAAGTTGGACCTCCGCAGCGCCTACAATCTGGTCAGAATACGTGAGGGGGACGAGTGGAAGACGGCGTTTGTGACCCCTACAGGACACTACGAATACCTGGTCATGCCCTATGGTCTGGTCAACGCCCCCTCCGTATTCCAGAACTTCATTCACGAAGTCCTCCGGGAGTTCCTCCATATCTCCGTCATAGTCTATATTGATGACATCCTGATTTACTCCCGGAGTGAGGCCGAACACCGCCACCACGTTGCGGAGGTCCTACAAACCCTCAGAGACCATCAATTGTACCTCAAGGCTGAAAAATGCTCCTTCCACCTACCGTCTGTTCAGTTCTTGGGGTACATTATTGATCAGAAAGGGGTTCGCATGGACGAGGGGAAGGTGACTGCCGTTGTCTCCTGGCCAAAACCAACAACCATTAAAGAACTCCAGCGATTTCTAGGATTTGCCAATTTCTATAGACGATTCATCCACAACTACAGTCTCATTACCGCTCCGCTGACCAACCTACTCAAAAACCACCCCAAGAAACTCTCCTGGCCTCCCGAAGCCGATGCAGCCTTCCAAACCCTCAAACAATCCTTCACTCAAGCTCCACTCCTGACTCACCCCGATCCTGAAATCCCGTTCGTGGTCGAGGTAGATGCCTCGACAACTGGAGTGGGAGCCATCCTGTCTCAACATCAAGGTACACCATCATTACTCCATCCATGCGCCTATTTCTCGAGGAAGCTCAGCCCGGCGGAGAGAAACTATGACATCGGAAACCGAGAGCTATTGGCTATCAAGCTTGCCCTGGAAGAATGGCGACACTGGCTGGAGGGAGCCAAACATCCTTTCCAGGTGATTACAGACCATAAGAATCTCCAGTACCTCAAGGAAGCCAAAAGACTCTGTCCTCGTCAGGCCCGATGGTCCCTGTTCTTCTCCCGATTCCAATTCTCCATATCTTACCGACCTGGGTCAAAGAACATCCGAGCGGACGCACTTTCCCGTATATATGATCAGCCGGAAATCATGGAGACCCCAGCCAGAATCCTCCCAGAACAGATCACGGTCTGTCCAATCACCTGGTCCGCTCCTACAGTCATCGCCACTCCCGAATCCAGGACTCCGCCGGGCTGTCCCCCCAATCGTCGCTTCATTCCTGAAAACCAACGGGTAGATCTGATTCATTCCACCCATACATCTTTGGGCACAGGGCATCCCGGGACCAACAACACCCTCTCGTTGCTATCCCAACGCTTTTGGTGGCCGCACATGGCGAGGGATGTGAGGAGATACGTTCAAGGCTGTAGAGAGTGCGCTATGTCAAAGAGTCCTCGCCATCTACCTGCAGGTAAACTCCATCCCTTGCCCATCCCAAACCGCCCCTGGTCACACCTAGGAGTTGACTTCATGACAGATCTACCATCATCTGAAGGTAATACCTGCATTTTAGTCATTGTCGACCGTTTTTCCAAATTCTGCCGTCTGATTCCCTTGAAGGGTCTGCCCACAGCCCTAGAAACCGCCGAAACCCTATTCAACCATGTCTTCCGATGCTTTGGGTTACCTGAAGACATAGTCTCGGACCGAGGACCCCAGTTCATCTCCAGACTATGGAAAGCCTTCTTCAGACTCCTAGGTGTGACCGTCAGCCTCTCGTCTGGCTATCATCCACAGACCAACGGCCAGACAGAGAGGAAGATCCAAGAAGTGGGGCGGTTCCTCAGAACATTCTGTCACGGTCATCAAAACTCCTGGAGCCAGTTTCTGGGCTGGGCGGAATACGCCCAGAATTCCCTGCGGCAACCTACCACCGGACTTACGCCATTCCAGTGTATTCTGGGCTTCCAACCTCCACTATTTCCCTGGGATGGCGAACCTTCTGATGTCCCCGCAGTGGATTACTGGTTCCGGGAGAGCGAGAGGGTCTGGGACGATGCTCATCACCATCTCCAGAGGGCAGTTCGCAGAGCCAAGGAGGTCTCCGACAAGAGGAGGATCCCAGGTCCAAGCTATGCGCCGGGGCAGAAAGTTTGGCTCTCCACCAGAGACATCCGCTTGCGACTGCCCTCCCGAAAACTTAGTCCCAGATTTGTTGGTCCCTTCACCATCCTGGAGCAGGTCAACCCCGTCACGTTTAAATTACAGTTACCACCACAATATAGGATCCACCCCACATTCCACGTTTCACTCCTCAAACCCTTTCACGACCCTTTGATTCCCTCCACAGAGCCTGGCCATGAAGAGGAACCTCCTCCCCCACTGATGTCGGAAGTCGGATCCATCTACAAGATCAAGGACCTTCTACGGTCCCGACGTCGTGGTGGTCAGCTGGAATATCTTGTCGACTGGGAGGGATACGGTCCGGAGGAGAGATCTTGGGTCCCCAGATCAGATATATTAGATCCTGCACTTATGGAAGAGTTCCACTCCAATCACCCCGAGTTTCCAGCACCTCGTGGACGTGGTAGACCACCACGGCGTCGGAGGTATAGGCCCTCAGGAGCGGGCCCTGGGGAGGGGGGTAATGTCACGGATTGGCCAGGCTCTTCCACCAGCATCACGCAAAGATCACCATCACCTGAGTATTAACCACACACAGCTGCACCCAATCACTTATAGTCACTATATAAGCACACACCTCACTTCACTCAGTGTCCGGTCTCGTTCCTACGAAGCGGACTCTGAGTGAACACCTCCTGGTAATCACTAGCATTTCAAATCTCAGTATATTGTACTTATCTGCTCTCTGTCTCTCCTAGTTTGTCCAGTGTTCCCGGTGTCCTGTCTGCCTTGTGTTTGTCATCAGTCTGTCTTCCCCGCAAGCCCTCTGGTGTGTGCATTCGGTCTCCCTCAGTATCAGTCATCCAGCCTGCCACCAAGGATCATCCGCACAACCGGACTACACTCACTTCTCCTCCGTTCTCCTTATGTGCTCATGTGTTGAAAATAAACATTGTTAATAATTCACTCACCTTCCTTGTCCGTCTGCTTCCCATAACAATTCTATTGACACATCTGTTTATATTTTCCAAAACAACTAACCACAAAGTTACGTGATCAGAAAAATATCAATCTGTAAACATTTTTTATACTTTAAATGAGGAAAATAAACATGCGTTATGAATGTGACAAAAAAGTTTGCTAGTTTACAGTATACAACATACTTTGTAGAAATTCTGTCAATTGAACTGCACAACCCAAAAAGAAACAATGCTAATCAAACAGATATGAGTCTGTGCAAAAGGACGGCTGATGTCTAAGTCCCAGATGACACCAACCAATCAGTGCGCACAATGCAACGCAGCATCATCGAGGTGGGCTGAGCAAAGAACTAGTTGAGAGTGACAGTGCACACGAGAGATAACGCTGGATAACACACCTGCTAACTCACTCGGCAAAAAGGGACATAACAGGCACTGGTGGTATACTGTGTTACAGTGTGCGTGTCTTAAAAGTAAGTGATCACTGTTTATAAAGTTATTAGCGACAGAAGATCAGCTGTTGTTCTCATACTACCTGTAGCAGCTTGTTAGCTTGTATTACCTGCTTAAACTCGTGAATTATCAAGTGTTTAAGTACAAGTTGTAATTATATGTTCATAGGTACACATTTCAGCATGCTACTACTGTATATTTGTAGTTTATCATGTATGTGCATGTTACTTGACGATAATTGGCTACATGCGGTGATCATTCACGTTGAACATGCCCAGACAAAGACCCTGCCATCACGCAGCATTCATGTGCCCGTGGCGCCCTCTTGTGGACACTCAGAGGATTGCGCTCATATTATCAACTGGGCCATCATTACTTATTATACTTGTGTTGTGTGCTGTTCAGTTATTAATGTTTATTGTGAAACATCTGTATTGATTATTATTTATTGTTATTTGTTTCAGAAACCACACATATGTTCCATTTGTATACCAAGTCCTTCAGTAAACCTAATTCATATCTATCCTGAGTGCCTCTCTTCAATTAAGAAACCATCTCACTCAGTTCTGACCGACTGCCTATTGTGTTTCACACGCAAAGTTAATACATCTACGAACTCCCTCCATTTCAAGTGGTCCTTCGAGCCGGAGCGTGAATCACAGTAGAGAGATGATGTCCAATTCTGAGCCAGATCCTCCTGTTGTCAGACCAAGACGACAAATAAGCCAACCTGCATATCTAGCAGATTACGAAGTTCAGGGATCAGGCTTTGTGAAGAGAGCTCAAGTATCTAATCGCCTGAGTGAATACGCAGTCGAAGCAGTCGCACCCATGTCAGCGAATGTATCACGATCATCTTCTCAGACGAGTCAGCCCTCATATGCAGATGATCTAATTCTTCAAGATGTATGGCCAGGGCCATCTGGATATGAATCGCCAGGGTATGATAAGCGACACTCCCAAGTCCAGCAAGCCTCTGATATAAAGTCTATGTGCATGCAGATGAAAAGGGACAATGATGAGCTTCGTAGCTCTATTCTACCAGAAATCCTGTCAGCGCTTCAAGGGCTTAAGACTGAGAATGCTACATTGAGACAGGAGATCCAGCAGCGTAGCCCCAGCATTCAGACACCAGTGCCAGCTCCCCGCACTCACGTGCCACCATCCGTCACTAGTCATAGAACCTCCAGAGTGCATGGCTGTGAAGTTCCTACTCCTCAACCAGCCCGTTATGAGCAGCTGACGGAGCAAATGGGAGACATGACTTTATCTTCTAGGATGTCACATGCAGTTGATGCTCATGGTGTACATTCTCAGAGGTTACACACATACACAGCCCAGCCTACAGGAACAGAACACTATGAAAATGTGCCCCTTTGTCCCAGATACCGTTACCCTCAGACAGAAAGAGAATTCAGTCCAGCCTCACGCCCAGAGGTGATGCCTAGGATGGAGATGCTGCACACCCAAGAGCAGATTTATCGAGGCCCTAAGCCTACAATTCCCAGGACCCAAGACAGTTTTCCAGACTACGTATGGCACTGGAGAACATTCTGCCAGCAGATGCGAGTGAACGTTTTAAGTATCAGATCCTGACGGATCATTTGGAGCTTGAAGAGGCTCTCCTAGTGGCAGACTCCTATTGTAACTCGGTGAGACCCTACACAGACACGATGCACGCTCTGGTTAAGATGTACGGTCAGCCCCATAAGCTCGTTCTGCGGAGTATTGCAGAAGTGCTAGAAAGTCCCAACCTTAAGTCAGGGGATGTTAAATCTTTCAAGCTCTTTGCCCTTCGAGTGCGGTCGTTAGTGAGCATATTGGAACAATTGGGGCCAGAGGGAGTCGCCGAATTGGACTGTGGCTCACATGTGTCTCGTCTCCAGAGCAAGCTTCCCCATGAGCTGCAAATCAGTTTTAAGAGACATATCCACCCCTTAAGGATCACAGTCCCTACACTTCTACACTTTGCTGACTGGTTAGAATATGAGCTCCAAGTACAAGATGACACTGCCAAAGCAGTTATGTATGCCCCACCCTTACCTTTCAAGCGGAGAGAAGGTCGTCATGAACACAAGCCTTCAGGGAGATCCACAAATATCCTACTAGGTGCTGGAAAGCCCACTGCCCCTACTGAAGGCCGAATGCTTACTTCAGATTCCAAGCCCAGCTCTACTAAGTATAGAGAGAAGTCACATTCCTACTGTCCTTATTGTGACAACTCCAGCCACTTCCTTAATGGGTGTCTTAACTTCAAAGAGCTAACAAAAGAGCAGAAAGAGGCATGGATTCGTAAAAACAATAGGTGCTGGCGGTGTGGCCGCAATCATCATGCAGCCAGATGCACATTAAAGGCTCTGTGTAAGACATGCAACAGAAAACACCTACTTGTATTGCATGATCTGAATGAGAGAGTTGTCAGTACTAGTGATGAGACTGAACCTAGAGAGAACTCGTGTCTTGTGAGTACCACAAAGGGCACGTTATATGCAGACCGTTCAGTTGGCAGTCGACGAGTGCTCTTGAAAGCGAGTAAAGTAATCATTGCAAATGGAGATGCATCAATGGAGAGATTTGCTGTGTTAGATGATGGGTCAGAAAGGACCATTCTACTCCATGCCGCAGCTCAGCAGCTGAAACTCAAGGGCCAGCCAGAGGACCTCATACTGCGCACTGTGAGACAGGATCAGCAAGTGCTTCATGGAACAGCAGTTTCCTTTACCGTTTCACCAGTGTCTCACCCCCACAAGAAATACCTCATTAAACATGCATTTACAGCTGAATGACTAAGCCTTGCTGAACACACATATCCCGTGGCTTTCTTACAGAAGAAATACAGACATCTAGCCGGTCTCCCATTGGAACAGATAGATAAAGTGCAGCCTGTATTGTTAATTGGGTCAGATTACCCACACCTCCTCACGCCTGTTGAACCAGTCCGTCTAGGCCCACCAGGGGGCCCAGCAGCAGTTAAAACTCGCTTGGGATGGACTCTTCAAGGTCCTACACAGGAGGTTCGTCGTGAGCTCAGCACACACCAGTGCTTCTTTACCTCTGTACTCCCTAACACAGACTTGTTTGCTCATGTTAAGCGATTGTGGCAGATGGATGTGATTCCCTATCACAACAACAAGATAGTGACCCGATCCAAGCTAGACAAGGAAGCAATCAGTCTGTTGCAAGAAAGGACTGTGAGAGTAGAAGTAGAGGGCACAATGTGGTATGCCACACCGCTCCTTCGAATGCAGAGTATGCCTTGCTTGAACATGCCCAAGGAAGCCGTTCTCCCTCAGCTAAGGAGTGTTGAGAGGAGGCTGCTCAAAAACCCAGAGGAAGCATCTGCCTACCAGGCCGAGATTACTAGATTGAAGGAAGCAGGTTATGTGGCTAAGCTAGAACCAAGAGAAGCAGATTGCTCCAAAGAGTCTTGGTACATCCCCCACCATATGGTGCAGCACAATAATAAGAACAGAGTCGTCTACAACTGCTCCTTTCAATTTGAAGGCCACAGCCTTAATGAGTTTCTCCTGCCAGGCCCTACACTAAGTCCGTCACTCTTGGCAGTGTTGCTTCGATTCCGAGAGCACCCTGTTGCTATAAGTAGCGACATTCGCGGTATGTTTCACCAAGTCAGGCTGCTCCCTGGTGACATGCCCTTGCTCCGATTCTTGTGGCGAGACTTAAAGCCTGATCTACCCCCTGATGTGTACCAGTGGCAGGTACTCCCCTTTGGCACTACGTGCAGTCCCTGCTGTGCCACATATGCCCTGCAGGCTCACGTTATAAATCACAGTCAGCCAGGAGATCAGTTTAGAGAGGTAATTGAAAAATCATTCTACGTCGACAATTGCCTCCACAGTCTTCATTCTGCTAAAGACCTTGTTGACAGACTTTGTGCTCTCCTAGCCAGTGGAGGATTTGAGCTTCGACAATGGGCTAGCAATTGTCCATCTGTGATTACTCATCTCCCATCTGAATCCAGATCTAGTACCTGCGAACTGTGGCTCAGCCAAGACCAACAAGATGTCCATGAGTCCACGCTTGGACTGCAGTGGCATTGTCAAACTGCATTACACACTGCATGACACACTGCATTACAAACACAGAGCTAGGAGTTCCTCGCCGGTGACTATGCGTTACATATACAGAGTACTGGCAAGTCAATATAATCCTCTCGGATATATCATCCTATACACTACCCGGGCTAAAATATTAGTACAGAGTCTATGGGACAAGAAACGGGACTGGGATGACCCACAGCTGCTAGAGAATGTACTTGCCTTATGGCATGAATGGGAGAAAGAGCTGAGTGGACTAGAGGAGATATCTTTAGCCAGGTGCTACTCTCTGTCAGAGGCAGATCACACATCTTGTAGATATGAGATCCACATCTTCTGTGATGCCTCAGAGCAGGCGTATGGGTCAGTGGCCTACCTGCGAATAGAGCACAAGGAGGGAGAAGTAGAAGTTGCCTTTGTTGCTGCCAGGTCCCGTGTTGCCCCCCGAAAGCAACAATCTATTCCAAGACTAGAGTTGTGTGCTGCTTTAAGTGGAGCACAGCTATCTCAGCTCCTGAACACTGAGCTTACAATCCCCATCTGCTCCACTACACTCTGGTCTGACTCTACCACTGTGCTCACGTGGTTGACATCTAGCTCCTGCCGTTACAAGGTATTTGTGGGGACAAGAGTAGCGGAGATCCAAGAGATGACAGCATCCGCTGTCTGGCGCTATGTCAGATCATCAGACAATCCGGCCGATGACATCCCTAGAGGCAAACCTCTCCAACACCTTTCTAAAGAAACCAGGTGGAGTCAAGGACCATCTTTCCTTAAGCTCCCTTCTGAGAGCTGGCCGGAACAGCCTCACCTAGCAACAGAAGTGCCGAACTCTGAACTGAGACAGTCATCTTTCTCTGTTTTAGTAACCACTACTACTCCTTCAGTTAAGCTGCAGCACTACAGCACCCTGACAGAGTGCCTGAATGCTTATGGACAGGAGCTTCATGGGGCGGCCTACACCTCAAATGCTGAACTCCAAAGGGATGTTCAACGTGCAGTTCTCCGTCAAGCACAAGCTGAGTCTTTTCCAGAAGAGCTGAGACTATTGATGTCTGGAAAACCAGTATCATCAAAGAGCAGACTACTCACTCTTTCCCCAGAACTTGATGCTGCTACTAGACTTATTAGAGTGGGAGGCCGGCTACGGCACTGTGAGGTATTGGAAGCGGATACTATACACCCAGTTGTTCAATTCAATTCAATTCAATTCACCTTTATTTGTATAGCGCTTATACAATGTAGATTGTGTCAAAGCAGCTTCACATAAAAGGTCACAGTAAATAGGAACAGTGTAGTTCAGTTTGTAGTGTTTAAGTTCAGTTCAGTTTAGCTCAGTTCAGTGTGGTTTAATAATCACTACTGAGAGTCCAAATATTGAAGAGCAAATCCAACGATGCGCAGCTCTACAGATCCTGAACCATGCAAGCCAGTGGCGACAGCGGAGAGGGAAAAAAAACTTCACTAAAGGCGGAAGTGAAGAAAAAAAACCTTGAGAGAAACCAGGCTCAGTTGGGCACGACCATTTTAATTTCTCCGCTGGCCAAACGTTTGTGCAGAGCTGTAGTCTCAGTGGCGGAGGCTGGAAGCTGGCCTCAGCGAAGACTCGTCTGTCTCTGGAGCGTCACAGGAATCAGTCTCATGTTCTCCACTCCTCCATGACCATCGCAGTAGCTGCTCAGGGTGGCCAGGTCCAGGATATAAAAAACCTTGGGATCATCTCGTCGTTGGTCTTGGATCGAGTCAGTGACTCTGCATAGTCTGAGGGCCTCGGGAAGAGTATCCCCAGGTGGAAATGTAGAATAAAGAAAATAATTAGCGTAGCTGATGTTCACAGTGTATATCAACAAGATGCAAGTGTATGCTTTACTGAACAGATAGGTCTTTAATCTAGTTTTGAATTGGGAGAGTGTGTCTGAGCCTCGGACGTTATCAGGAAGGCTATTCCAGAGTTTAGGAGCTATAAATGAGAAGGCTCGACCTCCTTTACTCGACTTTTCTATTCTAGGTACTACCAGAAGCCCTGAGTTTTGAGACCTTAAAGAGCGAGTTGGATTGTAGCGAGACAGAAGATTGGTTAGATAAACAGGAGCTAGATTATTTAAAGCTTTATATGTAAGAAGCAATATTTTAAATTCAATACGAAACTTAACAGGCAGCCAGTGTAAGCTTATATAGTAAGGGGTAGTGGTCTGTAATATCATCACTTTGTGGTATAATGTCTACATCAATGACCTCAATTCCATAAGACAGAATTAGATCTAGTGTATGCTTTAGGCGATGGGTTGGACCAATAACATTTTGCTTTATTCCTAGTGAGACCAGCAAGTCCGTAAACGCGAGCCCTAATGTGTCGTTAGCGTCATCTATGTGGATGTTAAAGTCTCCTACAATTAGTATTTTATCAGTTTTAACTAGTAAGTCAGAGATAAAATCAGAAAACTCTTTTAGAAAATTGACATAGGGTCCTGGGGGTCTATATATGGTGATTAGAGCTAGAGATAACAAAGGTTTTTGCATAGTGTTTGGAAGGACAACATTAAGCGCTAGTACTTCAAAGGAGCTAAATATAAGTCAGTTTCTCTGATTAACATTAAGAATATCACTAAAGATTGATGCGACTCCACCACCACGACCAGTTTGACGAGCCTCATGCTTATATAAGAATCCTGGAGGAGTTGCCTCATTTAAACTAATATAGTCATTTTGTTTCAGCCAGGTTTCAGTGAGACAGAGTGCATTAAGATTGTTATCTGTTATTATTTCATTTATGATAAGTGCTTTAGGTGCTAGTGACCTGATGTTTAGGAGACCAAGCTTCATGAAATTTGTATTTTCACTTTTTAGTGTTTTTTCTGGTTTAATTCTTAATAGATTATTTCTGGAGCATACAGTACGTTTGTTTCTTGATCTAATAATACGAGGAACAGACACAGTCTCTATGTGGTTAGCTAGGTATGCATTACTGATATTTATGTGGGAGGAATAGGAGTCTATGTGGCTAAATTGCGAATTTTTACTTACTAGTCAGATAGAGCGAAGTGTTCTGGAGATGTTGTCCGACAGGAGTTCAGCTCCAGCTCGACTGGGGTGCAGCCCGTCAGCGCGGAAAAGCCTAGGACGCTCCCAGAAAAGATTCCAGTTATTGGCAAAGAGCAATTTCTGTTCTTCACACCATGTTAATAGCCATTCATTCAGAGCAAAAAGTCTACTGAACCTTTCATTTCCTCGGCGGTAGGTAGGAAGCGGTCCAGAAACGATGATCTGCGTGGCGGGCGAGGTGCGTCGAACCATCTCGATCAGGCTCCTGAAGTCCTTCTTCAGGATCTCCGTCTGCCGGAGCCCGGTGTCGTTCGTCCCCACGTGGAGGACGGCGGCACCGAGGCTCTCCGCAGCGCTCAGGATAGTAGGTATCTGTGCAGAAATATTCTTAACTCGGGCACCAGGGAAGCAGAAAGTGCGTACTTTGTTACCTTTGGAGGAAGTGGAGCGGACGTGGCGCACGATTGAGTCGCCAATGATGGCAACATCGCGACCCGTCTCGCGGAGAGGGGCGAAGCGGTTCTCCGTGGGGATCTCGAACACCGGAGGAGGAGACGTTCTGCCCCGGGACCGGGTAAGCACCTTACGCGGCTGCACCCAGGGGCCGTGGTAGCCGGGAGTCGGCGTGAACGACCCCCGGGGGCGAACCGCGTCCTCTGTGCGCTGGGCCTGGACAGAGAAGCACACGGGGTTGATGAAACTGGGAGATTGTCGTTGTATCGAACACTTACCTCAGACGAGCGAGTACGGGTTAAGAGCAGAGCCCTGATGCCCTCTCGCTTCGTCTCCAGCGAGCGAATCTGGGACTCCACCGCTTCCAGCTCCAGCTCCAGCGCCTCCATCGATGCCTCTCCTGCACTCAAGGACAGACACGCAAGCGACATTGTACAAGGTGAAGAGCAAAGCCAGAAAGTGAGAAAATAAGTGAGTCAAAGAGGTTGGTAGCTTTAGCTGACCAGCGGTGCTAGCAGGCTAAAGCTACAAACACCAAGCGGATGCTCGAGAGACAGAACGTTTAAAAGTAGATTTGTTTGTAAGAGTGTGTTAGGGGATTGTTCACCCCAAGTAGGAGAGATAAATATTTAGCGAATGAGGAGGTATTTTATGATAAAAATGTAAATTGCGAATCTAAACTCCAAACAAACGCAGCGAACTCCAAACAAACGCAGCGAGGCTACCGTGATGTCCTTGTCCTTGATCCTCGGCACCCAGTCACAGTGTTGATCATAAAAGATTATGATGATAGACTGCATCATCCAGGTACGGAGCGGTTGTTTGCAGAAATCAGAAGGACATACTGGATACTGAGAGGTCGTGAAGCCATCCGTCGACACCAGCACCAGTGTACAGAGTGTAAGAAGTGGAAAGGACGCCCTGAAGTCCCATTCATGGCGGACCTACCCCTTACTAGACAAAGATACTTCCGTCCTGTCTTTTACTCGACTGGGATGGACTGTTTTGGCCCCTTCATAATTAAGATTGGTCGACGTAATGAGAAGAGGTGGGGTATAGTCTTCAAGTGCATGACCACAAGGGCAGTCCATCTTGATCTTCTCTCTAGTATTGACTCTGACTCCTTCTTGATGGCCCTACGAAGGTTCATAGCCAGAAGAGGCAACCCCCATGAGCTACTGTGTGACCAAGGCACTAACTTTAAGGGAGGAGAACGTGAACTGAATGAGGCCTTTGCTGCTCTCCAAAGTGAGCTACAGAACCATCTTGCTGATCAGCAAATCAAATTCACCTACAACCCACCAAGTGCCCCCCACTTTGGTGGATGCTGGGAGAGGGAGATCCGTTCGATCAAGGCAGCCCTTAGAGTGACAATTGGAGCCCAGACAGTTACTGAGGAAGTGTTAAGGACAGTGCTGATTGAGGTAGAAGGTATCCTCAACTCTAAGCCTTTAGGATATACCTCCTCTGATGTTGCTGATATTGATCCAATTACCCCGTACTGCTTCTTAATTGGTCGCAGAGATGTGTCACTTCCCCAAGTCGTCTACGAGGACTCGAATATCCTGAGTCGACGGCGGTGGCGTCACAGCCAACTACTTGCAGAGCACTTCTGGAGGCACTTTCTGAAATACAACCTACCTGACCTTCAAGCAAGGCAGAAGTGGAAAACAGAAAAGAGGACATTAGAAATCGGGGATGTAGTCATGATAGTCGACCCTCAACTCCCTCGTGCCCTTTGGCTAGTGGGCAGAATCACAAAAGTTTTCCCAGGTGCAGATAGTCGAGTGCGGACTGCTAACGTGGAGGTTAAGGGCAAGACTTACACCCGTATTGTAGCCCGACTTATACAGCTTCCAGCTCTACCTGAGGACGATTAGTACAAGTCATGGAACTTTTGTAAGATGAGCGAATTCAGTTCTGAATTCGGGGGCGGCTGTGCAAAAGGACCGCTAATGTCTAAGTCCCGGATGACACCAACCAATCAGTGCGCACAATGCAACGCAGCATCATCGAGGTGGGCTGAGCAAAGAACTAGTTGAGAGTGACAGTGCACACGAGAGATAACGCTGGATAACACACCTGCTAACTCACTCTGCAAAAAGGGACATAACAGGCACTGGTGGTATACTGTGTTACAGTGTGCGTGTCTTAAAAGTAAGTGATCACTGTTTATAAAGTTATTAGCGACAGAAGATCAGCTGTTGTTCTCATACTACCTGTAGCAGCTTGTTAGCACAATACTGCTTGTATTACCTGCTTAAACTCGGGAATTATCAAGTGTTTAAGTACAAGTTGTAATTATATGTTCATAGGTACACATTTCAGCATGCTACTACTGTATATTTGTAGTTTATCATGTATGTGCACGTTACTTGACGATAATTGGCTACATGCGGTGATCATTCACGTTGAACATGCCCAGACAAAGACCCTGCCATCACGCAGCATTCATGTGCCCGTGGCACCCTCTTGTGGACACTCAGAGGATTGCGCTCATATTATCTACTGGGCCATCATTACTTATTATACTTGTGTTGTGTGCTGTTCAGTTATTAATGTTTATTGTGAAACATCTGTATTGATTATTGTTTATTGTTATTTGTTTCAGAAACCACACATATGTTCCATTTGTATACCAAGTCCTTCAGTAAACCTAATTCATATCTAAATATCCTGAGTGCCTCTCTTCAATTAAGAAACCATCTCACTCAGTTCTGACCGACTGCCTATTGTGTTTCACACGCAAAGTTAATACATCTACGAACCTCCTCCATTTCAAGTCAGTTGATTATAGAACAAAAATAATTGATTTTATTTTATTTGAAATTTTTGGATTTGTGAGGAAAAAAGTGTTGTTACAGATGTGACACTTTTCCGTTATGAATGTGACAGCTGTGAAATTGCCACTTGTGTGATTTTGGCAAATTAAATATAATAGTTTGAAACACTGACAGATACATTTATGAGTATTTTTAAAGTACTGTAAAATACTTGCTAACACAAAAAATGTAGAAACGGTTTCTCTATTTTGGTTGACATTTGCATGGAATTGCTCATATATATACAGTTGAAGTCAGAATTATTAGCCACCCTTTGAATTTTTTTTTCTTTTTTAAATATTTCCCAAATAATGTTTAACAGAGCAAGGAAGTTTTCACAGTATGTCTGATATTATTTCTTCTGGAGAAAGTCTTATTTGTTTTATTTCGGCTAGAATAAAACCAGTTTTACATTTTTTAAATAAACATTTTAAGGTCAAAATTATTAGCCCGTTTAAGCTATATATTTTTTCCACACATGTGTTTATGTGTAATCCACCTATACAGTTTCCGAAATTACAAATGCAAGTGTTAATATGACTTAGTTACTGTAAATGAACATCTGATGAGTCGAAGACTAAAATAGAGTTGTGCATAGAGCATATCAGATTAATTTAGGGTACCAAAACTACATAATAACAAATATGAGTGGGCTGAACATATTTAGCAGCTTGTACAATTAAATACAATAATTAAAATGTAGTTATTAAACTAAGTTACTAAAGTATTCAAGTAAAATACCCTTAAAGTCTGTTGGTGTACGGGTTTCATTATTTATATTTAAATGACACTCTGACTTCTTGTACTTTGTACTTCCTTTACTTGATACTGTAATACAGTAAAAGTGCTATATTGATGTGTTTTCATAAGAAATCCAAAAGAAAGACATTGAAACATCTAAGGAGTCAATACAGTAACTAAGCTAAATGAGTTAACCTCTGCTACCATCTACTGGTTATAAATGGCAAGTTCATGTTATTTTCATTCTTAAAAGGGCACATAGTTTACCTCTTTTTTATGATTTAATAACAATATTATGGTTCTTCTGAGTGTGCCAGTTTAGGTTCAGTTTAAAACACAATTCAGATTTTTTTATTATAATGTGTTAAAAAGTGTCATGTTGGGGGTGTGTCCACAGTTCGCTGATTTAGGGGTGTGTTGCTTC
Organism: Danio aesculapii; assembly: GCF_903798145.1. Taxonomy (NCBI): domain Eukaryota; kingdom Metazoa; phylum Chordata; class Actinopteri; order Cypriniformes; family Danionidae; genus Danio; species Danio aesculapii. Next base: position 51,622,557 of record NC_079439.1, read on the forward strand.
ACATGTAAATTAGTTTCGGCCTCCCGCCCAACGTAACAAGGGGGCGGGGCCATGAGCTCACCAGCTCTGTGTTTGCAACAGAGTCAGACAGGCAGACTGAGAGGAGCAGGAGTGAGAGGATACGCATTCAGTCGTACATGTACGACTCGGACTCAGACTCAGAGAGTACAAAATCATTTGTGTCTTTGTACAGTTTTACAGCGAACTGTGTGCTAGTTTCAAGTGCCGAGCTTGTACACAGAAACTAATAACCACGCACACTGAATTAACTTTGACTGAGGCACCGGATGCGCCGCTCGACGCCGCGTCACAGCACACCAGACACTTTCTGTGGCGCGGCAGAAACATGAAGTGTCCCGAATCGTCGCGCCAAGCATTTTTGAATTCTAAACATAGGGTTCTATCAGGGTACACACAACGGCGCTTCAGATCTGCGGCAGTCCGCGGCGCCCAGCCGTCGACTTGAGTGTACCCTGGTAGAAACCTATGTTTAAATTAAGATCACAGGGAGCTTCTGGGATCGCGAGAAATGCAAACGGCTGAAGTATAAGGTAGACTCAATGAGAAGTACACATGTTGGCAAACCTACCTAAAGATACAACCAATAATTCCGATTAGAGCGATAATCAGGAGAATATTGACCTTGTGTTAAGCCCAATGAGCCTTGCATCTATAAATAGAGCTAGGGTGTTCCGCTGAAAATGGCGGACGTGAATCAACAAACTGAGGATATGATGTCACTGGACGGTAGCCCCGCTGCGTGTGTTTGGAGTTTAGAGTTTGGAGTTTAGACTCGCAATTTACATTTTTATCATACAATACCTCCTCATTCGCTAAACAATCCCTTAACACATTTATACAAACAAATCTACTTTCAAACCTTCTGTCTCTCGAGCATCCACCTGTCGTTTGTAGCTTTAGCCTGCTAGCACCGCTGGTCAGCTAAAGCTACTGACCTCTTTCATTCACTTATTTTCTCACTTACTGGCTTGCTCTTCACCTTGTACAATGTCGCTTGCGTGTCTGTCCTTGAGTGCAGGGGAAGCATCGATGGAGGCGTTGGAGCTGGAGCTGGAAGCAGTGGAGTTCCAGATTCGCTCCCTTGAGACGAAGTGAGCGCGGCTCTGGGCTATGCTCTGACCCCGTACTCGCTCGTCAGGTAAGTGTGCAATACAACCACACCACACCGTCTTCCTCAACCCCACGTGCTTCTCTGTCCAGGCCCATCGCACCGAGGGCACGGCTCTCCCAGGCGTCGTTCACGCCGACACCCGGCTACCACGGCCCCTGGGTGCAGCCGTGAGGTGCTTTCCGGGTCCCGGGGTAGAACGTCTCCTCCTGCGGTGTTCGAGATCCCTACGTAGAATTGCTTCGCCCCTCTCCGCGAGACGGGTTGCGATGTGGCCCTCATTGGCGACTCAATCGTGCGCCACGTCCGCTCCGCTTCCTCCAAAGTACGCACTTTCTGCTTCCCTGGTGCCCGAGTTAAGAATATTTCTGCACAGATACCTACTATCCTGAGCGCTGCCGAGAGCCTCGGTGCCGTCGTCCTCCACGTGGGGACGAAAGACACCGGGCTCCGGCAGACGGAGATTCTGAAGAAGGACTTCAGGCGACTGATCGAGACAGTTCGACGCACCTCACCCGCCACACAGAACATCATTTCTGGACCGCTTCCTACCTACCGCTGAGGAAATGATAGGATCAGTAGACTTTTTGCTCTGAATGAATGGCTATTACATGGTGTGAAGAACAGAAATTGCTCTTTGCTAATAACTGGAATCTTTTCTGGGAGCGTCCTAGGCTTTTCCGCGCTGTAGGGCTGCACCCCAGTCGAGCTGGAGCTGAACTCTTGTCGGACAACATCAGAATACTTCACTCTATCTGACTAGTATGTAAAAATTCACAAAATTCACAATTTAGCCATACAGACTCCTATTCGTCCCACATAAATAACCGTAATCCATACCTGGCTAACCCCATAGAGACTGTGTCTGTTCCTCGTATTATTAGATCAAGAAATAAACATACTTTGTGCTCCAGAAATAATTTATTAAGAATTAAACCAGAAAAACCACTAAAAAGTGAAAATACAAATTTCATAAAGCTTGATCTCCTAAACATCAGGTCACTAGCTCCTAAAGCACTTATCATAAATGAAATAATAACAGATAACAATCTTAATGCACTCTGTCTCACTGAAACCTGGCTGAAACAAAATGACTATATTAGTTTATATGAAGCAACTCCTCCAGGATTCCTATATAAACATGAGACTCGTCAAACTGGTCGTGGTGGTGGAGTTGCATAAATCTTTAGTGATGTTCTTAATGTTAATCAGAGACGGACTTATGTTTAGCTCCTTTGAAGTATTAGCGCTTAATGTTATGCTTCCGGGCACTATGCAAAAACCTATGTTATCTCTTGCTCTAATCACCATATATAGGTGGACCCTATGTCAATTTTCTAAAAGAGTTTTCTGATTTTATCTCTGACTTACTAGTTAAAACTGATCAAATACTAATTGTAGGAGACTTTAACATCCACATAGATGACGCTAATGACACATTAGGACTCGCGTTTATGGACTTACTACATTCACTAGGGATAAAGCAAAACGTTATTGGTCCAACCCATCGCTTAAAGCATACACTAGATCTATTTCTGTCTTATGGAATTGAGGTCATTGATGTAGACATCATACCACAAAGTGATGATATTACAGACCACTACCTCTTACTATATAAGCTGTGTTTACCTGAAATTAGCAGATCCGCTCCGATATATCGCCCTAGGAACTATTGTTTCATCCACCAAAGATGAATTTATAAATAACTTACCTGATCTTTCTCTATTTCGAAATGCACCAGCAAACGCAAATGACCTTGATGTAGTAACTAGCAGCTTGGATGCCATCTTTACTAGCACTCTAAATACTGTGGCACCCATCAAACTAAAAAAGGCTAGAGAGAATAAAACTACACCATGGTATAATAGTCATACTCGCGCTCTCAAAACTGCAACCCGTGCCCTGGAACGTAAATGGAAAAAAACTAATTTAGAAGTATTTAGAGTTGTGTACAAAGACAGTATGTCCAGCTATAGGAGGGCTTTAAAATCTGCCAGGGCTGATCACCTCCGCAAACTGATAGAAAATAATCATAACAATCCTAGATTCTTATTTAACACTATCACTAAATTAACAAATAATCGGTCATCTTTGGAACAAAATGTTCCACCGAAATTTAGTAGTGATGACTTTTTCAGTGATAAAATAGAAGGCTTTAGACAGAAAATAGGAGATGTTAAACTTTCTGCACTGCCTTATACTTCAGATCCAGTAAACACTCCACTGAATCTAAATAACCTACAGTGCTTCAAAATCATAGAACAGGAAGAGCTAGATAAAATTATAAATAGTTCTAAACCAGCTATGTGTATGTTGGACCCAATTCCAACTAAATTACTGAAAGAATTGCTGTCTGTTATAGGAGAACCTCTTCTTAACGTTATCAACTCTTCTTTATCTTTAGGCCATGTTCCAAATCCTTACAAGCTAGCTGTTATTAAGCCTATTATTAAGAAACCACAACTGGACCCCAGCAACTTAGCTAATTATAGGCCTATTTCAAATCTTCCATTTATGTCTAAAATACTAGAAAAAGTTGTTTCTGCTCAATTATGCTCCTTTCTGCAGATGAACAATGTTTTTGAAGTGTTTCAGTCAGGTTTCAGAGCTCATCACAGTACAGAAACTGCACTAGTGAAAATAACCAACGATTTACTCTTAGCTGCTGACCAAGGGTGCATCTCGCTATTAGTTCTACTCGATCTTAGTGCGGCATTTGACACCATTAACCAAGGTATCCTCATTAATCGCTTAAAGTCTACAGGTGTCCAGGGACAGGCCCTACAATGGTTTAAGTCATACTTAGCTGACCATTACCAGTTTGTGAATATTAATGGACAGCCTTCACAAGTCAGCCCAGTAAAATATGGGGTGCCTCAAGGATCAGTTTTAGGCCCTTTGCTGTTTACAATATACATGCTACCCCTGGGAGACATTATTAGAAGACATGGGATCAGCTTTCACTGCTATGCAGATGATACTCAATTATATATTTCTAACTTAACCTGACGAGACGTCTAAACTGTCCAAGCTAATTGAGTGTATTAAAGATGTTAAAGACTGGATGACCAACAATTATCTTCTCTTAAACTCAGACAAAACAGAATTATTACTTATTGGGCCTAAATCCTGTACACAGCAGATCTCACAACTCGACCTACAATTAGAGGGATACAAAGTTAGCGTTAGCTCTACTATATAAGATCTGGGTGTCATATTAGACAGCAATTTAACTTTTAAAAATCATATATCCCATGTCACAAAAACTGCTTTCTTTCATCTGAGAAATTTCGCTAAGTTACGAAGTATGCTATCCATCTCAGAAGCAGAAAAGCTTGTCCATGCTTTTATTACTTCTAGGCTGGACTACTGTAATGCACTGTTTGCTGGCTGTCCAGCATCCTCTATTAATATTATAATTTGATCACATCACCCCAATTTTATCCTCCTTTTACTGGCTGCCTATTAAGTTTCGTATTGAATTTAAAATATTGCTTCTTACCTACAAAGCTTTAAACAATTCACTCTTTAAGATCTCAAAACTCAGGGCTTCTGGTAGTACCTAGAATAGCAAAGTCGAGTAAAGGAGGTCGAGCCTTCTCATTTATGGCTCCTAAACTCTGGAATAGCCTTCCTGATAATGTCCGAGGCTCAGACACACTCTCCTTATTCAAAACTAGATCAAAGACCTAAACTAATCTGTTTAGTAAAGCATACACTCAGTGCACCACTTAGCAGGTTTCCACACAGGTTCTGCATCTTGTTTATACACACTATGAACAGCAGCTACGCTAATTATTCTCTTTATTCTCCATTTTCACCTGGGGATACTCTTCCCGAGGCCCTCAGACTATGCAGAGTCACTGATTCAATCCAAGACCAACGACGAGGTGATCCCAAGGTTTCCATATCCTGGACCGGGCCGGATCCTGAGCAGCTACTGTGGTGGTCATGGAGGAGTGGAGAACATGAGACTGATTCCCGTGACGCTCCATGGACAGACGAGTCTTCCCTGAGGCCAGCTTCCAGCCTCAGCTGCTGAGACTGCAGCTCTGCACAAGACGTTTGGCCAGCGGAGAAATTAAAATGGTCATGCCCAACTGAGTCTGGTTTCTCTCAAGGTTTTTTTTCTTCACTTTCACCAATTAGGGAAGTTTTTTTCCCTCTCCACTGTCGCCACTGGCTTGCATGGTTCGGGATCTGTAGTGCTGCGCATCGTTGGACTTGCTCTTTAGTGTTCCAATTTATTATGACCTTTTATGTGAAGCTGCTTTGACACAATCTACATTGTAAAAGCGGTATACAAATAAAGGGGAATTGAACTGAATTGAAATGAATGATGATGCGCCTGTCAATCAATATTGGTGGGCGGGGGGACTGCACTCATTCGTTTTTATTTGTTAAATTGAAAAAAAAAATCACTGGGTGTGCTTATATCACCCCAATATGATGGTCTATACACCATTCATGCACATATGTCTGTTCAAACAGCTTGAAAAGTAGATTTTTTTTACCATAGGTGCCCTTTAAAGTCTTTAATTTCTGCCATGACATACATTTTGGTACTTTGTTTTTCAATAAATGCATTAAATGTCTGTAATATTCCCCAATGGTGTAGAACTGTTTTCTTTAAGTATGCCTCTTAGTAACTATGTATGGTTTAAAAAGGGATATAAAATATGGTCATGCAAAATATGGCATTAATATGTTTTTTTTAAGTAGCAATAAATAGCCAATCTGCTAGTTGTCATGGATTGGTCAGGCTCTCACGACCCCCACTCACGAAGATCACCATCACCTGACTTCTAATGAGCACACAGCTGCATCACATTCACGAGCACCAGATAAAAGCACAGCACTCCAGTCGCTCATTGTCCGGGCTCGTCTCGACGAAAGCGGACAACTGAGCGACCACTCAGCGTAGTCATCCTCAGCTAAAACAAACGATTTACTTACCTGTTCTCTTTGTATTCCTCCTAGTCTTCCTGGTCCTCCCGAATCGTCCTGTCTTCCAGTCCTTCCAAGTCTGTGTCATCCTCTGTCAGCTGTATCTGGTGTGTGCTGTCCATCCTCGTGTATTCCTGTTACCCAGCCACGGAGGAAAAGACCCCAACATCATTCCTGATCCTCCTGGCTATCCTTCATGTGCTCCTTGTTGTCATTTAATAAACACCCTAACGTTTCCTTACCTCTGTCTCCTGTCCGCTTCATAACAGAAGCCCGGACCAATAACGACGACAACATGAGCACCCCCGATCACTTACAAGAGCTGGTGGACCAGTTGAAGCGGATTCTACAGCCACCAGCTCCACTTTCCAACGCACCACCAGCACCGAGCACTTCCGCCTCCACAGTTTCTTCTTCGGCCCTTCCTTCCAGTCCCATGGCCCGACCAGCGCCCTACTCAGGCGGAGCGGGGGAGTGCAATGGTTTTCTGTTACAATGTTCCCTCATATTCGAAATGCAACCTTCTCTATATCCCACAGATAAGTCGAAGATCGCCTACATCGTATCTCTACTCTCTGGACCTGCACTTAAATGGGCTGAGACGATCTGGAACCAAGCCGGGCCGGTCATGAATTCCATCACTACCTTCACGGAGTATTTCAAAGAGGTGTTTGGACGTTCTGATGGGGAAGTAGCCGCTGGAGAGCAGCTGTATCATCTAAAGCAAGGTACTCTATCTACACAGGAATATGCTCTCCGGTTTCGCACTCTAGCAGCTGCAAGTGGATGGAATGAGAGATCGTTGTTGACCACGTACCGGCTCGGCTTGGAACCCACTCTCCGAATCCAACTGGCCACATTAGATGATACAATGGGTCTGGAGAGATTCATCCAACATTCTCTCCGATGTTCCGATCGTCTCCGTTCCTATCAACAGGACACCATCACCCCCTCGTCTGCACTCCTCCAATCGCCTGAGTCAACAGCCTCTCCAGAACCAGAACCCATGATAATAGAGTCTGGAAGACTGACATCAGCGGAACGACAGAGGAGGCTGACCCGGGGTCTGTGTCTATACTGCGGTGTCAGTGGACACACCCGTATGGAGTGTCCCCTTCGTCCCATTCGGACTTCAGTGAGTGTATTCAGTACGAATATTGAACAATGTAAACCACTTACTACCACCGTACAAATAACTACTGCCTCTATTTCTCTCCTTGTCACAGCCCTCATCGACTCCGGGTCAGCAGGGAACTTCATCTCCCAATCCCTCTGTCGTCAACTCCACCTCCGTACTGAGGCGTCCTCGCACATATACCAGATACAACCGATAACCCAGTGCACTCGATCTTCGACCCGTATCCATCGACAATGCGAAGACATCCTTCTTCAAGTGGGGTTGTTACATCAAGAGAGGATTCAATTTCTGGTTCTGGAGGGTGCAAATATGGACATCATTCTAGGGCGCCCGTGGCTGGTGAAGCACGATCCCATCATCTCTTGGGGCACAGGAGAGATAAAGAAATGGGGATCTGGATGTACACCTGCCTGTTTTCCAAATCTCCCTCTTCAAGGTCGGAACCCCATTTCTTTGTTTGCAACATCGGTCGAGAGCCCTCCTGAGAAGCAGTCTATCCACATTCCTAAGGAGTACAGCTCCTTTCAAGATGTCTTCTGCCCCAAGAGAGCTTCCCAGCTACCGCCGCATCGGCCATGGGACTGCGCGATCGACCTAGTTCCAGATGCCCAGTTGCCAAGAGGTAGGATCTACCCGCTCTCGCTTCCAGAGAATCAGGCAATGGAAGATTACATAAGGGAGGCTCTGAGTCAGGGGTACATACGTCACTCAAAATCACCAGCCGCCTCAAGCTTCTTCTTTGTGGCCAAGAAGGACGGAGGGCTGCGTCCATGCATCGACTACAGGGTCCTAAATAACGGTACAGTAAAATACCGATATCCCCTTCCTCTGGTACCAGCCGCTTTGGAACAGCTCCGAGAAGCTAAAGTCTTCACAAAATTGGACCTCCGCAGCGCGTATAATCTGATAAGAATACGTGAGGGGGACCAATGGAAGACAGCATTCGTGACCCCTACTGGCCACTATGAATATGAGGTCATGCCTTACGGTCTGGTCAATGCCCCCTCCGTATTCCAAAACTTCATTCATGAAGTCCTCCGGGAGTTTCTTCACCACTGTGTAATAGTGTACATAGATGACATCCTCATTTACTCCCGGAGTGAGGCCGAACATCGCCAACACGTTGCGGAGGTCCTACACACATTGAGAGAACATCACCTCTACCTCAAAGCGGAGAAATGCTCATTCCACCAGAAGTCGATTCATTTCTTGGGATACATCATTGACCAAACCGGTATACGTATGGATGGGAAGAAAATTGAGGCTGTTCTATCCTGGTCAGAACCCACTTCCATTAAGGAGCTCCAGAGGTTTCTTGGGTTTGCTAACTTTTATAGACGGTTTATCAAGGACTACAGCAGGATTACATCACCTCTCACTAATCTCCTCAAGGGTAAACCCAAAGGACTGGAGTGGACCAAAGAAGCAGCCGCAGCCTTCCGCCTTCTTAAGAAGGAGTTCACAAGGGCCCCACTCCTGACTCATCCTGACCCAAATCTTCCTTTCGTGGTGGAAGTGGACGCATCCACCACCGGCGTCGGGGCAGTATTATCTCAACATCATGATACACCGCCCCGACTGCATCCCTGTGCCTATTTCTCTCGGAAGTTGAGCCCGGCGGAGCAGAATTACAGCATAGGAGACAGGGAGCTTCTAGCAATCAAGCTAGCCTTGGAGGAGTGGCGTCACTGGTTGGAGGGAGCCAAACATCCGTTCCAGGTGATCACAGATCACAAAAACCTCCAATACATCAAAGAGGCCAAGAGACTATGTCCACGTCAAGCCAGATGGTCACTTTTCTTCTCACGTTTTGATTTCTCCATTTCCTATCGTCCAGGACCCAAGAATCTAAGAGCAGACGCTCTCTCTCGTTTACACGAGCATCACGATCATGAAGAACTCCCAACGAAGATTCTTCCCGAACACATCTCCATTTGTCCGATCACCTGGAACGCTCCTCCAGTCGTTGCCACTCCGGAAGCCCCTGCTCCGCCGGGATGCCCTCCTCATCGGCAGTTCATACCACCTGAACACCGGGTAGATCTGATCCACTCCTTACATACCTCGCTAGGCACTGGACATCCAGGGATCAACAATACTCTCTCGCTAGTATCCCAACGATTCTGGTGGCCAAACATGGCAAGGGATGTGAGGCAATATGTTCAGGGCTGTAAGGACTGTGCCCAATCCAAGAGCCCACGTCATCTACCCGCTGGAAAGCTCCATCCCTTGCCGATTCCGAACCGTCCCTGGTCACACCTAGGAGTGGACTTTATCACTGACCTCCCTTCGTCAGAAGGTAATACCTGTATTCTAGTCATAGTAGATAGATTCTCAAAGTTTGTCAAACTAATCCCTCTGAAAGGTCTTCCCACAGCCTTTGAAACTGCCGACAATATCTTTAATCAAGTCTTCAGGTCATTTGGTATTCCAGAAGATATTGTGTCGGACAGAGGTCCACAGTTCATCTCACGTCTATGGAAAGCCTTCTTCAAGCTCCTAGGTGTGGCCGTCAGCCTCTCTTCTGGATATCATCCCCAAACCAACGGGCAGACAGAGAGGAAGATTCAGGAGGTGGGACGGTTCCTGAGGACCTTCTGCAGTGGTCACCAGAACTCCTGGAGCCAGTATTTGGGCTGGGCAGAATATGCCCAAAATTCACTGCGGCAACCCTCCACCGGACTCACGCCATTCCAGTGCGTCCTGGGCTTCCAACCACCGCTCTTTCCCTGGGATGGCGAACCATCTGATGTCCCCGCAGTGGATCACTGGTTCCGGGAGAGCGAGAGAGTCTGGGACGAGGCTCATCAACATCTGCAGAGGGCAGTCCGTCGAAGCAAGGTAACCGCCGATAGGAGAAGGTCTGAAGAACCCAGATACACACCCGGACAAAAGGTGTGGCTATCCACCCGGGACATACGCATGCGACTGCCCTCTCGCAAGTTAAGTCCCCGATTTGTTGGTCCCTTCACCATCGTGGAACAGGTTAACCCCGTCACCTACAAACTACAATTACCCTCTCACTACCGTATTCACCCTACATTCCACGTATCACTCCTGAAACCCTATCACGATCCTGTTCTTCCCTCCACAGAGCCTGACCACGAAGAGGAACCCCCTCCTCCACTGCTCCTAGAAGAAGGAGCCGTCTACGCAGTGAAGGAGATCTTGCGTTCCCGACGTCGTGGTGGCCAGTTGGAGTACCTGGTGGACTGGGAAGGGTACGGCCCCGAAGAAAGGACATGGGTTCCCAGAGCTGATATTCTCGATCCTAGTCTCATGGTGGAGTTTCATGAGAGCCACCCTGAGTTCCCAGCGCCTAGAGGCAGAGGGAGACCACCACGGCGTCGGAGGTGTCGGCCCTCAGGAGCGGGCCCTGGGGAGGGGGGTACTGTCATGGATTGGTCAGGCTCTCACGACCCCCACTCACGAAGATCACCATCACCTGACTTCTAATGAGCACACAGCTGCATCACATTCACGAGCACCAGATAAAAGCACAGCACTCCAGTCGCTCATTGTCCGGGCTCGTCTCGACGAAAGCGGACAACTGAGCGACCACTCAGCGTAGTCATCCTCAGCTAAAACAAACGATTTACTTACCTGTTCTCTTTGTATTCCTCCTAGTCTTCCTGGTCCTCCCGAATCGTCCTGTCTTCCAGTCCTTCCAAGTCTGTGTCATCCTCTGTCAGCTGTATCTGGTGTGTGCTGTCCATCCTCGTGTATTCCTGTTACCCAGCCACGGAGGAAAAGACCCCAACATCATTCCTGATCCTCCTGGCTATCCTTCATGTGCTCCTTGTTGTCATTTAATAAACACCCTAACGTTTCCTTACCTCTGTCTCCTGTCCGCTTCATAACACTAGTATTATGCATGTCAACAAGCAACTTCAGTCACTTAACTGAAGTATAATCAAAAGGGTTTAGGTAAACACTGGAGCTTTGCCAAAGTGTTTAGCTTAGTTATTTATTGTAAAATAAACAGTATTCCTTTAAGAAATAAAACTGCAAGTGACTTAAATCAAACATGGATTAAAATGACCACCTCTTCCAAATTATGACTTTTAAAGTGTGTGTTAAATTGTTTACAATGATACTTTTAATAGAAAAACATAGTGAGGCAAGAGGCCAATATAAAGCCTAGACCAATATAAGCCAGAAAACAAAATGCATGTACTTTTTTGATTAGTACACTGTACATAACAAAGCAAGCTTTGAATCCAAACCTAATTTTACTCCCTTTTAGTGCAATGACATACTGGCCTACTTAATTGTCCATAAAAGCAACACGACCATTCGATGAATTAGCATGATACCACACGCGCCAAACTTTCGGATTTTACACTCGCCAAAGGCTAGTTATAGTCTAATATAACACGTCATATAGTAACACTTCACAGGCCTATCGTAAATAATTATCATGCTAAATAGTAAATATGACCATACATTGCCGTCGGAGAAACGTTCACCAGCTGGCGACAGGAACTCCCGTAACGTAATATGAAATGTCGTGAGAAAATGTCGAAATTCAAAAGAAATAAAAGTTTGAATTCTGACTTTATAACTCTGAATTCTGACTTTATAACTCAGAATTGCAACTTTATAACTCGGAATTTTGACTTAATAACTTAGAATTCTGACTTTATAACTCAGAATTGCGACTTTTTAACTTTAGACCGAAATGGATAGAGGAGGGGGAGAAGAATTCTTCACATTTTTTAATTCAGAAAAGCATAGACAAGCTTCAAAAACTATTAATAAACTTAGCATAAATAACAATGTAAGTGAAGAGAAAACTTTGATTGATGATCACATCTATTCATATTATGGCAATTTATATAAATCAAAATTTAATGAGAGTGATTGTGACTTTTTCTTTTCCTTTTTAAAAGATAAAGTTCCTATTATAGATGACAACTTCCGTGAAATGATGGAATCTGACATTGTTATCTCTAAAGTTGATGTTGCTATTTCTCAAATGTCCAATGGAAAATCCCCAGGTATAGAAGGAATTACAGTTAAGTTTTATAAACATTTTTGGTCAGAGATAAGATTTTTAGTTTTTGAAGCACTTAAGGAATGTACAGTATAGAGAAAGCAGAACAATCTACTTCTATGAAGCAGGGTTTAATAATTTTAGTTCCAAAGCCAAGCAAAGACAAATTATTTTTAGACAATTGGAGACCCATAACTCTGTTGTCCAATGATTTTAAGTTATTCTCTCATGTATTTGCCAATAGACTCAAAAAAGGTGTAGGCGAGATAATTAGTGAAACACAATCAGCTTTCATTAAAGGGAGAAGTATACAGAATCATATCAGACTGATATTTGATATGCTCGATTATAGTTATTTAATTCCTCAGACAAGTTTATTTCTATTTCTAGACTTTTTCAAGGCATTTGATACCCTTGAGCATCCTTTTTAAAATAAGTCTTTAGAAACTTTTGGGTTTGGTCCGAGATTTTGTAGCGTAATTTCCATGTTCTATACTGATATATTCAGCGGAATATCCCTGAATTTATGATCATCACCTAGAGTATACATCAAAAGAGGAATCCGTCAAGGATGTCCTATCTCAGCTTTACTTTTTAATATACAGTAGCTGTTGAACTTATGTCATTATATTTAAAAAAATCAGAGTACACTATAGGTTTTGATACTTGGTAGGACTTTTACTTTAAGTCAGTTTGCAGATGACACTCTATTATTTCTTAAAAATAGGGAGGTGCTCCCTTTAGCTCTTGACAAAATTTCATTTTTTTCTAAAGCTTCTGGATTGACCTTAAACCTAAGAAAATGTGAAATATTAACTATTCAGAATTGTACTTTAAGAGAATTAGAGGGTATTCCAGTAAAAGAGGAAGTTAAAAAAATTCTGTTAATAGAGAATGTGCAAATTTTAATATTAAAATGGAAGGGATGAAAAAATCCTTAAATCATTGGCTAGCTAGAGACATTTCCATTTTGGTTACAATTCTTTTGACTAAGACTGAGGCATTATCTAAAATTATATATTTAACTTATCCTTTATATACTCCTCCCAAAATAGTTAAATCAATAAATTCAATATTATTTACATTTATTTGGAAAAACAAAACACATTATTTACGTAAGAATCATATGGTCAAAAAGTATTAATATAGAGTTTTGAAAACTATCGATTTTGAATCTCTTCTTGGCACTTTTAGAGTTAAATAGTTGAAAGAGTGTTTAGCTAAGCCTTATTCAATATGGTATCATATCTCAATAATAATTTGTTAAAAAAAATTGGTGGCCTTGAATTTGTATTAAGATGTGATTATGATTGTTCAAAACTTCCATTGAAGCTGTCTAATTTTCATAAGCAAGCACTACTTTTTTGGAAAATGATATTTACCCATAATTTTCCCCCTCATAAATCCACTCTTTGGAATAATAGGGCTGTTATTATTAACAGAAAATCATTGTTTAAAAGTGACTGGTACAATAAAGGCATTATATTGATTAATAGTTTGTTAAACGAAAATGGACTGCTACTATCTCATTACGAATTTTTTAATAAAAATAGAGTTAGAATCACAGATAAAGGTTATACTAAAATTTGTGAGGCTATATCTATTGCTTTGTTTAGGTTAATTCAAAGTAATTATTTTGATCTCCCATGTACACTAGTAACTTCTCTTCCGTCTTTAAAAATATGAAATGTTGATATTTTCGATAGTAAATGTAACAACAAGCTTATTTACAAAGAGTTTAAACGCATTATCATGGGTGATTATAAGTGTTATCATCGAGGAGTTGTTGAACCCTTAGTAGAGGACAAAACTTTTACCTTTTAACTTAAATATCATGTAGCACCTAAGGTTAAGGAAACATTACAGAATTTTATTTAGGATATATCCTGTGAATGAGTTTATTCAAAAAAGATTTAACTTTGATGTTGACAAGTGTAGCTTCTGCTCAAATATTCCAGAAACACTGGATCACTTATTTTTTTCGGGTGAATTTACTTTTAATCTCTGGTTTGACATCCATACTTGGCTTTCATTAAATATGATTTCAGTCCCCCCTACTGTCCTAGAAGATATTTTTCTTTCTCTGATGGTATGAACTTTATTTCACTGATGGGTAAATATCATATTCATTGTTGTAAGTGGAAAAAATGCAGACCCTCTTTTAGATGTTTTCTTTCTGAGATGGAGAAAGTGGCTCAAAGCTTCAAATACTTCAGAAACCAAAGTAAAATAACTGTAGCTCTCTGTACTTCATTTTCAGAATATTTATTGTTATAATGTTTTGTTTTTCCTTTGATGTAGGTCTTTTGTACTGCTCCTTGCTGCAGTTGTAACAATTTTATTTATTTTTTTTAAAGGTAAACATGCCTTGCGTTGTTGATTGTTCCCTGTTTTGTGGCGATAGGAACTCCCATAACGTAATATAAAATGTCGTGAGAAAATGTCGAAATTCAAAAGAAATATTAGAATTCTGACTTTGAAACTAGGAATTCTTACTTTATTATTCAGAATTCTGACTTAATAACTCAGAATTGCGACTTTATAACTCAAAATTCTGATTTTTATTTAAAAAAAATTTCCAATTGTAACACGTGGAGTGACAGAGACAACGTTAAGATCCAAGTGCAGGTTTATTCGGTAGTCAGGCAAGCAAGGGTCAACACAGGTGCAAACAGATGAATAAAGGCAAATCCAGAATCGTAGTCAATATAACAGGCGAGAGGTCGGAAGGCAGGCAGTGAACAGGGACAAACAGACAAACTTGGCAAAGGTCAAAACACGGAGAAACAAGAAAACGCGTTGAATTGTCACTTTACAGGTAAACAAGACTCGGCAATGTGAATGAATGCGTGTGCTGCTTAGATGGTGTGGAAATCAGCATCAGCTGTGGGAGTCCAATCAGTGGAGACTTGCAGCAGGTGTGTGTGTGTGTGTGTGTGTGTGTGTGGCATGACTGAATATGTAGTCCATAAGATGTAGTCCATGTGAAAGTGAGTGCTTACCAGCGACCTCTGGTGGTTAGAGATCGCTGGTAATCATGACATCAATTCATTTTTTTTTTATAATTCAGTGGCGGAAACGGGCTTCCATACCTTCCACTTGTTGCAAAGCTGTTCAAGTTTATTATTTCTGTTAAATGCACAAGATCAATGTTTTCCAACCGTGGAAGTCAATGCTACAAGTTTTTAATAATTTCGAAATATCTTCTTTTGTATCCTTCAGATAAAGGACACTCATAAAGAAACCACCTTAGGAAGTTAATATGGTGAGCACATTTTCATTTTCACTATCCATTTAAAGAAACGAAAAGTTAAATAAATAATTATTTTTTTCTACATTTTATAATTGCTGTTATTACCCTCAGTTGTACTGCAAGAAGAGGATATTGAAACCTATAATGTTTTTATACCTATACTGTTTAGTATACTGATTCATGTTTTCTGATTTTAAATAAATGATTGGTTTACTTATAAGAGCCATAAGTTCATTGGTTTATTTATGTTAAATTAATAATATTGTGAAAAGCAAAACTCGAAAATATTTTACTAAAAGTAATTTAATTTTTAATATAGAGTATATGCTGATGTCACTTCCGGGAGGGAAGAAGTTGTTGTTGTGTCATGAAGATGGAAGCAAGACAGTTTTTTGATCTTGTAATATAGTTCAGTTAAGTTGTTATTAAACATTTTCGAAACGACATCACTGGACTGTCTTGTGTTACTCGCGTTCAAACCCTGCTAATTCAAAGAAAGAAACAAGAAGAGAAGAGACGGATTGATGGCACACACATTACTTACTATCAGAACTAGATATAATGAAATTTGAGGTCAAGCGTTCCCTTTACTGGTGAATAATGAAACATAATATAGCAATATTAAATATTACTTGTATCAAAACTTGCTCACTTGTTCACTCCATGATTATATAATATTTGGCAGTAAAGCAGAAGGTTCATCCTACAGAATTATTCCAAAGTAGGCTACTGTCTCACATTCAAAATATTCAATTCTTACTAAGATCATTCTACTGTCCATTGAAACCAACACTATATTAAATACAAAAAATATTTCAATATCATTTTAATAAGTTGAAAATTAGGAGGTTACTGTTTGGGACAGCCACTAACCCCTACATTTCAACTTATGATATTAATAAGTTTAAATGTATAAATATTTAGTTCTCATACACTCTAATTCACACACATTCATTGGCTACTGCCAATTTAGTTTACCCAACTTACTTATACAACATGTCTTTGGATTGTGAGGAAAACCAGAGCACATAGGGAGACCATGCAAACTCCATGCAGAAATGAACATGCAATCTTCTTGATTGCTAACTACTGTGCTAACTACTGTGCCACCAGAAACATCGCGATCAAACCTATTATTTTTTAAAGAGAAATTTTAGGTTCTATTTAAAAAAGGTTGTGTACAACAGTCCTTGTAATCAAACTGTGCTTGCTAATCATGTGCAGATTAACATCTTTGAGCTAAAAAGTATATAAATTGTCACTATTCAAACAGTCACATTCTGAAAATTGTTAAGTTTCGGTAGTGCCATTTGTTTCAGTGAAAAAAAATGGCACAATTTTTGCAAAATAAATTGTTTGTGATATTATTGTAATTGTTATTTTAATGATATGCCAAATCATATTATCAAGAGTGTCTCTCATTTTATTGAGTATGTCATCTTTTTTTTCCCTAAACTGCACTGTAAGGTACTGTAAGGTAAGGCATACTGTACCTCTTCTCACTTAAAGACAGTATAGATTAGCTTAGGTGTTCTTACCAGATACTTACTTTCAGATCTGTGTCTGGTAAGAACACAGATCTGTAGTTGCACACGGAGTAGTGGTCACTAATGAAACTTTACCATCACTACTGAAATAGTAATGGGATATTTTTTCAAAAATATAGTATACTGAATTATCAACCAAAAGGTTTTTGAATGTGCTTAGTATAGTGTTTAATTTTAAACTAGTGAATCCTTCATTTTGAATTCTGCAACACCAACTTTTTGCCTTTTACAAAGAAAATTAGATTCAGAATACAAAAACCTCATGAATCAAAATTTAAATATAGTTAAAAATGTAATTGTTGCTGATTTAAATGTGAAATCCAATTTACAAAAATGGCAAAAAACGTATAAGGTAGATTTAAACAAAATATTAATAGATCATTATTGATAGAAATAAAATAGTAATAGATATTAATAGATTAATACCCTTACTGAATAGTATATTTCTGTGTTTCGTTAGTAACAAGTTTAGGGCAAGGAAAAATATTTCAAAACTTTCTGAAAATACAATATTAACAATTAACTGAACAATTACTAGAGATGTGTAGAATTTGCAAACACACAATTTGCAAAACACACAAATCAAAATGTTTAGATCTCAGAATTGAAAAAAGTTCTGTAAAATGGCCCATAAAAGAGTAAACTAAAACGAGTTTCGACAGTGACATAAATAATTTGAGAATAGTCTGTTACAGATAATTTCTTCATGACCTACCATCATGTAGTATGTCTTTATTTCTATGAATTGAATGTCACAACTTTATTTGTCACATTTGTGGACAACAAAAACTTCTGCTGGTCATTCTTGTTATTTACATTTAATTATATACAGCTAAAAAAAAAACCTAAATAATAATAAAGGGAATACAAACATTTTGTAACTTTAATATAGTAATAGCAGAATATTAATAATTAGTAAATGTAAACTATATCAAATTAATATAAAGCTGCATTTTTGTTCATGTGCTACTTGTTACTTTCTACTGAAATTTCATGCATAGTTACATTTAATTACATTGTAAACAACAGACAAGCAATGTTTTTATTGCTTTTACATAGCATTAACAGTCTTGTCCACTCTGCCTAGCATGGAATATAATTTGTAAGTGGCACTGAAACATACACACTTGTCATAATCCTCAGCCACTCTCTCTCACACACACTTTTTCAGAAACAGGGCTGTGTCTATAGAGCCCTTTAAATTATAAACATGAGAACTGTGAAATTATAGTGGGGGAATGTGAAACATCAATGGCATCATCTTTTTAAAATTCTGACATTATCACACAGATATTATCAAAGACGATTGTGCATTTTAATAGTCACATTATTCATCAAATCCATTACTTATGTTTTCTCATGTTTGTGTAGACATAAGCAATACTTATCACAAAATTTGCATTTTTATGAGAAAACTTACAAGCTCAAAGAAACAAAACAAACAAAAAATACAATAAAAAAAATGTAATAAAGTGAACCTGTCTTCACTAAAGGAAAACCAATGAATACAATTATAATCCTTAAAATCCTTAAACATGAGACAAAAGTTTGTGTAAAGAAGTCAACACAGTTGATTTGAATAGAGCAGAACACAGTAGCACTGTTGTCTGGTCACCAGAAGGAGGCACTTGTGTATATCCAAGTGAAAACCTAACTGTGCTTAGTTAGTCCATTTGATCTATTAAACAGTTTTAGCCAGATTATAAGGCCAAACATCAAACACGCTGCACCAAACAATGTTCTTTAACAGCCTGCCTAAACATTTGCAGACATACACTGCATAATCTGGCCAAGGATTCAAACTTGAGATTGTGAGCTGCCCCTGCTGATAATAAACAGTGGAATGTCCAGAAGCACTTTGCAGAAAGTAAAAGCATTATTTTAGCAAAGATAACCATTATACACCAAACTTCTTTCTTGAATCCATGTCACAGGTCAAACCTCACTTAGCCTAATTATCCCACTTTATCTTCTCCTGTCTCTCTCCCCATGTCTTGTTTAGCACCATGCTCTCAATCTCCTCATTAAGATAGGTCCCTCATCTGAACCTCTTAACGAACATGTGCTAAATCCGGTCTTACCTGCTAGTACCTCTACAGGCACTCACTGGGTTAACCTGATAGTTGAAAATTGGCTTAACCTGAACGATATATATCTCAGGATTTCTCAGGAATATAGACGAGGAAGCCAAAATTAAGGTCAGCTCTTAAATATGCAATGTGGAAAACAAGGAAATATTACTTTTTATTGCATCATATTATCAAAAGTACCACAAGAAAAAGATTTTCCTTCAAAGTCAATTCCTCCCTTTGCTGGTGTGAAAATCTTGGAACACTGCATTAGGGATTCGCCCATTCAGGCTCCCAAACAAGAATAAACTAATTAAGGCATTGATAGGTTTACAGTGAGTATTCCAAAGGTGTTTAGTAGGATTCAGGTCTTCAGTTTTGTGCAAGTTGAGTCAAGTTCTTCCAATGGCACTTCACAAAGTACATTACACACTACACAGATGAGTCAACATGCTATAACCACTGATGTATAAAGTTAATATTTTTGGCCCGTTAAGGATTAAAAATAATTATTTTCTTCAAATTATAAATACAAAAATATTATAGCCCCAAGCAATATTTTGCACAAGCCACAGTTCTATTGTCTCAGATAAATATTCACGTACACATTCCATATTAACAATTTCAAACTTACATCTCAATTAGCTTATGTAAAATTGCCAGTGTAAAATTACCAGTTAGGCCACAGTTCCCAAACTTAAATTATGTTTATTACTGAAATTGACCTGGAGGCTGTTTCATAAAAGTCGTTTAGAAAAGCGGGGATTAAAGTCAAAAACCTGACTTTAATGAGCCAAACTAAACATCCCCGCATAAATTGGTTCCCTTGCAGTAATGCTACGGTCACACTAGAGTTTGTGCGTGTTAAATTCTGTTGTACAGCACTGCGAAAAGGGGCGGGATTAAACAAGATGATTAGACATTAAAAAAAGCTAGCGATTGGTCCATATTTAACATTTTTGAGTGCTTATGAATGGAAGTCTTTAGGGAGAAAAGTCCAGTGTGACCGCAGCTTTAATTGAAGCTCATGTGATTATAATAATTTGAATCAGGTTTAAATAATCTAGATAGTTTTGCATGCATGTTTAAAAGCCCTAATGGTCGAGCATGGATCCACGATTTACTGTGGGCTACTATGGCAACGAAAGCGAAAGAAAGAGCAGCGACGTTCTCGCTGACTGAACAGCGTTTGCTCTTAGAGACTTATGATCAATATAAACACACAATAACCAAAAAAGGAAATACTGCAGCAATTAACAAAGCCAGAGAGAAAATTGCTGATTATCTCATCGCAATTAATATAAGTGGTATATTGCAAATATTTTGTATTAATTTCCATTAAACATTTGTCACAATAAAAAACATGGCAGCAGGTGAAAACAAAATAAAAAATATTGTTCAGAACGGTAAGTATATGTAATGCAAGCAGTATGTAATCATACCCAGCTTGCCGTTTCAACTGTCCAGTGTCATAAAGTTGTTGTTTTTTTTTTACTTTTTTTGCAGCTGACAAAAAGAAGACTGAGGTTGCAGGCACTGGAGGAGGGCCACCACCAGACAACTTCACTCCTGCAGAGGAGCTGGCATTGGAACTGAACAGAGGGAGGCCAGTTCTTGGGGGAACTGAGGAAGAGACATCGTAAGAAACATTACCTAGTTTAGGGAATGACTTCATAGTGAATAGTTGTACATAATGGCAGGAATGTCATTTAGAGGTACTTGTGCTACTTATGCCTTTGTAAACCCAGCCTTAATCTTTTATTTTATCATATTTGGCTTCATAGTGATGCAAAGTTCTGTGTGCATGATGGATCTACCAGACATCATGCTATGTCCTGTGAGTATTAGAAATGTTAAAACTCTGATGTAAAGAAATAACCTTAACTGAGTTTAATTGGCGTTTATAGGGTCAAGTCCCATCCACAATTGAAGAGGATGAAGAGACTGTCTCTGTGTGTTCAAGGTGGTCTGAGGTAGTACCAGGTTCCATTTCATACTGTAATCAAAAGTGTACTTGTGTGATGAGGTGTTCATAATGTGTGTAATTTTGGATGCAGAATTCTGACAGCGTTCCAGAGCCCTCTCAGTCTGCCCTGTTGAAAAATCCAGCTTAAACCAGCCTAGGCTGGTTGACCAGTCTGGTTTTAGAGGGGTTTTGGCCATTTCCAGACTGGTTTCCAGCCATTTCCAGCCTGGTCTTAGCTGGTCAGGCTGGAAAGTGACCAGCTAAATCCAGCTTAAACCAGCTTGACCAGCCTGGTTTAAGCTGGACATAGCTAGTTTTGGCTGGTAATTTTCCAGCCTGACCAGCTAAGACCAGGCTGGAAATGTCTGGAAACCAGCCTGGAAATTGCCAAAACCCCTCTAAAACCACACTGGTCAACCAGCTAAAAGCAGCCAACCAGCCTAAGCTGGTTTAAGCTGTATTTTTCAGTAGGGTGGCAACACTAGTGACAAAGTAAGTTTTAAGAAATGATGTGCCAAAAGAATATATGTTTTCTACAGAACCCAGAGAACATAAAGGGAGTGTACCAATACTATCTCCTCAAGCAAATGGAGGCCATCGACACTGACACACAGTATAAAAAAATTGAAGATGAGAAAGTTAGACCTGGAAATCCAACAACTACATACTAAATACTACATATTAAAAAAACAAAACAAATTGTGACATTTACATTGTTTTTCACAACATTTATTTGTTTTCAAAACCCAACAGGCAGATTCACTTTGAATAAATGAAAATGCATAATTTTAAAAGAGTTTGACTTCTTTGTGTCATAAAAAATAATTCAATTTATGGGAAAAGTTAAGGGCCAGTCAAAATGTAAAGGGCGCTTATAAAATTAAGCAAAATAATTGTTGGCATATGCATCCCGTATAACACTTCCTGTTTTGTTGTCTTCAAATGCTTCTTCAATGTCCCAATCTTCCTGTACAACTATCCTTTGTTGCCTCTCACTCCTCAGACAGGCAATGTTATGGAACACTACGCATGCAAATACAATCGCACATGCCCTAGGTGGAGATGCCCTAGGTAGAGCATATACTATTTGCAATGTGTGGGCTCAGTAATCTACAAATATACACAATCCCATCTCTTGAAAACCTATTCTGCTCATACAGGTAATTATCATGAAACGCCAACACACTCAGTCACCATCCACCACACACCACACCCGTGAACCCTCACCAGACTACTAATCGCCCACAGCTACACCTGCAATCACCCACTCACTATATATACTCACCTCTGTCATTTACTCACCGACTGAAATCCCCTTCATATGGGAACTTCTACGTGTGTCTGTATAAAACAGACTTTTGGGAGTGCTTTAGACGACCAATCACTTCTGAAGATAAAAAAACGGGCCAATGAAATGCCAATTGAATTGGCGGAGCTTAGCTCCACAGCTGAAACTGATGAGCCAATTAGGGCTATATCAGTCGGCTGCTGGAGCCAGCTCATCAGAATTGTTGCTTCAGACCCGATCTGAGACTGAAGAACCCTTCTGCTGAGCTGACTTCCAACATTGAAGAAAGCATTAATCTCACCAGTGCGAGGGAAGACGTTCTAGCGGCGGTCGAGCTGGGTTTCCCATCCCCTTGGCGTTTCGCTGGTGACCTGAAAGAGCAGTTTTTTAAAAGAGCAGAATTCCCTAAGAGAGCGTTTCTGGATGCGGTGGTTTCCTCTCCCCGGATGACAGGCACGAGTACTGCGTCATATGCTTGGGGGTCCAACATGTTGATGCGGTGCTCGCGGACATTGCGATGGCTTGACTGTTGCGCAACTGATGTCGCGGCGAGCTCTTTTATTAGGGCAAGTCACCCCTGCTGCTCCCCGCCAAGCGGTTAGCCCTCGGGCAGGCCTGAGGGTTACAGTGGGGGTTAACCGTCACCTTCGGGCCCACGGACCCCTCGCTCCTCGTCAGTGCGCTCTGTTTCTGCTTCGAGTGTTAGCGCTGGTCCATCCTCTGGGTTGGCCGCGCTCTCATTAGATGACACCGGGGACGTGATGTCCATCGCTGCATCGGAGGGCGGGCTGACATGCTGTGATGAAGATCCGGACCCCCTGCCACCCTCCGGGGTTGTCAGTGAGGTTTCGGATCTGGAGTCGGACATGTTAGCCGTGTTATTCCGGGCTGCTTCGGCCGTGGGACTGGAGATGGCTTGTCCCCCAGAACCGCGGCCGGACCGCTTAGATGGGTGTTACGTGGGGGTGAAGAAGAAGGCGAAGCCTTTTAGACCCCCCGTCCCCTTCTTCCCGGAGGTACACAGAGAGCTCACGCCGGCATGGAGGGCACCTTTTTCTGCCCGGTCCTTGTGCGCTCCCGCTCTCACCCCCCTCGATGACGGAGCGGCCAGGGGTTATGAGGCGATTCCCCAGGTGGAGCGTGCCATCGCGGTCATTCTTTGTCCGCAGAGCCACTCCACTTGGAGAGGTCCACCCAAACTCCCTTCCAAAGCGTGCAGGTTATCTGAGTCTCTCACGGCCAGAGCCTACACTGCTGCGGACCAGGCCGCCTCCGCTCTGCATGCTATGGCCACCTATCAACGCTACCAAGCCGAGAAGCTGGCCGAGATGCAGGAGGGCGGTTCTTCCCCGGGCTTGCTGCATGAGCTCCGAACGGCAACCGATTATGCTCTCATGACCACCAAATCGGCTGCTCGTGCCCTGGGGAAGACGATGGCCACATTAGTGGTCCAGGAACGCCACCTCTGGCTGAGCTTGGCTGATATGATAGACTTAACGCTCCCATATCCCAGGCTGGCCTGTTCGGCGACACCGTTAGGGAATTCACCCAGGAATTCTCCGCGGTAAAAGAGCAGTCCAAGGTGATGGGAGAGGTCATCCATCAGCGGGCTCGGAAAACTGCTCCTCCCGCTGCCCCTTTTGCTGCGGGCGCTCCTCGCCGAGGGCGTCCACCCGCGGCTTCAACATCTGCTCCGCTTCCGCTGCCCGCTCCACCGGCCAAGCGGCAACACCGAGCCTCCCGCGGGACTGTGACGCCCCCGCCCCAGAGCGCCGTTAAGTCCGGTAAACGGACCGCGAAGCACCCCTGAGACGGGCCATCCGGAGAAGAGGGGACCTGCTCTTTCCTCAGTGGGGGGCCGAGGATCATCACATCAGTCCATAACAACGACTTTAAACTCATCGCTGCCGGCCTCCGGGCTGGCGGCAACCAAATTGTCAATAAAAGAGCAGTTTCCTTTCTCTCTGGATTTGCAAACCTCAGCACTGCCGGTCTGGGACGCTCTGCCTTCCAGCTCGCAGCGCCGGGACCCTACGCCTCAGGCCCTCAGAGTGCAGCGGGATGGACTCTTTCTCTCACTCTGGCCTCACCGCGGGATCCAGGGAGGGGGTAAGAGAAATTCTCTTATTTTCAGCTCATTCTCAGGACGCACCGCCTTCCGGGATGAGCACTCCCATCCCGAGCTGCCCCTCCGCTGACACGTCAGCGATCGCTCCGATGGTGCCATTAGCGCGCGCTCTGCCGGCCTGGTTAGCGCTGCCCAGCGCGTCGCGGTGGCTCATACGGATGGTCAGACTCGGCTATGCGATTCAGTTTGCTATTCGCCCTCCCAAGTTCACAGGTGTCCTTTTTACGAGGGTTATCCCCGAGAGCGTCCCTGTCTTGCGAGAGGAGATTGCTGTCCTCCTGGCGTACGATGCAATCGAGCAGGTCCCTCCAGCCGAGATGAAGTCCGGGTTTTACAGTCCGTATTTCATCGTGCCCAAAAAGAGCAGGGGGTTAAGACCAATCCTAGATCTGCGCAGACTGAACTGTCATTTAGAATGCTTAGAATTCAGAATGCTCACACAGAAACGCTTGCTTCAGAGCGTCCGTCCACAGGATTGGT
Source organism: Danio aesculapii (assembly GCF_903798145.1). Classification (NCBI taxonomy): domain Eukaryota; kingdom Metazoa; phylum Chordata; class Actinopteri; order Cypriniformes; family Danionidae; genus Danio; species Danio aesculapii. Next base: position 51,647,498 of record NC_079439.1, read on the forward strand.
TTGCAGCCATAGACCTGAAGGACGCATATTTTCACGTCTCTATTCTTCCACGCCGCCGCCCCTTTCTCCGGTTTGTGTTCGAAGGACGAGCGTGGGAGTACAAAATCCTCCGCTTCGGGCTCTCTCTGTCTCCACGGGTTTTCACCAAGCTCGCGAAGGGTGCTCTAGCGCCCTTGCGGCTCGCGGGTATCCGCATACTCAACTATCTCAACGACTGGCTCATTCTAGCCTCCTCTCGTGATCAGTTGATTATGCACAGAGACAAAGTGCTTCAGCACCTCGACCAGTTGGGGTTTCAGGTCAACCGAGAGAAGAGCAAACTTTGCCCTGTGCAGAGGATCTCTTATCTCGGGCTGGAGCTGGATTCGATCACCATGGTTGCGCGCCTCTCCGAGGAGCACGCCAGGTTAATGCTTTCCTGTGTGAACGAGCTCCACAGGAAGATAGTGGTCCCGTTGAAATGTTTTCAGAGGCTCCTGGGGCATATGGCATCCGCAGCCACGGTCACGCCACTCGGTTTGCTTCATAAGAGACCACTTCAGCGTTGGCTTCGCGATCGAGTCCCCAGACGGGCATGGCGCGCGGGTACGCACCGGGTGCACATCACTCCGCTGTGTCTCCGCACCCTCAGCCCCTGGACGGATCTGGCTTTTCTATGGGCCGGAGTGCCCCTAGGGCTAGTATCCAGGCATGTTGTCGTAACGACAGATGCCTCCAGCACGGGCTGGGGGGCCGTGTGCAACGAGCATGCAGCCGCGGGTTCGTGGTCCGGACCCCGCCTGCTTCGGCATATCAACTGCCTGGAGCTGTTGGCAGTGTATCTGGCTCTCCTCCACTTTTTTCCGGTGTTGGAGCAGAAACATGTGCTGGTCAGGATGGACAGCATGGCGACGGTGGCTTATATCAACCGTATGGGGGGTATACGCTCTTGCCGCATGTCTCAGCTCACTCGCCGTCTGCTCCTTTGGAGTCACACGCGGCTGAAATCCCTGCGTGCCATTCACATCCCGGGCGAGCTCAACCGTGCAGCCGAATGCGCTCTCACAGCAGCTAGTGTCCCGAGGAGAGTTGAGACTCCACCCCGATTTGGTGCAGCTGATATGGGCGCGCTTCGGGGAAGCCCAGATCGATCTGTTTGCTTCTGCCGGGAACGCACATTGCCAGCTGTTTTATTCCCTGACCGAGGCCCCCCTCGGCACGGATGCACTGGCTCACAGCTGGCCATCGGGCACGCGCAAATATGCGTTTCCCCCAGTGAGCCTAATCGCACAAACTTTGTGCAAAGTCAGGGAGGACGAGGAGCAGGTCTTGTTTGTTGCGCCCTCCTGGCCCAACCGGACCTGGGTTTCGGAGCTCACACTCCTCGCGGCGGCCCCTCCTTGGTGCATTCCCCTAAGGGAGGACCTCCTCTCTCAGGGACGGGGCACCATCTGGCACCCACGCCCAGATCTCTGGAACCTCCACGTGTGGTCCATAGACGGAGCGCGGAGGACTTAGGTGACTTACCCCCCGCGGTACTTAACACCATCACTCAGGCTAGAGCACCCTCTACGAGGCATGCCTACGCCCTGAAGTGGAGTCTATTCTCTGAGTGGTGCGCTTCTCGTCAAGAAGACCCCCGAACTTGCCAGATTAGCATTGTGTTATCCTTCCTTCAGGATAAGCTGGAGCATAGGCTGTCACCCTCCACACTGAAGGTTTATGTGGCTGCGATCTCTGCTCATCATGACGCGGTGGATGGCAACACGCTCGGTAAGCATGATCTAATCATCCAATTCCTCAGAGGCGCGCGACGATTAAATCCGTCCCGCCCCCCTCTCATGCCCTCTTGGGATCTCTCTATAGTCCTGGCGGGTCTGCAGAGAGATCCGTTCGAGCCACTCGATTCGGTATCCCTTAGATTTCTGTCATTTAAGACAGCTCTGCTGATCGCATTGGCGTCATTCAAGAGAGTTGGGGATCTGGAGCATTTTCGGTCAGCAAATCGTGCCTTGAATTCGGGCCGGGTTACTCTCACGTTGTCCTGAGACCCCGACCTGGCTATGTGCCCAAGGTTCCTACCACCCCATTTAGAGATCAGGTGGTGAACCTGCAAGCGCTGCCTGCGGAGGAGGCAGGCTCAGCCCATTCACTGCTTTGTCCCGTTTGCGCTTTGTGCCTTTACGTGGAACGAACGCAAAATGTAAGATCATGTGAACAGCTCTTTATCTGTTATGGTGGTCGGCAGAAGGGAAGTGCCGTGTCAAAACAGAGGTTTGCCCACTGGTTAGTTGATGCCTTCGCCCTCGCTTATCAATGCCAGGGCGAGCCGCGCCCTCCTAATGTGAGAACACACTCTACTAGAGGTGTCGCTTCCTCATGGGCGTTAGCACGCGGCGCCTCTCTCACAGATATCTGCAGAGCTGCGGGTTGGGCGACACCTAACACATTTGCGAGGTTCTATAACCTCCGAGTGGAGCCAGTTTTCTCCCGGTTATTGGGTAATCCCAATCAATCGGGGGGGGGGGGGAATTAAGCTCGGTGTCACAAACGCTTGCTGCGCCAGGCTCCCTAAACCGGAGATGCGTGCACTTTTTTCCTATTCTACTAGTAAGTTTCCCTTCCCAGGCAAACCCTAGAGAATTCCTCCGAGGCCCCCGGCATTGACTCAGCGGAGGAGTCGAGTGCATGACTTAGTGTGCGGTTGGTATTCCCATTAGGTCTACACGCATATTGAGGATCGGTGCCAGCTATGTGCATCCCCATTTGGTGATGTCATATGCATTATTACCAATGTGTGTTCCCCCTAATTAGGCGGTCCCATGTCTTCCCTAAACCGCTAACCAGCTTATCATATGTAGCACTCCCCCTCATTAGGGCTAGTCCATATGTCTCCTTACCAGCAGGTCTCCCCTTTTAGGGTAGCAGGTGGTCTCCGCTGCGTCCTCCCCCTTCGGGGACTGGCACGCTTTCCCAACGTACTGTCGTATTTCCAAAATCCCTAGTCTATATTAGCTAGGTAAAAGCACACTTACGACCCCCGATTTAAAACTTTTATTCCCATGTAATGGTAATATGTTGGGCCTAGGGGACGTTGGAAGGTTGCGCTCTTGGTGATGTCAGTGCACTCACGCTTTGGCTTGGCAAACTACACATCAGGAGCGCGACAGGCTTAGCTGCTGTGGCGCTTTCCATACAGTCTCCCAAAAGTCTGTTTTATACAGACACACGTAGAAGTTCCCATATGAAGGGGAACGTCCTGGTTACGTACGTAACCTACGTTCCCAGAATAGGGAACGGAGACATGTGTCTCCACTGCCACAGCACCTGAGTCTCCAGCTGGGAGCTGAGCGATCGGCTCTTCAGCAGGCAAATTCGGATGAGCTGGCTCCACCAGCCGACTGATATAGCCCTAATTGGCTCATCAGTTTCAGCTGTGGAGCTAAGCTCCGCCAATTCAATTGGCATTTCATTGGCCCGTTTTCTTATCTTCAGAAGTGATTGGTCGTCTAAAGCACTCCCAAAAGTCTGTTTTATACAGACACACGTCTCCGTTCCCTATTCGGGGAACGTGGGTTACGTATGTAACCAGGACGTTCTTCTCCTTTCTGTTCCGATTTCTCCTGTGCTCCTCCGTGGATGTCCTTATCCTCCTGTGGATTCAAAAGCCTGATTCAGGGAAGTGACATTTGTTATATTTTTGTTTACCGAAGAACTGAACTTATCTCACGAACTGTGTGTGAGATAGCTTTTCCTCCGCCACACCAATCACCTGCTTAACCTTGCTGTGGTTGCATCGCAGAAAAAAAAGCCCTTGAAGTAATTTCTGCTTTGTCTCCTTTATGTGAACCTAAAAGTTTGTTCTCTTTGAAAAACCTTTTACACGATAATGGCTCCCTCATCCATGACCTCATCAAAGGGGACACGCCCTGGTTAAATTCAGAAATATGAGTTCAGATCACTTAAGCAGTAAAACGTCAATACAGAGACAAGGTAGAGGGTCAATTTAACACCAATAACACAAGGAGCATGTGGCAGGGACTTAATTATACACGGACTTTAAAAGTAACAAACCCGCCACTGTAAACATTGCTGCGTCTCTCCCGGACGAGCTCAACTCGTTCTACGCCCGCTTTGAAGCCCAGGACAGCGCGCACACACTGCGTGCTCCCGCGGCCAATACCGAATCGCCAGCACACTCTCTGTTTCTGTAGCGGATATAACGAGATCTTTCCATCGAATTGAACATCCGAAAAGCTACGGGCCCAGATGGCATCCCTGGACGTGTACTTAGAGCATGCGCATACCAGCTAGCAGGGGTTTTCATAAACATCTTTAACCTCTCACTCTCTCTGTCTGTAATTCCCACATGCTTTAAGACAGCTACTATTGTGCCTATATCGAAATCAGCTAAAACCACATGCTTGAATGACTGGCGTCCGGTTGCACTGACACCCATCTTCAGCAAGTGCTTTGAGAAGCTGATTAAAAACCACATCTGCTCACACTGACTCTCTGCAATTTGCATACAGAAATAACCGCTCCACTGATGATGCAATTGCTTTCACCTTGCACACTGTCTCACCGGGAAAACAAAAACACATATGTGAGAATGCTGTTGGTGGACTACAGCTCAGCATTCAACACCATAGTGCCTGCCAAGCTGGTGGTGAAGCTCCAGTCTACACTGCTCTCTGTGCAACTAGATCCTGGACTTCCTGTCAAGCAGACGCCAGGTGGTCAGAATGAACAACATTACCTCATCCACACTGACCCTCAACACTAGTGCTCCACAGTGCTGTGTTCTTAGCCAACTCTTGTACTCCCTGTACACACATGACTGTACAGCCAAACACAGCTCTAACGTCATCGTTAAATTTGCTGATGACATAACGGTGGTGGGCCTAATCACCAATAATTATGAGAGAGGAGGTGCACACTCTGACGCAGTGGTGTGAGAAAAACCACCTCTCACTAAACATCAGCAAAACCAAGGAGCTGGTGGTGGATTTCAGGAAAGAGAAGAGAGAACACACTCCTATCACCATCAACGGGACGCCAGTGGAGAGAGTCAGCACTTTCAAGTTTCTTGGAGTCCACATCGCTGAGGATCTGACATGGACTGCTCACACAGACGCAGTGCTGAGGAAGGCACAACAATGCCTCTTCTTCCTCAGGCGTCTCAGGAGGTTTGGAATGAGCCCCCACCTCCTCCGCTCATTCTACACCTGCACTGTGGAGAGCATCCTGTCTGGCTGTATCACCACCTAGTATGGAAACAGCACCAGCAGCAATCGCAAAAGCCTACATAGGATTGTGCGAACTGCTGGCAGCGTAGTAGGAGGTGAGCTTTCCTCCCTTCAGGACATCTACACCAGGCGGTGCTTGAGGAAAGCCAAGAGAATCATCAGCGACTCCAGCCACCCAAGCCATAGACTTTTCTCTCTGCTACTCTCAGGCAGATGGTTCCGCAGAATCTGGTTACGCACCAGCTGACTGAAGGAAAGTTTCTTCCCTCAGACTGAGGGAAGACATCAGGAAAGTTTGTTCCCTCAGACTGGGAAGACATCAGGCTGATGAACACTTAACACACCCCACACAAACTCTTCCTTACCCCTCACTGCACACCATCAATATGTAGCATGCACTGCACTTTAACCAATCCATACTTAAAACAATACTGCCTACAACTATGTGTACACCTATTCATTGTACATATTGCTGTCAACACTGCCAATTTTACATTGTCCTGTTTTTTTTTTGAGTATACTGTTGTATGTTGCACTGTCTGTATTTTGCACTGTCTGGAGCCAGCACCTAAGCTTTTCACTCATCACAGCACATGTGCTGCTGATGATGTGACAATAAAAGTGATTTGATTTGATTTGAACAGAGATGTGGTCCGAGTATCCGAGGTGGGGGCGGGGCTTGGCTTTATATGGTTTATTGTTGGTTGTACAAACAAAGTGCAACGTGTTGCTTCCCCTTGATTCAAAGTTCACATGTTGGTAAAACTTTGGTAACACTGACTTCAAGTTTGCATGATTGAAGTTGTTGCTGGCTACTATGAAAAATGCTTCTGGGTTATTTGTTTGCTGATTACTGATAGTGTTGTACAGCTCACGAAGTGCGTCCTTTGTGTTTGCGCTCGATAGGATGTAGACCGCAACAATAAGAATGGCCGTGAACTACCGTGGCAAATAAAATGGGCTACACTACATGAGCATAAACTCCACTAGTGATGAAGAGTGTTTTGTCACTACCACAGTACTTTTGCACTATTCTTTGTTTTTGTAAACACCATAGACTGTAAAAGATATGGATGTAGTATCTATGACGTCACCCATAGGTTTCTAATGAACGTTATTACACGGACCGGGGGATACCAAAAAAGGTCAAATAGGTGGAGCGTCAGTGGAGCTACAGATGCCTGCTAGCATTTTGCTTAGACAGGCTTTTCTTTGGGAGAAACGCTTAATACTTCATTACCCGTGACTCATTTGTGTTTTGACCACATGTCCTCGGTTGTGTTCTATATCAATAGTGTTTACTCTTTTAAAAAACATTGGTTGTATGATGTTTTTTTTTACATGAGGAAAAGGCTAATTACTTCCAAATACTTCAAATATAGTCTGTAAGTTAATGCAACTTTTCAAAAACTGTTTAATAGCCTACAACTAATCAATCTGTCAGATTCCTGAGTGCATTCAGGTTCTAAAGAAAATTATAAATGATAAACTATCTTAAGTAAACAAATACATTTATAGATATTGTATATAAGTATATAATTTTAGTCACCTGGGAAATGGAGACAACTTGAATGGTTTGTAAGCACAATTAAGTCCAAAGCATGCCATTATCTGATAATTGTAGCAAATAATTCCAAAAGGCAATCAGCCGGAATCAGCTGAGGTGACAAGATGACCAACGAGACCTAGCTGTCACTCAAGTGGCCACTCCCTTGATTATGCCGACTTAATATAACTTAATAAAAATAAAACGGATGAGTTATAAAAAAAAGTTTTGTGTGGCTCTGCTCTACTCTCTCTCTTGTGCTGTCTCTCTCTCTCCCTCCATTGCCTACTGCTTATTTCATACACGCTCTTCAGCTCCCTTTAACTCAATATACTGCTGTGGTTTGCCTGAATCTGTATTTGGGCGTATATCATTGATTATCTTTATAAGAGCGCTCTCTGTACTGTGATGTGGTCTGAAACCAGATTGAAAATTGTCTAAACACTCCTTGAAGTTTAAAAACTTAACCTGGTTAAAAACAAATTTTCAATGATTTTGCCAATGAAAGGGAGATTTGAGATTTGCCTGTAATTGCTCAATTGGGTATATCCGGGTTGCTCTTTTTCAAGAGGGGTTTAACAACTGCAGTTTTGCATTTTTTGAGTTTAGAAAAATCCCAGAAAGAAGTGAAGCATTTACCACTTTTAGGAGATCCATTTCTAAACAGTCAAACGCCATTTTGAAGAATGATGTGGGGAGTGTCAAGACTGCAGGTTGATTTTTTCATAATTTGCATGGTCTCTTCTAAGGTTTTACCATTAATTGCCATGAAATCAGACTGATTTCTTAAGTTGTGGTTAAGCTTGTCTGACGTTGACACAACTTGGCTGACTGGATGAGCTGATTGCCTCACTGATATTATTGATCTTGTCAGTAAAGAAATGAGCGAACTCATTACATTTGCTTTCAGAGAGTAGTTCAATGGGAATCTTACTGTGGGGTGGGGGTGGGGTGGGGGGGGGGGTTGTGAGTCTCTCTATCGTTACAAAGAGAGTATGAGCATTATTTACGTTGCTGTTTATAAGACTTGAAAAGAAAGTCTGCCTAGCAGTGTTTAGTTTCACATTAAAAACATGAAGACTGTCTCTATAGATATTATAATGGACTACTAGTTTTGTCTTCCTCCACATACAGTACTTTTCGCTCAGCTTTTCTACACTGTCTTTTCATCATTTGAACTGCTGTTGATTTTGTCCAAGGTCCGTTCTGCGTACCAGTCCTGACTTTAACAGAAGCAATGTCATATATCACATTCTTAACTTTAGAGTTAAACAAATCAAGGAGAGTATCAACAGAGACTGCAGATATGCTTGTTGCTAGCAATATGGCCTTCATAAACTGCTCACTAGTGTTCTCATTTATGCATCTTTCTAACAGAGACAGATCTGTCTTTAATGGCTGGAGTGATCAGCATATCAGCGACATCCTTAACAACCTTCGATGAAATGTGTAAACCCTTAGTTATAAGTAGATCAAGAGTGTGTCCACGATTGTGTGTGGGTCCTTGAACATGCTAAGTCAAATCAAAAGTGTTAAAAACAGTCATAAGTTCTTTTGCAGCATTGGTTTCTAGATTATCAGTGTGAATGTTAAAATCCCCTGCAATACTAAAATAGTAAAATTCAGAGGTTACTATTGATAAGAGTACTGTAAAATCATCAATAAATAATCAATAAATAATTTGCCTGACATCATGTCAAATTTAAAAGTACTGGCTAAATCTAAACATAAGTTCAGTAAGATCATTATTTATGTCGGTGCTAATGATGTTCGGCTATGCAGTGCTTGACACTTACTATTTTGAGAAGGAGCACATGCGCTCCTAAGTTGAAAAATAGGAGCACATTAAAGAATTTTAGGAGCGCAGTGCAAATATATAAAATAAATAGTGTTTTTCCTTAATAAATGTACACGAGGAGATCTTTAGAAGCATAGTAGTTTCATTCATTTAAATACAATAAGTACAATAGCTTTTATTTTACTGTAACAACATAGTGTTTAATAATTATTTATAATTTAAGCTGTATGGAGTTTAGCTAGCAGTCCACAGCAGGACAGGGATCAAATTGCTCTAATAAAGGCCTCTCTAAACTGATCTGAATCAAGTCTTCAGTTGTGGACATGCCTAGCCAGTTTCTTGTTCTATTTTTGATCCAGTTTTGAGCTGAAAAAATATCTCTCACTCTGGGTAGCAGAAATAGGCATTATTATTAACTTATTTTTAAATTAATGAAAATGTACAGTATGGTTAGTGCAAAAGTTCACATGACCAGAGCAGTTTAATCTGTATTTGTATCATACGATTATTATGGGTGTACCAACGGTCCCAAACAAAATATTAATTTTATTATATATTGTACATATTATCTTTAATATACTATGAAATATACTTGCAGTAGTTAGATTGAAACACACATTTTCTCCACAGCACACAAAATAATGTGAATTTTAAGAATAATTATTTCTCAAAATTTATTTATTTGCATAACATATTCCACCAAAAGTATGACAATGTAAAGAAAGACACAACTACAAATTTTGTGCAAAGCTGACACTGTTTATCTGAGCACTTTATCTTTCTGGGCTTTTTATAGAGCTGAATATGGTGATCCCTCTATGAATTAAAGTTTCTTTCTGCATTAAAGTAATACCATCTTTTCTATTAAACTTTCATGGCCCTCAGCAATAGAAAAAATTCTTATTGACTTCTTAATTAACAGACAAAAAAGTTTAGCATTTAACACCTTTTACATGACACTTTCTTTTCAGTGTGTTTAAAGAACCGATATTATGGGTTTTTGAAGATGCCCTTCCATCTAGTGTGTAACACAGCTCTAAGTGAAGTGAAATATCCAGCTAAGGCTTAAATCTGTAAGTGTACAGTGTTTAAAACTATCGATTCATCTATAAGAGACCACTCAAATGAGTCATCTTGATAACGAGTCATAAGGTGTTTTGTGATGACGCAACTACGAAATACAAGTAGTTGCGCGCGCAAAGACATTTGAATGTGTGTGTGAGTTGTGTCTTCTGAGGAGTAGGAGGGTAATGTGTGTGTGTTTGTTGTGCCCTCTGAGGAGGAGGGTAATGTGTTTGTGTGTGTGCACGTGTGTGTGTGTGTGTGTGTGTGTGTGCGCGTGTGTGTGTGTGTGTGTGTGTGTGTGTGTGTGTGTGAAAAGAGCAGGTAGACTGTGACGGGCTAGGAGATCTCCTCGCCATTTCTTGGAGTTTTTGCTCAGTAAAATACTCCGTCTGTATTTTCAAGTCCATCGTCTCTATTTACATTTACCCACTGGTAGCCAAAATACACGTATTACACTATGAAGCACTGTGCACTACTTTTATATTGTTGATTAGCTGCTGGGTATTTCATTCTGTCTCGCGCTGAAGGTTGTTAGTGTCGAACAATCGCAGCAGGCTGTCATCGGTCCAATCAGCGCAGATTAGCTGAGGAGGGGTTTGGGAACAAATGAATCGCTGAACGATTCATATGGGACTCGCTGGGATAATTAAGTAAAAATAAATGCAGATTATAAGACCATCAAAGTGTTTTTTGACCTTGCATGCATATTAGACTGTTGTTGGAGACCCTTACAACCAAAATATGACCCTATTTCATGTATAATAGGTATGGAAGCCCGTTCCCGCAACTGAATAAAAAAAATTTATTGGAAAAAAAAAAAAAAAAAAATTAAGTCAGAATTCTGAGTTATAAAGTCAGAATTGCAAGTTATAAAGTCAGAATTGTGAGTTGTAAAGTCAGAATTCTGAGTTATAAAGTCAGAATTGCGAGTTATAAAGTCAGAATTGCGAGTTGTGAAGTCAGAATTCTGAGTTATAAAATCAGAATTCTGAGTTACAAAGTTGCAATTCAGAGTTATAAAGTCAGAATTCTGGGTTATAAAGTCAGAATTGCGAGTTATAAAGTCAGAATTCCGAGTTACAAATGAGTTTCCTGTTATGCCGACTGGGCATAAATGGAGTTTTATTTAGCTGTGGGGGCTTTATACATGGCTTTTCCCATTTTCAAAGCAGTTCCGTAGAACGCCATCAAACACGCACTTTTTCGGGGCTCACCGCATCATAAACCGCAACCAGGGGAGGGGCCAGACCGTACCCTCGGACACCACTGACCGCGGCTTGTTTCACCTCGCCGGAGACTACTAGCGGCCACCTTCCAACCACCACCACCCACCCCCACAGCCCTCCGGGGGAGAGGGGGAGGGGTGCTGGTGGAGCAGGGGGGAACGCCGAGGGCCGGCAAGGATAAACCCGAAGGGGTGGGCGGGCTTGCGGATGGGCGGGAGAGGCAGCACTGGTCACACGCGCGCGCACACACACACAGGGGCTGGAGTCAGTGCCAACCCATATCCCACACGGCTCTAAGGCTCGATTCAACACGCTGGAGACTCTACCGAGGCCACCAACCATCCTCAGCCCTTGTCCAGGGCGAGGGGGGCGTGGACTGAAAATCAGCAGGGAAGGGGACAAAGCACAGAGGGTCAGGCTGGTGGGCAAAGCGGCGGACATGCTCTAGGTCAAAACCAGACGGGCCATTTAGGTTTTTTCTCCCACAGATGAAGGGGGGGGGGGGGGGGGGGGGGGGGGGGGGGGTTGTGTGCGAAGGGAAAGGGACATCAAAGTACGCAAGAGGCAGGGAGAAACCAACAAAACCCATAGAGGTCGACCCACCAATGTTGGGGGTGTGCTGGGGTGGGTGCCTAACCCATGGGGCATCAAAAGAGCTCCTATCGATCAGCGTACTTGTGCAGGTGCAAAACCGTCAAAACCTAAGTCCACTTTTTCCCAGGCGCGAAATAGTCAAAACCTAAGTTCACTTTTTCTCGCCTTCCCCGGAAACCTGATGGCAGGTCAGAGACAATCGGCGTCGGACACGCACCTCCAGGCGTGGGACGTCCCGGAAAGGCGGTCGCCCATCTGGCATGGCTTGGCGGGCTGGGGCCCATCTTCTTGATGGCCCTTAAAAATACCCATCTTTACCCAAATGGACTGTTTCAAAAGCTCACTGGAAAGACCTACCATCACCCCAAATACTGATGCTTCCCCAGGGCTGGCGCCCAGGTTAGAGGGGCTGGAGGACCTGACCTCCAGGGCAATCACTGCCACCCCCTCTCCCCGAGGACCCACACCTTTCCGGGGGGCAAGCACCCACGTTAGAGGGGCTGGAGGACCTGACCTCCAGGGCCGCCACTGCCACCCCCTCTCCCCAAAGAGTCTTCTAGTTTGACACCTGTTCTCCAGCAGTGCCCGGGCACCCCACACTTAAGCCAGGAACATTGACTTAGTCAATAGCACTCGCTAGGCAGACGTGCCGTTGGTGACCCCCCTGGCTGTGGGGCACCACCCTCTGCACCACCTTGTCGTACTGTGGTGCAAAGATGGCTCGGGTGCATCAACCTTTCCCAGTTCCACCACCCGGGGCAGTGCTCAATCTGAGGTGGCTGGGGTGCACCAGCAGCACGTAGTTCTAGCGGCAGTCAATATGGGGGTTTTGTGTTTGCCTTCCTCCAGTGCCGGAGGTTCAGACAAGTCTTGTGTGGCAGCGGGGAACAGACGCACCAGTTCGGGCAAATGGCTTGGCTACTGACCCCCTTCTCCGAAAACCTGATGGCAGGTCAGAGACAATCGGCGTCAGACAAGTACCTCCAGGCGCGGGGCATCACAGAAAGGCGGTCTATCGTCGAGCACGGCTTGGCGGGCTGGGGCCTGAGTCTAATCAACTACACCGGTGAGCGTCGACACCGGCCACGCTAATTCTCACTCAACCAACTGTGACACTGGTGCCCCTAGGATCCCGCCGCCCACCAGCTCGCCCGGAATCGGGTCACTGTCTGTGGGCAAACCTTAAATGTCTGGACCGCTTGGGTGAGGTCCTCCATGCCCACCAGCTCGCCCGGAATCGGGGCCTTGTCTGTGGCAAGCCTTTAATATCTGAACCGCTTCGGTGACGTCCTCCATACCCACCAGCGCCCACCAGCTCCCCAGGAATCGGGGCACTGTCTGTGGGCAAGGCTTTAATGTCTGAACCACTAGGGTGACATCCTTCATTCCCACCAGCGCCCACCAGATCGCCCGGAATCAGGGCACTGTCTGTGGGCAAGCCTTTAATGTCTGAACCGCTTGGGTGACGTCCTCCATTCCCACCAGCGCACACCAGCCCTGGCCGGGATCGGGGCACTGTCTGTGGGTAAGCCTTTAATGTCTGAACCGCTTGGGTGACGTCCTCCATTCCCACCAGCGCCCACCAGCTCGCCCGGAATCGGGGCGCTGTCTGTGGGCAAGCCTTTAATGTCTGAACCGCTTGGGTGAGGTCCTCCATGCCCACCAGCTCGCCCGGAATCGGGGCACTGTCTGTGGCAAGCCTTTAATGTCTGAACCGCTTGGGTGACGTCCTCCATACCCACCAGCGCCCACCAGCTCGCCCGGAATCGGGGCACTGTCTGTGGGCAAGCCTTTAATGTCTGAACCACTTGGGTGACGTCCTCCATTCCCACCAGCGCCCACCAATTTGCCCGGAATCGGGGCACTGTCTGTGGGCAAGCCTTTAATGTCTAAACCGCTTAGGTGACGTCCTCCATTCCCACCAGCGCCCACCAGCACTGGCCGGAATCGGGGCACTGTCTGTGGGCAAGCCTTTAATGTCTAAACCGCTTAGGTGACGTCCTCCATTTCCACCAGCGCCCACCAGCCCTGGCCGGGATCGGGGCACTGTCTGTGGGCAAGCCTTTAATGTCTGAATCGCTTGGGTGAGGTTTCTCCATTCCCACCAGCGCCCACCAGCCCTGGACGGGATCGGGGCACTGTCTGTGGGCAAGCCTTTAATGTCTGAACCGCTTGGGTGACGTCCTCCATTCCCACCAGCGCCCACCAGCCCTGGCTGGGATCGGGGCACTGTCTGTGGGCAAGCCTTTAATGTCTGAACCGCTTGGGTGACGTCCTCCATTCCCACCAGCGCCCACCAGCCCTGGCCGGGATCGGGGCACTGTCTGTGGGCAAGCCTTTAATGTCTGAACCGCTTGGGTGAGGCGGTACCCCCGTCCTCCATGCCCACCAGCCCTGGCCGGGATCGGACGCACTTTTGCGGGCAGCCAGCTTCGCCATTGACCCCCTGGTTCCTTCAACCGCGAAGCCGTCAAAACCTATGTCCACTTTTTCCCGCCTTCCCCGAAAAACCTGACAGCAGGTCAGAGACAATCAGCGTCAGACAAGTACCTCCAGGCGCGGGACGTCCCGGAAAGGCAGTCTCCTGTCGGGCATGGCTTGGCGGGCTGGGGCCTGGTTCTAATCAACTACACCGGTGAGCGTCGACATGGGCCACGCTAATTCTCACTCAACCAACTGTGGCACTGGTGCCCCTGGGATCCCCCCGTCCTCCATTCCCACCAGCGCCCACCAGCTCGCCCGGAATCGGGGCACTGTCTGTGGGCAAGCCTTTAATGTCTGAACCGCTTGAGTGACGTCCTCCATTCCCACCAATGCCCACCAGCCCTGGCCGGGATCGGGGCACTGTCTGTGGGCAAGCCTTTAATGTCTAAACCACTTGGGTGACGTCCTCCATTCCCACCAGCGCCCACCAGCTCGCTCGGAATCAGGGTGCTGTCTGTGGGCAAGCCTTTAATGTCTGAACCGCTTGGGTGACGTCCTCCATTCCCACCAGCGCCCACCAGCCCTGGCCGGAATCGGGGCACTGTCTGTGGGCAAGCCTTTAATGTCTGAACCGCTTGGATGACGTCCTACATTCCCACCAGCGCCCACCAGCTCGCTCGGAATTGGGGCGCTGTCTGTGGGCAAGCCTTTAATGTCTGAACCGCTTGGGTGAGGTTCTCCATTCCCACCAGCGCCCACCAGCCCTGGCCGGGATCGGGGCACTGTCTGTGGGCAAGCCTTTAATGTCTGAACCGCTTGGGTGACGTCCTCCATTCCCACCGGCGCCCACCAGCCCTGGCCAGGATCGGGGCAATGTCTGTGGGCAAGCCTTTAATGTCTGAACCGCTTGGGTGACGTCCTCCATTCCCACCAGCGCCCACCAGCCCTGGCTTGGATCGGGGCACTGTCTGTGGGCAAGCCTTTAATGTCTGAACCGCTTGGGTGACGTCCTCCATTCCCACCAGTGCCCACCAACCCTGGCCGGGATCGGGGCACTGTCTATGGGCAAGCCTTTAATGTCTGAACTGCTTGGGTGATGTCCTCCATTCCCACCAGCGAAGTATTTCAATGATATGGCACCAAAGCTTCAGGAGCAGCTTGCGGAGCAAAGGATTCGATTTCGCTTTAACCCAGCAAGTGCTCCACATTTCAGGGGAACCTGGAAGGCAGTGAGGTCAAATCGGTGAAGTCAGCTATATGTGTCATCTTGCGAGAGCAGTCAGTGCCAGAGCCAGTATTGAAAACCCTGTTAGTGGAGGTGGAAGGCATTCTAAATTCCAAGCCACTTGGCTACATATCCTCTGTTGTCGCAGACTTAACCCCTAGTGACTCCCAACATGCTACTTATGGGCCGACGTGATGCCTCTCTCCCTCAAGTTCGGTATGATTCCAACAACTTGCTCGGCAGACGCAGATGGAGACATAGCCAGGTGTTGGCTAATAATTTCTGGAATGCCTTCATCCACCATTACCTCCAAAGTCTACAGGATCAACAGAAGTGGAGAAAGGATGGCAAGTACTTACCGTGGGCCAAGTAGTTCTTATTGTTGATCCACAACTACCACGTGCTCTATGGCCGGTAGGAACGGTGTCTGAAACGTTACCTGGAGCTGACGGTAAAATTTGTACTGTTAAAGTTAGGGAAAAACTTACACTCGTCCAGTTGTGCGATTAATTCCACTTCCACACCTAGAGGATAATATTCCTGACACTGCAGACTGTAAAATGTACAATTATCCTGACAGATAATTGGGGCGGCTGTGTCAGAAACCCTGTCCTAGGAAACTAAGTTTACTAATTGTTTCCCGCATAGACACATTTACATGATGCACACCAGTACGGGCTGAATACTATTCATTGTTTATGCAGCAGGTTATGCTCTGCAAATGCGTTTATGTTATACAAGTGAGTACAAATACATGTTTAATTCGGATTTAATTCTATGCCATGCATGTTATTGGTCATTTCCAGTGTTTATGACGATTGATTTTATTGTTTATTTCGGCCGTAATTTGCTAAACGAATTTGCTGAGTCATCGCCCTCCACACTAATGTTACAGGCGAATGCTGCAAGTGTTTATTTACATAACGATTTTTAGTACCCTATTATTTTGTTTTCTATTGTATTCCAGTTCATTGCAATGTTATGACAGGTGGAAATACAGACTTTGCCATGTAAATTTTGTATTATGTTAGTTGATATTTCTCAGTGTGTTAGCACAATAAGACACAAATGTTAGCTGAATATTTTTGTAAATTATTTCTCTTTATTTCCTTTTGTAGACCATTCATTGCAATATCTCCAATGCATACCTCACCTGCATATTTAAGAGAGAAAATAAATGCTCATCATCAAGAATCTCTTCTCCACTCTTGATTTTCTAACCGAAATCAGATCCATATTTGGCCGCCTCAGCCAGCTAAAATCCTGAATGTAGTGGGACTTCACTACACTCACACTCATACACGACGGACAATTTAGCCTTCCCTGTTCAGCTGTACAGCATGACAGTGGGGGAAACCATAGCACCCGGAGGAAACCCACGCGAACGCAGGGAGAACATGCAAACTCCACACAGAAACGCTAACTGGCCCAGCCGAGGCTCAAACCAGTCACCTTCTTGCTGTGAGACGACAGCACTATGCATTTATATATGCTTATATATTTTTACATATTTATATTTGTCTGGGGTTGCATGTATTTACAATTTTATGTACAGTGTAGGACTCAAATGGTCCATTGCATGTTCAAAAATTGACAGAGATCTGAATTGAAAATTAACAAGTTTTATTTTGAATGCAAGAAGTTAGAGAGTACAATTTCTGCGCAGGAGAGATGTACTACTGTATCAGCCTCTGCCCATGATACTGTACTTCATGCTTTTTATACTGTCTCTCACACATTCTCTAACCTTATTTGACTTATATGGTGTTGTCTTGACTGTTTGACCATTCAGCAACCAGATATTTCTCTTCCTGGTATCTGTGTATCTTCTCTTAACAGTTCACCGTTTAAGGCAGATGTTTCAGAGCACGTACACACAGCTTATACATCTTGTCACTCTCCATCACCCCCACCCATTAACAAGATGCGCTAGCATCCGGTAACATTTCTCTATACTTTGTGCACCTAATATAGCAGTTAACCCTTTAAAGCAAAAGCCTTCATGTCTATATTTACTACGTACTTACTAACAAAGCTTAATAAAATGCTTATCCTTCAATCCCTCTCTTGGCCTCTGAAAAGAGGCCACACCACTTTAATAAACACTTAAAACATCTCAGAATTATTGGTCCAATATGTCCAGATGAGCTTGGGTCGAAAACCTCTGTGAGGAAAGACACCCAAGCGGCCCCCTAGTTGGCTTATGGGCAGCCACCACATGTTCACCTGACACATCATATCAGACTACTAGAAAGAAAAGTACTTAAAACGTAATAATAAAAAAAAAAAAATAACATTCCCTACAAACCAGTGTGCTCAGGCTGGACTGGGCCGAAAACCCCAGGGGGAAAGGCACCCAGTCGATCCCCTAATTGACGTTTGGGCAACCACAACATGTCAGCTGAGTCAATCACACTGAAATTATCTAGACTACAAACATTTCAGTAATCAAAATATAAATCTTAACACCTTTTCAAACAGCAAATTTCTCAGACATCAATATCTAAAAAACACATAACTTGTGATTTATAAGTCATATTCCTCCTCCTCTTCCTCCTCGTTATTATTTCCAGCAGATATCAGCAGAGGCATTGTGTAAGGGGGTGGAGCTCCATCTTTCTTTTCAATTGCTGCAATTATCACCCTGTTACACAATGTTCTGATACACGGGATGCAACAGCATCCACAGGTCGCTATTATGGCCACAAATGTAGCTATAGAGATCAAAATTGATGTAAACATGGTTTTATATTTTCCAAACACACCGGTCAGCCAATCATCAAATGGGTTATCTATACCAGAGTGTTCTGGCATTGTTTTAGAAAGGGTTTTTAATCCTTCTAAAGCCCTTGTTACTGATCCGTCTGGGGCGGTATTATTGGGAATGAACGAGCAGCAAAAATCTTCAAAAAAAAAAAAAAAAAAAAAAAAAGCGCAAGTTTTCTTCTCCGCCAGTAGCATATCTAATGCTATTCTGTTTTGTATTGCCATTAATGAGGTTGGAGCCAACTGTTCTGATAATCCTTCTACAGCATCTTGTGTCAGATTTGCCAATCTCATCACATTATAATGCACATAATTTATTCTATCCACATTTTTACTTGGGGTGACAGGGAATAGGACTGAAATTATTGGAATATTCTAGAACCCGGCAGCAATTTGGTCTACTAGTTTTGTATTCATCAGGGACTCCTCTTCGCACTTCTATTTAGTCTATATAGGTTCGACAATTAGTAGTTAGATCAAAGCTTCTCCTTCGTCTCGTGGCTTTCTCTTGTATATCTTCTGGGGTTAATTTGGTATAATCCATTTCTATCACAACCCTTCGACCTCTAATTTCTCTACTATGATCTCTGATTGGGGGTCCTATAGTCGTTGTCTTGTTTCTATTTATTACATTGACCTTATCTAAAAACTCAACTTCTATGATTCCCAGGGGGTCTGTTCCTGATATCTCAACTCCTAATAGTATATGGAGAAACTTAGGCGGATTGTTTTTCCCAGCATAATGGGTCTCATCTAAGGGGTATCCTGTCCACTCCCCTATGGACATAGTTATAGGGTTCTGGGTAGGACTATAATCCCTTTGTATTTTCAATTTTCTCCACTCGTTTTAAAATTCCCTAACCATGTTGGGTTTGGCGTCTATTTCCCTGTGTACCCCACTACTTGATCCCACCCTCTACACCACTTATTATCCGCTGTACCCCTTGTGTTACACCATGCATTCATAGTCTGATCTAAATAAACATATACGTCATATTCTCGCCACAAACTATTGTGTCCCCTACAGTCAATTACCTGACATAGATCAAATGTGTAAAAATGTGTAACGTCTCTCCCTTTACATATTCTATGGACAGCCCTCCATAATACTTGGAACACCTGTTTTCTTCCCCTAGGGATCTTTTTACTCTGGTTGGTTTTACAGTTGAAGTTTCATTCCTGTTCTGACTTTTTCCTACTCCTAGAATTGTCCACACTATTATCAGCGTTAAAGAGCCCATATTATACATGAAATAGGGTCATATTTTGGTTGTAAGGGTCTCCAACAACAGTCTAATATGCATGCAAGGTCAAAAAACACTTTCATGGTCTTATAATCTGCATTTAGTTTTACCTAATTATCCCAGCGACTCCCATATGAATTGTTCAGCGATTCATTTGTTCCCAAACCCCTCCTCAGTGCAAAGCTAATTTGCGCTGATTGGACCGATGACAGCCTGCTGCGATTGGTCGACAACACTGACAGGCTTCAGCACGAGACAGAGTGAAATGCCCAGCAGATAATCAACAAAATAAAAGTAGTCACAGTGCACACACGCTTCATAGTGGATTTTGGCTGCCAGTGGGTGAATGTAAATACAGATGATGGACTAGAAAATACAGACGACTAACTATTTTATCAAGCAAAAAGTCCAAGAACTGGCGAGGAGATCTCCTAGCCCGTTACAGTCTACATGCTCTTTTCACACACACACACACACACACACACACACACACACACACACACACACACACACACAAACACACACACACACACACGCACACACACACACAGGGCTGGCGTGTCCAGAACAAAGAGGGTGCGGCGGCGTCGGCGACACCTCCCTCACCACACGCGTCCTCAGTTATATCCGCGAACACCACCCCCCCCCCCCTTCCGTTCCTCACTATACTAACGGGTACCTTTCGTTTTCACTATCGGGTTGAGGGCAGCGTGATCATACTTTGCCTAGAGCGTTACCCTGCTCAGAGGAGACACACACACACACACACACACACACATATTACTCTCCTAAGAGGAGAGACACACACACACACACACACACACACGACCCTCCTCAGAGGAGACACACACACACACACACACACACACATTACACTTCTCCCCGAGGACACGACACACACGCCTAGAGCGCCAGTTCAGCTTGCAGGGTGCAATTTAGACACCTCACCTCGAATCTGAGCTGAACTATTTTGAAACTTGACCGTTGCATGTGTGTAGGAAAAGCTGACGATCCGTAAACAAAGCGGCACGAGTCGCGTTTTCAATGTGGCTTTACACGCGATATGAGAAAAAAAGAGATAACCTGATACAATACACGTGGTTACAAGTATCAAAACACAACTAAATACATAATGTGCAAGCTAGAGTAAACGAGGCAACAATTTTAATCGCACGTACTTACACTTGTGAAATGGGGGAAGAAACTGATTCATGATGCATTGATCCATGTTCTGACAGTCTTTACTGATCCTTCCTTTAACAAACTGATGAAGTCTTCTTTGAAAGCATGTAATTTCCAGAAGCACTCGATCTGCTCAAGGCTAGGCTATATTGCTGATGTTTCATCTTTGGGGAGACTGTCAATAATATCCATCTGCACAGCGTGACTTCATTCGACCGGTGTCTGTCTGTGTGTGTGTGTGTAACTTTTTTTCTGTTAGTGGGCGGGGCCGCAGGTTTCAAATCTCCCGGGTTTGCGCGCACAACTACTTGTGTTTCATAGCCACGTCATCACGAAACACCTAATGACTCGTTATCAAGACGACTCGTTTGAAGCACTATGAGTCGACTCTTTTATAGATGAATCAAAAGTTTTAAACACTGTACACTTTCAGATTTAAGCCTTAGCTAGACATTTCACTTCACTTAGAGCTATGTTACACACTACATGGAAGGGCATTTTCAAAAACCCATAATATGGGCTCTTTAAAATCCCCACTATCCCCAGTAGTTTCCAGTTTTCCCACAACTTGACCCTCATGTTTTATTGATTCTGGTTTTCCTTATTATTCAATTCTGATCCTCCCTTTATCTTATTTTTCACAGCGTTATTGTGTTAACAGCAAGTAATATATAATCAATATCAAAGCTATAATAAAAAATAGCAAGCACAGTAAACTTATTCTAACGTATAGACTAAAATGGTTATATTCTGGACTTTAAATGTCTTTTCAATAATGTGGAGAACTCTATAGAATTCCAACTTATCCAAACCACACCCCAGCTGGGGTATTAACAATCTGGTGATGTTTAATTTGTCACACCACATTCTCATGCAGATTAGACTGCTCTCAAAGTCCTCATATGTGGGTAGGTCTCTGGCAAGTGTTTTTGTGATCAGGTGGAAAACTATTCTGTCTCGTGAGTTATAGCACAGTCACCTTTCGTTTTACTCTGGGCCTTTACTTTGTCAACCCCATATTTTTCTCTGAATTTTTTCGCTATGCCCGCTCCAAATACACAGTCTGCACTGACACAATGGGCTACAGCTTCTCCTTTAGGGGCTGTGAATAAATCCCCAGTTTTGTGGACCACCTGCAAAGTTTGTAGGTTACTTTGTGATGGATGAAAATTTTTCCAGTGTGCATGTGTTTGTGTGTCACCTCCTTTTGTGGTACCCTCACTCCCTCCTGCACCTCCTGTGGTATCCTCCCTCTCTTGGACCTGCGAAGCAAGGTCCACTCTGGTGTCGTCCAATGATCTGGACGGTGGGTCTGCCGGACAGCACTTAATTTGAGCAGACCAGCGAGACTCTTTCCATTTATGCCTGTAGATTCTCAATCTCACCCAGTCCCAAGTTTGGTCAGGTAGGGGTGCTGGATATTCGTATCTCCTAAAATCAGTTGGTAACATTTTGTCAAAAGATTTAATTAGAGCAGTCAATTTGTCATAATAAATTTTGTGTGATAACGGATGTACTGGTTCCAATTGTAGTGGGGTCAGTGGGCCAGGAAATTGGCGTCCAGTCAACAGTTCAAAGGGCGTGTATCCTGTTGCCCTACTCACAGAGCTCCTTACTGACATCAACGCCAGTGGAAGAGCAGCCAACCATGTAAATTTAGTTTGTGCACAGATTTTAGCCAATTTGTTTTTCAATGTTAGATTCAACCGCTCAACCTTACCTTGTGACTGTGGGTGATAGACTGCCGCGAAATGGTGTACTAAACCCAATGCCTTTTCCACATCAGCCAGATGTTCATTTTTAAAGTGTGAGCCGTTGTCAGATCTGACCCGGCTCGGAAAACCATGGCGTGGGATGTAATGGTTTATCAGACATTTAATGACAGCAGTGCTGTCTTCCTTGCCCACCGGGAAGGCCTCTGGCCATCCAGTATATGCATCAATCATAACAAGCAAGTATCGTTTACCATTTACCCTTTCAATCATGTCAGTGAAATCAATTATAACTTCATCCCCAGGGCCATTTGCCAATGGGAACGATCCCTGAGACGGTTTCATAGTTGATTTGACATTGTGCATCTGACAGATGTCAAATGTCCTTATGTACCCAGAAATTAGGTGTTGCATAAAAGGATGCCATCATGATTGCAATACTCGCGACATTTGCTTATCACCACAGTGTGCATGTGTGTGGGCTTCTTTCAACACGCTTGGGACTAGTGACGCTGGGAGTAAAGCTCTACCATCAGGTGCTGTCCAAAGCCCATCCTCGTGTCTGATTGCCCCTTTGTTTTTCCACACAGACTTTTCTTCAGGAGCAGCCATGTCTTGCTGCTCAGATAAGAATTCTCTTGAGAATTCTGGTAGGAGGGATGTCACGTCTGGCTCAGAAGTCACCACAAACTGACCCTGTAGGTGGTCTGAGGCATGTTTTGCCACCAAGTCTGCTGCTTCATTCCCTTTTGATATTAGGCCAGTTCCTTGAGAATGACCAGTGCACTTAATCATAGCCACTTTGTTTGACAACATTATGGCTTCAGAGAGCTCTCTTGCTTCTTTCTCATGAGTAATAGGCCGGCCAGAGGAAGTTGTGAATCCACATCTGATCCACACAGGCAGCTCCACATGGGCTGTGGACACTGCATATGCAAAATCAGAGTAGATGTTGACAGCCTGTCCTTTTGAGTGTCTCAATGCATTGATTAGGGCCAGTAGTTCTGCATTTTGTGCAGATTGTTTGCCAATTAGGGGTTCCAGATTGTATGGTGACCAATTGACCATTCTGTAATTTTACCACAGCAAAGCCTGCTTTCAGAGTTCCATCATCTACGTAAACAGTGTGATTGGGTTGTCTGCTTCAGGAAGTGGGGAGGCCATCATGCCCTTATTTTTATTTTTAGCTGACTTCCTCTCCTCAAACTGCAGTTTCAGAAGTTCTTTTGCAGCTTTAGCAACTCACTTCCCTCTTTGTCTGCTCTTTCTACTGCTTTGTCTATGAAATCTACTGCATATCTTTTCCATTTAGTATAATCACTGCCTGGTACCTCAGGAGACTGTTCCATGGGCTAGGTCACACCAGCAGGAGCTCCTTGGGTAACACTTTAGAATAACTATCCGTTATATCTAGTTTATAAATCATTAACAAACTGTTAGTTAATGGGTTATAAGTAACTTGTTAAATAATAGTTCATAGTTTGTTAATTGTTTATAATTATCCGTTATAACTAGTTAATTGACTATTAATAAACTGTTAGTTAATGAGTTATAAATGACTTGTTAAATAATAGTTAATAGTTTATTAATTGTTTACAACTATCGTTATAACTAGTTAATAGACTATTAATAAACTGTTAGTTAATGAGTTATAAATTACCTATTAAATAAAAGGTACTAGTTTGTTAATTGTTTATAACTGTGCCTTGTAGATGGCCAATAGATAACTTACAAGCTGTTAGTTAACAAGTTATAAATGACTTGTTAACAGTATTTTAATGATTTATAACTATACATAATACATTAGTAATAGATCATGAACAAGCTGTTAGTAAATTACTTACTAAAGGCTTGTTAAGTATCAGTTAATAGTTTATATATGTTATTGGGACGTTATTCTAAAGTTGCAACTGTTCATCATTTATTAACTGTTAGTAAATGAGGAATAGTTGCAACTTTAGAATAACGTCCCAATAACACACATAAGCTAATAACTAACACTTAACTAATATATTAACTTACACTTTACAGATCAGTTGTTCATAGTTTGTTAACCATCTACTAATACCAGTGAAAGTTTTTAGAACAGCAAATGATGGAACAAGTTCAAGCTACAGAAATTTGATGTGATATTTAATATATTATTTTTGTACCTTAATCTTGTTCCACTCATAGGCTTTTCTGTGTACTGTATTTTACAAAAAAAAAAAAAAAACTCCACAGATGAAATGTTGAACATTGTGTTTAATGTATAGAAACACACATGGCAGAACAGCAGTATACAACAGAATACAAACCCATGAGGTTTGGGCACTGTTGGTGCTAAACTCTGGATAAACAGAAATTCTGAGGTACATGTCCATACATCACAGCAATGTCATGAATTATCCTTCCTAACAGCCCTTTGCGATGTTTACGGGCAAGCCACTCATGCCATTCAATAACTCTGAGATGGTCCACCAGTAACTCCTCTGTACGATTCCCCCTGAGTCTCCACACATTTTCCTTAACCGTTCTCCAGGCCCTCTCTATGTGCTGAGTATGTGCACCTGTTTGGGCATCAACATATGACACACTGTGATTGACAGTGAAATGGGTGTAACCTAGCTGAGGTAAAGCATTGCGATAAGCCCGCCACTCATCACTTATTATTGTCGATCCTACTTTGACATGGTGAGCTATAAGTGGCACTAGATCTCCCCTTCTTCTTCTCTTGACTAAGCGAAGAACAGGCTTTGCATGTCTTCTCCCTCTCCGGTTCACACCTAGCATCCCAAACACCCACTTCTTCCTCTTCCACCCACCAGCCATTCGTCCCCGTCCATACTGTTGAAGCATAAAATATTAGGAATAATTTTTTTTTAAACAAAATTAATAATCTAGTATTCAATGGTAATTTGCATTATTATCTTAATAATAGTGATTGCCTTTCTTTTGTGTCTGAAGTGGCTCTCATCAACGGTGACAAACTGCTGGCGCCCCCCAATGTATTGGCCTCTTGCTTGCTGATATCTGTCCATTGCAGTAGTGCATACATCTCGCAGCTTTTGAGCCATCTTGGACAGGGTTGCTGAGCTTCCAGAAATGTCATCATTGATCATGTCCACTTGACGTAGATGCAGGCCTTGTGCAAATCTGATAGAACCATGAAAATAATTATTATAGCACAGGTATTTTGATCTTTTTGGTTTGAAACACATAGTTTGCACTTGATGTGAAAATTGTCCACTGTTGTGTAAACAAAAACAGCATCAATGATGGAAAATATGTTTTGGAATTCTATACAGAGCTCTGTCAATACATTTAGGACTTATAATACTGTAGGATATTTGTAAAATCTTTCTTATATTAATATTCATTGCCAGAGCGTATAGATTGAGAATGCTAATTGTCATTGAGCTTCAAGAGGCAGGGTCAGACACTCATGTTGCTCCACCAGGCCTAATGCTGACCGACACAGCATCCTATAAATTACAGGAATTAAACATATTTCCTATGTTTCCTAACATAAACATTGTCCATTAAACTGTTAAGAATTCAAGCTGTAAATTACTCCTTTTAGCAAAATAAATCACAAAAGTGAAATAACTCCAAGCACCTGTTATCATCATGAGTCTAGAGATGCTACATAACATAATAATCACAAGCTTTAGTACATAGTCTCCAGTTTTTGTTTATGACAGCATAGTTATACAGTATTTCTATTGAACTAAACACTTTTTTTATCATAGACAGACAGACTAAAACCATATAACTGTGCCATAGCATACCTGTACACAAAGTGCATCCAGTTGAAGAGGGAGACCTTTGACTTGCTGAACATATATTTGTGTCTAATTGACCTCTTCAGTTTCCTCCTTCTGTGGTTATGGTTTTTGCAAACCCTGAAGAAATACACAAATAAAGATATGAATGACACAGGCCAGGGTGGTGGTCAGAACAGTGATTCGCAAACATTTTCATGTCAAGGACTCCCAAATTAATGTGTATTTAGAATCTGAAAATATTTTGTGCCAGGAACCCCCATAAAATGTGAGTTATTATGTTTCTAAAGTGTTTAATTTTTTTCAGTATTTTGTTCTAAAAACAGCAGATCTATAAGCGCACAACGTTTTTGACGTGTGATTTTGTACATTAGTATTAGTGCAGTGTACAATAGTGTATTTCTAGAAATTAATGTTAACATGAATTAGATATATTGGGCACTCCTATCAGCTCAGATTAAATATAGTTAAATTAAATTTCATTTTCACTACAATTCTGGACCAAAATGCCCATGTATGTTGTCATTTCATGCAATAAGAATTAACTTACCTACTTCTCCTGTTGAACAATCCACTGTGTGTTTGAATAAATTGATGAAAAGAGATAACCATCCTTGTCTTCATTGTTTGACCGCTACAGGATTCCAGCCCAGAAGATAAACAAACGCAGCTATGGAAGGTAGCTCAGTGCTAACCGGAAGCTCATCTGACCCGTTCGCTGGAAAGATATATTCCATACTTCAAATACTGCCTTCCGCTCCCATGAACACTACTACCACTCCGGTGGTCATCACCAGCATGCCTTTGGCTCGCCTCATGAGCTATTCAGGCGATTCAAATACCTGCAATGGCTTCCTGCTGCAATGTGCACTCTACATAGGAGCTAATGCTAACCAGTTTCCCAATTAGATTTCCAAAGTTGCTTTCCTAATCTCCCTCCTTACAGGACGAGCTCTACAGTGGGCGGATGCGCTCTGGAATGCAAGCAGTTCCGTGATGGCTACATACCAGTCTTTCATAAGTCACTTTAAAGAGGTGTACGCTGTACCACTCACCCCACTATCTGTGCATGACGACCTGATAAACCCGAAACACGGTAACTCTAACATTCATGATTTCACATTGCAGTTCCAAGCGCTCGCTGCTAATAGCGGCTGGAATCAAGTGGCCCTCCTCGGCGCTTACCAGAAAGGTTTAAAACCTCAGATTCGTAAACAGATGGTAATTTATAATGACAACGCCAACTTAGAAACTTTTATTAAGAAAGCTATCAGTGTGTCACAGCACCTCTCTGCCTGTCCATCCTTATGGTCTGTTTACCCTATTTCACCCACTAAAGCTCCATCACAACCACCAGACACGGAAGAACCCATGATTACCGAGTAAAGTTACATTAACTCCATCTGTTTCTCATATACCCCATATACAAGCTCAACTAATCATGCAGTCTCGTATCATCATGTCTTGGTGGATTCTGGAGTGGCTGGCAACTTCATTTCTTTGAACTTCATCACCCAACATCAAACATACAGTGCATAATGAAACTCAGTACAAAATAACCACCATTCAGGACTCACCATTAGGCGATGGTAAGATATCTCTGCGTACCAGAGAAGTCATCATCCAGTTCCCATCATCATCGTGAAAAATTTTTCTAATTATTCTTCCCTAAGCTAATGTGGATGTCATCCTGGGCACGCTGTGGCTTGCAGAACATCAGCCTAAAAGAAACTGGATAGATCAGAGGATGGAGCTCCGTAAGCACCACAAATGGGCACATCGCTCCCCCTGCTCTTTACACTGCACATTGCACCACCCTGCCTGTTCACTCCACAGCTGTAGAAGATTCACCTCCTTCTTCAAACACCTCCATCCGTACCATCTTGTAGGGCCTCGTACACGTAATACACAATTATGTAGTGCATTAGCTTTAAATTAGCTCAAAGGGAATATAACATAATTTAAAGTGGCTTCAAAAGAATCAACTCTTTTGAACTGAACAAACGAATCGTCCAGCGATCAATTGAACAGACAGTGCTGTTGACTCCAAAATGAATATTGCTATTTGAAATAAAGTAAAAACACTTTAATATTTAAGCACGGTAACAAGATCTAAGTATAAGGCAATAGATTCATAAGTATACACAGGCCACTTTCCTTTAAATACAAAAGAGACTTTATTGACTACAAATAAAACTAACACAAACACACATACACACACACATTCATACCGGTTGCAGACAAGGAATAGAAGGAAAAGAAGAGGTGATGTAAAACCTCAAGATGTAAAACCTAACCAAGCGAACCAAAATAATCAATTCAACCTTCGCTGTGTCTTAGACAGGGTTATTTATCACTTGATTAGCAGATCATACACCAGTTCAGCAATGGATCTGGAGATGTACTTGCACTCCTTAGTGATGTGGTGAAATCCCTCTGTGGAGTTGGATTTCCACATGAGTTCACTGATGGTTGGATTGCCGTTGTGTGTATCAGATATGTTGTGTGTATCTGAGTGATGTATCTGAGGCTGCTGATGTGAAGTGAAGTCCGGTAGTTCAAGTTGGAGAAGGCAAAACTGTTGTCGTGTTGACCGGTTTCGCGACGCAACTTAACTAGACTCTTGATGAAAAGAAAGAGGAGTAAACGGAAGATGGGGAGTTTGAGGCTGGTCTCATCCCATCTTAGTGTCCAAATCCGGCTGGACTGGACCTGGAGAAGAGTTGTCCAGGAATCGAAATGTAACCGAGGTTACTAGTGAATAGAAACAGATAGCCCAAAATGATGTACAGATTTGATAAATTGTGTATATATATATATATATATATATATATATATATATATATATATATATGTGTGTGTGTGTGTGTGTGTGTTTACACATATACACATGTGTATATATATATATATATATATATATATATATATATATATATATATATATATATATATATATATATCAAGCACTGAAAACATTAATATGATTTATTAACCATTTATTAACCATTGTAAAAAATAAGTAGATTATATATATTAACATTTTAAAAGTTATTGTAATGCTGTTTTACCTCACCTCTGTAAGTCATATGAGATCGCGTTGAGATAACGTCATCGTGCGCATCACCACGCGTCCGGGATAGCGCCATTTTAGACAATAGAAAGTTCGAGAACACTCTCTTTCCATGTGAGACTCCGACGCGAGCGGACGCTAGACGCTGCTTTGAGAGGTTTTAATGCCTCATCTAGAGTGAGAACCAAACATCAGAGAGAGCATCAGAGAGCCGCTCCCTTGGTTACACGAAATGGCGAGTGCCAGCCAGGAGAGAGATTGATCAGCAGCAACAGTGACAAATTAAGTTATTATAATTTATGAGAATACGTTAACCAGACATTGAAATACGGACATAATAAAAAGAGAAAACATAAATGTTGAAAATTCTGTACTAGTTGGTTGCTTAACATTGACTGAAAAAGATCAGGATTTAGAAAGATGGCTTTTAAGATTTGGTACCATCAGTCGTAACTTTCTCATTGACGACCCAAACTCTGAATTCCATCGACATGCCATTATAGAATTTGAATGTAGCTCTGAGATGAAAGCACTAAAGCCCCTACTTCAAGTCACAGTGGTTAGTACACTAAATCCAGACACTACTTTCAACGTACGTGCCTTGAGCTCTGTAAATCCTCAAGTAGCTAGTGATAGTGCCACAAAAGGGTATTTGGAGGAAATTAATGCTATTGCTAATGCTAGTGGAAAGTCAGTTGAAGAAATACTCCATGAGGAGGTGAAAATCTAGTCGAAAGATGAAGATGAAATCTAGTCATTCTCTTGCTGATTCCCCATCTGCATCAGATGGAAGATTTAAACACCAAAATGAAGAAGACTCTCAAATGCATGGTAGTACAGCTAGCCCACTGGATGGACTGTTATCCCCAGCCAAGCTACAGAGAGAGACCACAGACTATGTAGCTACTTTCACATCAGAAAACTCACCAGTACGGGACCCTGAAAACATAAAATCACAAAACCTGTCCAAGGAAAGACCCTACAGTAGAACTAGCAATCCTGCCTCCCAAATTTCACCTCCTCCAACTCTTACAATGGATATGATTGATCCGCCCAGCATTCAAAGAGTGGCAGTGAAACAGATTGTCAAAACATCTGACACCGCTACACTGCAACCTACCACCTTTCGTCTCAGATCCTTCTCTGGGAAAGTCCCTAGACTTCTTAACTGAGAGTCAGAATCAGATTTTGACACTTGGCGGGTGAGTGTCCAGTTTCTACTGTATGACCCTTCCATTTCAGACTTGTCCAGAATCAGGAGAATACTTGATAGTCTGCTTCCTTCTGCAGCTGACGTTGTTAAAAATATGAGTCCCCAGTCTTCACCATCAGCATATCTTGAACTATTGGAGTCAGTCTATGGATCTGTTGAGGATGGAGATGAGCTGTTGGCAAAATGTATGACACTGGCTGCATGTTATGTTAAGCACAACTGTAAGGAGAGGTGGCATTTCTGAGAGTGAGCAAAGTCGTCTGGTTAGACAGTTTTGTCGTGGATGTTGGGATAATGGACTGATTGCTAGCCTACAGCTAGAGAAAAAGAAAACCAACACACCTTCCTTTGCAGAGTTGGTAGTATCCTTCACACAGAGGAAGATGGGCAAGCCACTAAGGAATACAGAATTAGAAACTATTTTGGCCTGAGTAAACAGAGTAATGTCACTAAATTGAAAACTACATCACATCAATTGTCAGCATATTCCCAGAATGAATCTGAAAAGGTAATTTCGATAAGGGCTCAGATATCTGAACTTCATGCTTAAGTTGCTGCGATGCACACTTACCCAAATTGTCACCCTGAACATTTGAAAAATGATGTAAAGCAATTGAAGAAAGAGCTCAGAGAACTACAAGTTCAAGTAGAGTCCATAAAAACATCCAATTTGGATTGGAAAGAAAAACCAAAAGAGAACCCAGCAGCTAACGAGATGGCTGGATTGAAAAAGAAAGTGGCAGAGTTAAAAGCTCAGTTGACAAATCCTGAAACATCCCAACAGAGAGGAGGGAGGAATACCACCTTCAAGGGTTCCTCATCAAAATTTCAATCTCGACAGATCAAGGAGGGTGAGAATGGCCAAGATCTAATATTTCCAAAAGAGTTCTTAGGAACAAATATTCTTCTATATTAAAAGTCTTCACACTGGCCCTTGTGGTCCCAGATTTGACTAATGTGCCACAGGTCCTCATTGGTACAAACATCCAAGATGCACTTTACTCCAAAAAAATTAAAAATAATAAAAATAAAAATAAATAAATAAACAGTTATGCACTGGCACTATTGAACGTGTAACATTAAAAGGAACAGTCTCTGAAACTGTGCCACCAGGGCACACTGCTGTCCTTGATGGAGTTGTTTACCTCAAATGTCTTCAAGCTGATAAGCTCACAGTTATCAGTCCACCATCAACACCTCTCCCTGGCAGTCTACTAGTTTCTAGAGAGTTGCATGTATTACCTTGAAAGCGTTTTTTTTCTTTGCCTGTGGTCGTCAAGAATGAAACCCAGTCTAAATTAGTCATTAGTTATTGCAGAGTTCTGATGCTTCTGAACCATACGAAAAGTCAAAAAGTCCCCAGTTAACTTTAGACAGTTAACTTTAGACTTTGGAGACTCGCTATTGTCATCTGAGTGGAAAGAACAGATAGCTGCCTTATTTAACTCTATGCCTGAAGTGTTTGCTCTGAATGACATGGATTATGGACACACCGATAAAGTGAAACATCGAATCAAATTGAGAGATGAGACTCCATTCAAATATAGAGCATGGCCCATCCATCCACAGGATATAAGTGCTGTCAGGAAGCATCTAGAGGAGTTGAATAATCGCGGCTAGAATAATCCCCATTTGCATCCCCCATTGTAGTATTTAGGAAGAAAGACAACTCAGTGAGGCTTTGCATTGAGTTTAGAAAGCTTAATTCTCAGACTATTCGTGATGCATACACGCTCCCAAACCTAGAGGAAGTGTTCTCTGTATAAACCGCCTCCAAGTGGTTTTCTGTGCTAGATCTAAAGTCTGGATACTCAGATAGAGATGGATGAAGCAGATAAGCAGAAGACAGTATTTGTATGCCCTCTTGGATTTTGGGAGTTCACTCGTATGCCACAAGGCATTACTAATGCACCAAGTACCTTTCAGAGGTTAATGGAGTGATGCATGGGTGATTTTAAATAGAAGAGAAGTGTTGGACTTTATAGATGATCTTATCATTTTCTCTGAAACCCTTGAAGAACATGAGTGTCGGCTGATCCAAGTCCTGAACCGCCTGAAAGAATATGGGTTAAAGCTCTCACCAGAGAAATGCAAATTCTTTCAAAAAATCCTTATTTTTAGGATTTACAGGATATTATTGGAGATTTGTTAAAGGTTTCTCTATAATAGCTAAGCCATTAAACCATCTTGCAGCTGGCTATCGCCCCGTTCACAAGAATAAAAGGAAAGAGAAGGATAAAGACCAAACTTACTTCAATCCAAAAGATTTGCTGGGTGACAGATGGACTGTGGAGTGTCAGCAAGCATTCAAACTTCTTGCTGAAAAGCTAACGTCAGCTCCTATATTAGGATATGCACACCTACTTCTTCCTTACCTTCTTCATACAGATGCTTGTGCTATAGGTCCTGGAGCGGCTCTGTATCAAGAACAAGAAGGACAAAGAGGAGTGATAGCCTATGCTAGCTGTGGACCAACAAAGTGTGAAGCCACGTATCCTGCCCAAAAATTTGAGTTTTTGGCCCTCAAGTGGGCAGTCACCACAAAGTTTCATGATTACTTGTATGGTGAAGACTTCACAGTAATCCCAGACACCAATCCCCTCACCTATGTCTTCTCCTCTGCTGAACTAGATGCTACTAGTTATAGATGGTTGTCCAGTCTCTCTGGGTACAATTTCAGAATACAGTACAGAGCTGGAGTTCAAAATCAGGATGCGGATGGATTGTCTCGACGTCCAAATGGTTAAACATCGAATGATAGGTAATCCAAAAAGGAGCAAGAGAGAATCCGGCAATTCACTCTACGTCACCTTGCCGATTTTGGAAGCAGCACCAAAATTATTTTGCCAGAAGTAGTTAAAACCATCTGTGAAAAACATCACATTGGACAGTCTCTAGATTCTTAGCTTTTTCTACTTGCCCTAATAGAGTCATTAAGCATGGATGCAGAGGTTTTACCCCAAGGAATAGAGAAAGAATAAGCCCATGGTCTCCCAGAGATGCCTAATCTGTCTGTAGAAGATCTGATCAAGAGACAGCGAGCAGATCCTGAAATAAGAGAGGTAATCAATTGATTGGAGTCTAATAACAAACCAGCAAATCTGAAACTCCACAGCTTATGGATGTGAGAATGGAATAGACTGGAGCTAAACAATGGATTGTTGTACAGGAAGAGAAAAGAAAGAGGCAAAGCAACGAACCAACTAGCCTTGCCAAAAGACCTGCGAGAAATTGTACTTATCAGTTCTCATGATGACATGGGTCATCTTGGGTTGGAGAGAACACTTGACCTTCTCCATTCTAGATTCTACTGGCCGAAGATGCTTGTGGATGTGGAGGAAAAAATTAAAAAGTGTGAGCGATGTGTTCGCAGAAAGACTCAGAGAGCCGCTCCCTTGGTAAACATTCAAACCCAAAGACCCTTAGAGCTGGTATGTATGGATTTCGTGCCACTAGAACCAGACAGCAGTAACACCAAGGATATTTTGGTCATAACAGACTATTTTACTTAGTGCGGTAGCAATTCCTACCCGAAATCAAAAACAGTTGCTAAATAGCTATGGGATCATTTCTTTGACCATTACGGCTTTCCAGAAAGACTACTTAGCGACCAGGGGCCAGACTTTGAATCTCGCACCATCCTAGAGTTGTGTAGGATTGCTGGTATCTGCAAAGTGAGGACCACCCCCTACCACCGTAGAGGGAACCCGGTGGAACGGTTTAATAGAACCCTTTTGCAGATGCTGGGTACGCTGGAAAACAAAAACAAAGCACATTAGAGAGATCATGTCAGGCCATTGGACAATTGCATATAACTGCACCAGGAGTGATGTAACTGGGTTCTCACCTCATGAGCTTATGTTCGGCAGACAGCCTCTTCTACCAGTCGACCTCGCTTTCGGACTCCCTTCCAACACCTCCTATCCATCTCATTCAAAATATGTAAAATCCTTGAAGAGTCGCCTAGAGGAAAGCTACAGAGTTGCTACACACAATGCATCCAAAATAGCTGATCAGAATAAGAAACGTTTTGACAGGAATGTTGTTTCCTCAGCACTTGATTCAGGTGATCGAGTACTAGGGAGAAGTGTCAGATTAAGAGGCAAACACAAGTTATCTGACAAGTGAGAATCAGAAATTTATGTGGTGCTTCAGAAAGCCGACAATACGCCAGCGTATACAGTTTGCCCAGAAGGAAAAGATGGACCAGTCCACACTGTACATCGCGATTTACTGCTGCCATGTGGGTTCTTACCTATAAGTGAGAATTAAGTAAACCATCCGACTGTTTGCCGTAAACCTAGAACCCGATCTCACACTGTGGATAAGACATCTAACCAAATTGTTCTAAAGACAGCCTGCAGGAATCAGAAGATGACTCCCTTCATGTTTTCAACCCAGGGCACCAACTAGTCTTCAACACTAGAACCATTTCACCTTCTCAAGGGAATCGCGTGATTGCACAGACCCTACCTAAAAAGGAGAATACAGAACTATCACCAGCTGTGGTAAATCTGTCAAAGAAAATCTTACCTGATATCATTGAATCGCCTGTTGCTGTCACAAACCCTGTAAGAGAGACCTTACCTCCTGTTAGCTTGGAAGGAGAAGAGGAGGCACAAAATCAGACATATAATAGCGAGGAAAGTCACTTACCTGTTGTGGATCCTGTCAGAAATGATATTGGAGTAGATTTTGGATCACCTGACGATGATGTGGAAACCTGCAGAAGCATATGTTCCGAAGGGATTGAGCTCCCAGAGTTTTCAGAATTTTCAAATGAGAACATGAGTCTGGAAGCCTGTCGAATACCCTAAACAGTAAAACCCACCCTTATGATCAAACACCATCTGTCCAAGATGATTCAAGCAACCAAACTGCTTCAGATGATAACCTTGAGGCCATTAGTGCAAGACGTTCTAACCGGCAGAGTAAACCCCCAAACAAACTGAAGTACCTTAAGCTGGCTAATCCTTTGACATTGGTTATTCAGTCTCTAATGCAAGGCTTGAGTTCTGCACTTACCTCTTCTCTGGAAGAATCCAGGTTTCTTGACCAGTCTGTAAATATGCCCAGTACTTCTCCCTCAGTAGTGACAAGTCAACCCCAAGCATTTCCGAGGACGTGGCTGGATTTAGTGGGGGAAAGTGTAACCCAGGTTTACTAGTGAATAGAAACAGATAGCCCAAAATTAGGTGCAGATTTGATATATTGTGTATATATATTTTAAGCACTGAAAACATTAATATGATTTATTAACCAGTTATATCATTGTAAAAAATAAGTAGATTATATATGTAGGGAATATGTTATATCTCTTCCTTTCCTCCGGGGGGAGCTGTGTGTTGTGTTAGGGAGATGGGCTGCTGGTTGGCCTCAGTTGTGTTTCCTTGTGGGAAAGGTAAGGAGGAATTAATTCAGCTCTGCACAGAATCTGTTTAATTTTGTCAATAATATTTGCCATCCATGTTATTTTATGAGATATGTTATAGTTAGGGCATTAACTAATGTGTAGATGTCCTTATTTTTGATAGATTGACTTATATTTCTGATATTTCTGACATTTTAGATGTTTCCATGCGGCAGAGCATATTTTATGTTGTTTTAGGGGTGATAGGGCATTTTATTTGGTTGGTTCTTTATATTGTGAATATATTTAACATTTATAATTGCCCGTCATATGTTATAGTTTCTCTTTTCAGTGTTTAAGTTAGTTTGTGAACAGCTGGCTTACTAGTTATTTAGCTGCAGCCACATTTACATCATTTTTATTGGGCAATTTGTTACACATTGTAATCTTTGAAGATATTTTGTGATGTACTCAGTTGTGTTTCCTTGTGGGAAAGATGTTGCAGTGCCATTTCTGCTGTGCAAGTGACAAAATGAAGAGAGGAGTCCATTAAAGGGAAAGCTGCTCTGTTTGGCTCAACCACGGTCTTGGTGTCCTTCTTATTTATCCTATCACACATACACAACGCAGAGACATTTTGGGGAAGCACACCAACGAAGAGGGTTACATCTTTGGTGCCGTGACCCGGATCCTTGGTTTTCACGTCAACTAAAGTAGGCTTTTTTCTTTAAAAAAAAAAAAAAAAAAAAACAATTGATCTGAATTTCTGAGTTTTTTGTTTTTTCCTTTCTCTTTTTCCACTATTTCTCTGATAAGTAGACTAATGTGTGAATTTGCTGATGTAACATGTTTAAATTGATGTGTTTTTTGAAAGTGTATCATTTATTGTGTGCACTGACACGTTTTTGGGTGTAGCTGAATTTAAATTGAACTAGGTTATTTCGTTAAAAAAATTCTTTTTGTTTTTTGTGCTAATTGTTTTTGTTTATTATTGTACATTTTACTCTAACAATAGAAAGTTTGCAAAAAAAAGCATAACAACACACACACAAACATAGTAATTTATAATTACATGCACCACACATAGTCGAGAAGTGAAATATAATAATGCAAGGACACTATAATACCACGCCTCATCGACCACCCTCCTGTCCCCAAGAATCATTTAGGCAGCCTTTCCAGGTCACTCCATGGTTGCCTATAAGACAGGAAAAAATGCAATCATATGACATGAGCACTACAGTTGATATGAGTAATGTGAGTGAATCTCACTTAGATGAAAGCCCCCTACAGTCTGTCAGGCCAAAATCAACACAGCTAGCGACACACAGAGAGGCTGTGACTCCCACAGTAGTAAGCTGGCTAAAGCCAAGCACCCACCCCAATGCTTCTGTACAAGTATCAGCTCATGGCCAAGGCCCAGATAACCATGTCTATCCAACAAACAACCATATTTTGCCTATTGCCACACACCCACATGTTTCATGCCAAACTTCCATGCATGACAGTGCCACACCTGTTCAGGCTCCACCAGACATGGCCATTGGAATGCAAGCTGATATGCATACTTCGCCAAATATCCCATATTCAACCCCAGCACAGACTATGGCACCAAAAGCCCATGTTTCAGGTTTGGTACAGGCATCTGACACATACGAGTCACCTTATTGCCTACAATCTCCTGTTGCAACCGTCATTTCGCCTCACACAAGCCTAACTGGCCATCCACAACCCATCCAGGCTCCTCATTCCTCCCATTATGCTTTTCCAAATACCATGTTCTCATCACAGTCTGACTCAGTACTGCCCCCTCCACCGCCTGTCTTTTCTGGAACAATGTTTCCTCGCAAATTGGACCCTATTCAAGCACACCAAGCTCCTCGTGAAGGTGTGTAAGGCTCTAATTGATTCCGGCTCTCAAGTAACTACAATTACAGATGAGTTTTGGGGCAGACACCCAATCTTATGTACAAAGGAAGTGCAGCCATCAGAAATCCCAATTGAAGGTGCTGCTGGTCAACCCGTATCTTATGTTGGGGTACTCTGTATCAACCTGAAGTTTCTGGGAAGAGCTTATGTAAATGTTCCTGCTTTTGTTGTCCCTGTAACAGAGTACCGATCCAGTGTTCCATTGCTCATTGGGACTAATGTCATACGGGCTTTCAGAAATGATCTCCAAGCAACATATGGTAGCAAATACCTGGCCAATATGAAGCAGACTAATCCTGAGTGGCACTCAGCACTGGTGTCCATAAGTAAAAGTGAACCTGGTGGGATTAAAGGCAAAGTGGGTCAAGTACAGTATGCTGGTGATGCAATACAAATACCAGCAGGAAGAGAGCTGGATGTTATGGGAAGAGTAATGGGTGGGCCAAAGAGCACACAATACACTGTTTTGGTGGAGAGCCAATGTTCAAAAAAAGTACCAGAAGGTATTGTAAGGGCCCATCTATTTCTCCTATGACGGAGCTAACAGCATGGGTGAAGGTTAAATGCATGTAAGCCTTTTAGCACATGTGAAAAGAAATATTTTTATTCATTAAGATTTATTTTAATTTGTTTCCAACTCCGAATTTTAATCTGACTCCAATTCATAATAGTTACAATTTAGATTCATCTAATTCATGCTAATCACCTTATAGGTTGTGATTCGGTCTAATTTAGATTGATTAACCTAATAAATCCTTATTCTCAAGTAATGGTTCATCGTTTACCCGAAGTCGCTTAGAGTCAGTATGCTGGCCAGTTACATCTGCTCACGGACACATCCTCGCCAGTTCCGAGTCTTAGCCGATAAGCTAATTTCCTTTAAGTAATAATAGGCATGCTTGCTCATACTCAAAGGAAGTTTGATTTAGCCCCCTAGATTATATTATACTAAGTCAGTGATTGTCAGAAATCATCAGGTCTCTAATGCTGTGCCCATGCTCCATCCATTGATCCTGAATGTATGACAAATCCTGGTCGTAGGCTGCGGAAACATCAGCCTAAACAATCTACTAGATTTAAATGATTTCAGGAGATGTTAGAGTTAAACAAGAATTTTACATTTATTTGTCAGGCAAAGATTTTCCATTCCAATTCACATAACTAAACAAAATAAGCCAATCAAGATTGTACAACATCAATTATTCGAAGATACATTTAAGTTAGAGATTAATACCTGACCGTGTAGAAATACATTGCAGCATATAAGTCCTGATGCAGAGCTCAGAGACTCACAAACTGCAATGGGGTATCCTGCCTACAGAATCCCACAGACACTTCTGCACCCTTTGCCTAAATACTCAAATCATCATAAATTCAAGACAATAAAAGCATCACCAAGCCTCTTGCCTGGTCATGAGTTGATACAAAGACCATTTTCCCTGGAGTGGAGCATCTGGCAAAGATCTTATCAAAGTCAAAACCCAAATTAACTGATATAAGGGAGATTGTAAAATATTACAGTGAAATTAAGACCACTTTACCAATCACACAGAGACATTTAAAATGACACTAAGCATGACAAGTCAAAATTCACAAATACTGCAAATATACATCTTATATCATTTCACCATAGAAGCTTGAAATCTGGTCATTCCTGAGTAACCTTTTAATGACCCAGGCCGTATAACTGGGGAGGGTAAGAGGGCCTGAGGATAGGTGATGGGTCAATTGTCCAGATGGCTTTCTCGAGATCCTCTCTGAAGATTATAAAGTTTATTGTTTTACAGCATGTTAGTTCTCGTGGTCTGATCTTTAGAGAATTTCACAGCAGTTTTCAGACAGTAAACTCCAGGGCAAAGAGGGGGGGCTCAGGATGCATGATCGAGACAACCCGAACAACTGGTTTCCTAGCTGATCTTCTTCTCAGATTAGAAAGTTTATTGTTTTAGTGCTTGACCATTCTCGTGGTCTTGTCTCGTGTGGAGCTCCATAACCGTTTTCAGGGTTTAATATTATGGAGAGATATAGCCATCCTTACAGTATTGTGATTGCCAGGCTGCTAGCTGATGTGAAAAAGGGTTATGTCCCTATTCGTCTCTTGAATCTTTCTGAAAAGGTTGTGACTGTGGAGCCAAGGACCCTGCTGGCAGATGCTTTCTTGGTCAATGAGGTATTTGAAGAAGGGGATGAGGGAAAAAGACTAGGCCGCAAACAGGTCATGGATCGGAATCTGTGTGGAAAAAACTCAGTGACTGCAACTTGTCAAAGTCAACAACAGGTCACCAGTGTTAAAAACGAGTTTGATATGTCATGTGGAGTTGACCTTAGTGCCATCACAGTGGAAGGGCAGGAGCAGTTGGATTTACTGCAGGATTTATTGAGGAAAAATTCAGATGTCTTTTCCAAACATTCCTTGGATTATGGTCATACTACTACTGTGCAACACGAGATTCCTCTGGTTGACCCAAAGCCATTTCGCCTCCCTTATCGGAAGATACCTCCCTCACAGTATCAGGAAGTTCGGAAAGCCATATCGCAGATGGAAGAGGCTGGAGTTATACGCCCAAGCAAAAGCCCCTATTGTAGTGGTTTCAAAAAAGGACGGTTCCATGAGGATCTGTGTGGACTACAGAAAGCTGAATTCTTGTAGCACCAGAGACGCTTTTCCTTTACCAAGAATAGAGGACGCATTAGAAGCATTGGGTCAAGCAAGTTTCTTCTCGGCTCTGGATCTTACATCTGGGTATTGGCAAGTGGAGGTGGCCGAACATGATAAGCATAAAACTGCTTTCAGCACACCAATGGGGTTGTATGAGGCTAACAGGATGCCTTTTGGCCTACAAAATGCTCCCTCAACGTTCCAAAGATTGATGACTTGCTGCTTTGGTGACTTAAACTTTGAGAGCCTCCTGATCTACCTAGATGACATAATTATGTTCTCAAGAACATTCGATGAGCACCTTGAAAGATTGGAGGAAGTGTTCAACCGCATCCGCAAACATGGGTTAAAACTAAACCCTACAAAGTGTTGCCTGCTGAGGAAAGAGGTTCAGTACCTTGGCCATGTAGTGTCATCGGAGGGTATACAGACTGATCCTGAGAAGATAAGTAAAGTCAGGGATTGGAAGCGGCCGTCAACTGCAAAGGAAGTGCTGAGGTTTCTTGGTTTCTCAGGGTACTACAGACGATTCATCAAGGGGTATTCCGCACTGGCAGCTCCCTTGTATGCTCTGACATCTGGAGACCCTAAGCACAGGAAAAAAAGAGGGGTAAAGGGACCACCTGGCCCTGCTAAACCATTTGAGTGGTCTGTTGAATGTGAGGCAGCTTTTGTGACATTAAAAGAGAAGCTGACTACTGCTCCCATTTTGGGCTACCCCAACTACAGTTTACCATTTTTGTTACAAACTGATGCTTCCAGGGAGGGTCTTGGGGCTGTCCTTGCCCAAATTCAGGATGGTGCAGAGCGAGTCATTGCTTATGGGAGCCGGGGTCTGAGTCCACCAGAAACCCGCTACCCAGCACATAAGTTAGTGTTCTTGGCTCTGAAGTGGGCTGTAACTGACAAATTTTATGATCATCTCTATGGACATACATTCTCTGTTTTGACTGATAACAACCCACTCAGATATGTGATGAGCACAGCCAAATTGGATGCCACAGGCCAACGTTGGGTGTCGCAGCTTGCCATATTTGACTTTGACATCCAGTATAGGCAAGGAAAGTGTAACTCTAATGCCGATGCACTGTCAAGAATGTCTAGCCAAGAAGTTGCAAAAGCCCTCCAGTCCTGTCCTCAACGGATCCTTTCTCAGGGGAATAAAGAAAATAGTAACAGTGGCCAAGGGAAGCAGGAAACAGGTGGTGGTATGCAAAATGAGGTGGCTATTGAGAGCCAAGGAGAGACTATGGAGGAGGGTGAAGAGAGGGCAGACAGATTTGAAGGAGCGGGGAACTGATGCACTCCCTGCAATGACAAAGCTGGAGATCAGGCAATGTCAAAAACAAGACCCTGTTATTGGTCCAGTCCTGTACTTTAAAACACTGAATTGTAAGCCACGACGTGGGAAGAGGTTGGAGGAAGGGAAAAAACACAGCTTCTTCTAAAAGAGTGGAGAAAGTTAGTGGTCAGAGATGGAATTCTGTACAGACAAGTTCAAGGTGGTCAGGGAAGGTCCATTGCTCAGCTGGTCTTGCCAGAAAAAATGCGAGGGGTGGCTAGGACAAGTCTTCATGATGATGCTGGTCATTTAGGTTTTGAGCGCACCCTGAGTTTGTTCCGCGAGCGATTTTATTGGCCAAAAATGCACTGTGATATAAAGTCCTGGTGTGAGCAGTGTGAAAGATGTTGTTTAAGGAAGACTCCAACTGCTGGAAAGCGAGCTCCATTGGTGAGCATTCACACAAATGCACCTATGGAACTTTTATGCATTGATTTCCTGGTCCTGGAGAAGTCTAGGGGAGGGTTTGAGAACGTCCTGGTGGTCACTGATCACTTCTCAAGATTTGCCCAGGCCTACCCCACAAGAGACCAGAAGGCTGTCACAGTGGCAAAGGTGCTGTGGAAGAACTTTTTCTGTCGATTTGGTTTCCCAGCAAGACTCCACGCAGACCAGGGGCGCAATTTTGAGAGTGCAGTGGTAAAGGAACTGTGCAAGCTGATTGGAGTCACAAAGACTCATACCACCCCTTACCACCCACAGGGGAATGGGACGACGGAGAGGTTCAACAGAACTCTCATGAATATGTTGGGAACTCTTGATCCTGAGAAAAAAAACTCAGTGGCACGAATATGTTGATGCAATGACTCTTGCTTACAACTGTACTCAACATGATTCAACAGGTTTCTCACCATACTTATTGATGTATGGCAGACATCCCAGACTCACAGCTGATCTTGTTTTTGGGTTGTCTACCACCAAAGGGCAATGTGAGTCCAGTGATTATGTCCAAAATCTGCGGGAGAGCTTGACTTTTGCATATGATCAAGCAGATAAGATGTCAAGGCATGCTAAGGATCTACAGAAGAAGCAGTATGATAAAAAAGTAAAGCACTACATGTTCGAAACTGGTGACAGAGTGATGGTGAAAGTATGTCATGTAGAAGGGAAGCAGAAGCTGGCTGATAGGTGGGAGCCCCATCCTTATGTTGTGGTAAAGAAGCAGCCAGGAATTCCAGTGTATGTTGTTCGGTCAGAAGATAGTGACAAGGAAAGGGTGGTCCACCGCAATCTTCTAACTCAGTGCATGTTCTTTCCAGTTGAAAAAACCTACCGAGATTAAGTAGAGTCTGAAAGTGAAGGACAGGATGAAGTGGAGACAACTGACAATGTTTCTGATGAGGATAAGGTGGATTTGGAGAAAACAGACAAAAGAGTGAATGGTTCTGTTAACCTGTCTTCATTCAAGGAACCTGTTAATATGGTGGAAGAAGAAGAAGACACTGTGAGTCCTTGGCAGGAAACAATACCTGAAGTGGAAAGTGGACACAAAGAGCAGACACTGTCGGAAGTTCCGAAAATCAGAAAGCCCGAACGGAGATATCCTGAGCGGAAAAGACGCCCTCCAAATAGACTGTCTTTGGAGCTGTGGGTCTTCACAAGAGAAAGTGACAATTAAAAGATTGAAAGAGGAAGGAAAGTGTGGGAAAAGGCTAAAGCGAAGAAGGAGAAGCTGTGTCTGAGCAACAATACATATAAACATGCACACAATACACACGTACTTAAAAGAACTTCTTAACATGTTAATTTGATTTTATTTTACATTTTTGTGGGGTGAATTGAATAATGACGGTGACGCCATCAATCAAAGAGGGGGTGGGTGTAGGGAATATGTTATATCTCTTCCTTTCCTCCGGGGGGAGCTGTGTGTTGTGTTAGGGAGATGGGCTGCTGGTTGGCCTCATTTGTGTTTCCTTGTGGGAAAGGTAAGGAGGAATTAATTCAGCTCTGCACAGAATCTGTTTAATTTTGTCAATAGTATTTGCCATCCATGTTATTTTATGAGATATGTTATAGTTAGGGCATTAACTAATGTGTAGATGTCCTTATTTTTGATAGATTGACTTATATTTCTGATATTTCTGACATTTTAGATGTTTCCATGCGGCAGAGCAT
The DNA here is from genome assembly GCF_903798145.1 of Danio aesculapii. Lineage (NCBI taxonomy): Eukaryota > Metazoa > Chordata > Actinopteri > Cypriniformes > Danionidae > Danio > Danio aesculapii. Next base: position 51,690,950 of record NC_079439.1, read on the forward strand.
ATTTTATGTTGTTTTAGGGGTGATAGGGCATTTTATTTGGTTGGTTCTTTATATTGTGAATATATTTAACATTTATAATTGCCCGTCATATGTTATAGTTTCTCTTTTCAGTGTTTAAGTTAGTTTGTGAACAGCTGGCTTACTAGTTATTTAGCTGCAGCCACATTTACATCATTTATATTGGGCAATTTGTTATACATTGTAATCTTTGAAGATATTTTGTGATGTACTCAGTTGTGTTTCCTTGTGGAAAAGATGTTGCAGTGCCATTTCTGCTGTGCAAGTGACAAAATGAAGAGAGGAGTCCATTAAAGGGAAAGCTGCTCTGTTTGGCTCAACCACGGTCTTGGTGTCCTTCTTATTCATCCTATCACACATACACAACGCAGAGACATTTTGGGGAAGCACACCAACGAAGAGGGTTACATATATATTAACGTTATAAAAGTGATTTTAATGCTGTATAACCTCTGTAAGTCATACCGAAAGTACCGTGTGCATCATAGAAAGTACGACATCACTCTCTTTCCATGTGAGAACCCCGACCCGAGCGGACGCTAGACGCTGCTTCGAGCCAAAAATCAGAGAGAGCATCAGAGAAGCCAGATGCAGTCGAAAGTTACATCTTCTCAATGAGTTTCATTATCAATAGTGTTGGTGTACATGTATATGAGTTCTTTGATCAGGTTTTTTTTTTCTTTGGTTTGTATGTGCGTTGCCATCTGAGATGAGTTCTGGAGTTCAGCTGCTGAGTGTCTTTGTGGATTAATACGGACCTGTGAATAATCTCAACTCCTTACCGTTCTATGTGTGCCTTATAGGGGTTGGACTGGCGAGCCAACTGTTGAGTGAATCTTTGGGAACACCCATGGGAATACTGGATCTGAATTGCGTGGTTTTTTTAATGGTAGGACAGAATTACATGACAAACACCTTCTATTTAACTTTCGCCCTGGATGAGCATAAACTGACTTGCATCGTACTCAAAGATTTTTTCCCCTTTCTTTCTTTTATTTCTTCTCATTGCCCTTGGAACTGGACACGAACTGATTTAGGGTCACCTTTAAAACTACGGAACTTACTGGTTTATGAATGAGTTTATGCCTTAATATTTCCTATCCTGTTTGAAGCCTTTGTATATTGTTTGGAGTGTTTAAAGGGTTAATTGGTTTAACTAAATGAGGTCTATGCAAAAGCAAAACAAATTAGATTTACATTAACAAAATATTGAACTAATAATTGAACTAAAACCTAATTGATATCTACCATAGAGTAGCCATAATCATCACATCTCTGAAAAGGAAGAAACACACATTAGTGAAACCATTTATACTTCTTGCCCTTGTCAACTATTTATTTATTTAGTTTGTTTGTCCAAATGCAATACATTGTCTTCTTATCTTACATTCTTACCTAACTTTGTTGTCTTAATTCATCTGCTGCTGTTGACTCGGCTCGCGCCACGGGCAAACCTTATTTTCTGATTGAACTGGTCCAATTACAATTACTTTGCTCATACTATCTAAATTGATTTAAATTCTATACCATAAGTGTGGGTTACAGAAGCATATCAACTCCTCAACAGCGGCTGCTGGTGCAACTTCTCTGGTTCTGCTCTCCTGTACTCTGCCTAGAGAGATTTGGGGTGATGGGTTTTAACCTTCAATGTTTCCGGCCCCTAATAGAGCTGATCAGTAAGGCATTGTCCGTGGATCTGCATGACAGTCCCATGTTCTCACACGCAGCTTTGGCGTGACTCACTCACATGAGCCATGGTGCTTAGACGTATAGTATAAAGTATACATTTATAATATACATTTTATACATTTTACATATCTATAATTAAACGAAATGAAAGAACTGGAAAGGGTTTTAATCATTCATCTCAAATAGCAGACACATAATGGTACATTTGTGATAAATCAAAACATAATGGTTATGCATGATTAATGCATTGTTAACATATACAGGATTCAGATGTCATACAAGAGCAATAAAATGACATCTCATTAATTGTCTGTAATCTTCATTTTGATGCATCTTTATGCAGCTCAAAGGACAGAGCCGTCCTTAGAGACGCCTGCAAATACCCAGAGTTGGACCACATGGCCATTCAACGCCAGCGCAGACCTGGACAGTCTCGTCCAGCACGTTATTTCTTTGTGCTGAAAAGGGGATCATTTGTCCCGAGGGGCTATCAACCAAGGCTGAACCTGGACCGGCGCCAACTCATACCCCACACGCCTCTGGGCTCGATTCACCACGCAGGAGACTCTACCAAGCCCACCAACCATCACCAGCCATTTTCCAGGGAGAGGTGGCACGGGGAGAATTGATTGAATCAGCGGGGGGGGGGTCTGCTGGTGGGCAGAGCAGCAGACATGCTCTAGGTCAAAACCAGACGGGCCATTTGAGTTTTTTCTCCCACAAAGGCGGGAAAGGGGCGGGGGAGGGGGGGATGTGTGCGGAGGGACACCCCCCCACGCCTCCCTTAAAGCATGCCCGAGGCAGGGAGGAACCAACCACACCCATAGAGGTCGACCCACCAATGCTGGGGGGGGGGGTGCCGGGCGGGGGCCTAACCCATAGGGCGTAAAACAAGCTCCTATCGGTCAGCGGACTGGTCCAGGAGCGAAACTGACAGAGTCTAAGTCCACTGTTTTGCACCTTCACCAGAAACCTGATGGCAGGTCAGAATCATTGGTGTCGGACACGTTCCTCCAGGCGCGGGATGTCCCGGAAAGGTGGTCTCCCGTCGGGCATGGCTTGGCAGGCTGGGGCCTGGGTCTAATCAACTCCACTGGTGAGCGTCCGCGTCGGCACCTGCCATTCTGGAGACCAACCATCTTCCTGCTGGACCTTATAAAGACCCACCATCCCCCAAATGGACAAAAAAAAAGCTCACTGGAAAGACCCACCATCCCCCCAAACGCTAATCCTTCCTTGGCGGGCAAGAGCCCGCCCTTCCCTGGGGCACCACGCCCTTCCCCGGAGTGCAAGCGCCCACGTTTGAGGGGCTGGAGGCCCTGACCTCCAGAGCCACGACTGGCACCCCCTCTCCCCGGGGCACCACGCCCTTCCCCGGAGGGCAAGCGCCTACGTTTGAGGGGCTGGAGGCCCTGACCTCCAGAGCCACGATTGGCACCCCCTCTCCCCGGGGCACCACACCCTTCCCCGGGGGGCAAGCGCCCACGTTAGAGGGGCTGGAGGCCCTAACCTCCAGAGCCACGACTGGCACCCCCTCTCCCTAGGGAACCATGCCCCTCCCCGGGGCAAGCGCCGGTCCCAAAGGGTCTTCTAGATTGACACCTGTTCTCCAGCAGTGCCCGGGCACCCCACATTTAAGCCAGGAACATTAACTTAGCCAATAGCACTCGCTAGACAGACGTGCGGTTGGTGACCCCCCTGGCTGTGGGGCACCACCCTCTCCACCACCTTGTTGTACTGTGATTGATAGCTCGGGTGCACCAGCCTTTCTCAGTTCCACCACCCGGGGTAGTGCTCAATTTGCGAGGTGGCTGGGGTGCACCAGCGGTACGTAGTTCTAGAGGTAGATAATATGGGGGTTTCGTGTTTGCCTTGCTCCAATGTCGGAGGTTCAGACGGGTTTTCTGTGGCAGCAGGAAACGGACACATCAGTTTTGGGCAAACGGCTTGGTCATTGACCCCCCTGCTTCTTTCCCACAGACCCAAGGATGCCGCAGCCAGAGGCATGCGGGAAACGGACGCATCAGTATGGGCAAATGGCTTGATCATTAATCCCCTGCTTCTTTCCCATAGATCCAAGGACGCGCAGCCGGAGGCATGCGAAAAATGGACGCATCAGTTCAGGCAAACGGCTTGGCCATTGAACCCCTGCTTCTTTTCCATAGACCCAAGGATGCGCGACCGGAGGCACGCGGGAAATGGACGCATCAGTTCAGGCAAACGGCTTGGCCATAGACCCCCTGCTTCTTTCCATAGACCCAAGGACGCGTGGGTGGAGGTATGCGGGAAATGGACGCATCAGTTTGGGCTAACGGCTTGGCCATTGACCCCCTGCTTCTTTCCCGTTGAGCCAAGGACACGCGGGCAGAGGCATGCAGGAAACGGACGCATCAGTTCGGGTAAACGGCTTGGCCATAGACCCCCTGCTTCTTTCCCACTGAGCCAAGGACTTGCGGTCTGAGGCATGCGGGAAATGGATGCATCAGTTCGGGCAAATGGCTTGGCCACTGACCCCCTGCGTCTTTCCCATTGAGCCAGGGACGCACGGCCGGAGGCATGCGAGAAACGGACGAATCAGTTCGGGCATACGGCTTGGCCATTGACCCCTGTTTCGTTTAACTGCAAAGTCACCAAAACTTAAGTCCACTGATTTGCACCTTCACCGAAAACCTGATGGCAGGTCAGAGACCATTGGCGTTGGACACGTACCTCCAGGCGTGGGACGTCCCGGAAAGGTGGTCTCCCGTCGGGCATGGCTTGGTGGGCTGGGGCCTGGGTCTAATCAACTCCACTGGTGAGCGTCCGTCGCCACCGGCCATTCCAGAGACTACCCATCTTCCCACTGGACCTTACACAGACTCATCATGCCCCAAATGGACTGGTTACAAAAGCTCGCTGGAAAGACCTACCATCCCCCCAAACGCTGATTTTCACTCAACCAACTGAGGCACTGGTGACCCTGGGTGGAACCCACTTCGAGGCCATAGCGTTGGCAGGGATCGGACGCACTTTTGCGGGCAGCCAGCCTGGCCTCACACCCCCTGGTTCGTTTAACTGCAAATCCGCCAAAAACTAAGTCCACATTTTTACACTTTCCACGAATTCCTGATGGCAGGTCAGAGATCATTGGCGTCCAACACGCACCTCCAGGTGCGGGACGTCCCGTAAAGGCGGTCTCCTGTCGGGCATGGCTTGGCGGGCTGGGGCCTGGGTGTAATCAACTCTACCGATAAGCGTCATCGCCGTCACTCCAGAGACCACTCATCTACCCACTGGACCTTAAAAAGACCTACCATCCCCCAAATGAAGGTTTGTTGTTCCAATCAATCTTTTTACTTCCTCGACTAAAGTCAGTCAATTCTCTTTCTTGCATGGGGGTTGAAAACCCCATTTCTTGAGGTCAAACACAAGCTCTTTGTTAACGAAAGGGTTCTCGTGATTAAGTTACTCACTCTTCTTGAGTTAACTTGATCAGGATAGTAGGTCCGATGACACTTAACTGATGATAAACCAGTCATAAGGCCGATAGCCTTAAGGCATCCGCTTCCTGCTCTGTACTGCAACAAATGTGGTCTGATCTTCTGATTTTGGTCAGAAACCAAAATGACTCTCGATCAAAGTGATTCTGATCACAGGTGTCGAATCAGTTATCCGTGTCTCCATCATTAGTTCCCACAATATACACCCCATTTCTCGACATTTTCAGCAAGGAACGAGCCACACAGTTACCTCTACATCGGTCCTGGGACTGTAGTATTGACCTGCTGCCTAACGGCAAGCTACTTATCCCTTATCATGTCCTGAGCATGAGGCGATGGAGACATACATTGACAAGGCTCTCAGTCAGGAGTTGCAGAGGTTTCTGAGATTTGCCACCTTTTACAGAAGGTTTATTAAAAACTATAGTAATCTCTGGACAGCGTTCACTCACCTGGAATTGTTGTGTGCTGGATCTCAACGAATATCTTCTAAGTTTCAAAAAAGAAGCTGAGGTCTTCGAAGTTCTCAAGTTGAAGCAGTTTATTGTTACAGCAGAGTTGGCCGTGAAGCTCTAAATTGAGCTCAGTTACATTCTGTTTCCACTGATCATTCTTGAGATGTTTCAGCAGCTTCATTGGAGTTCACCTGTGGTCAATTCAGTTGATTGGACATGATGTGAAAAGGCCTTGTCTATATAAGCTCCCAGGGTTGACAGTGCATGTCAAAGCACAAACCAAGCATGAAGACAAAGGAATTGTCTGTAGACCTCTGTGACAGGACTGTCTTGAAGCACAAGCCTGGGGAAGGTTACTGAAACATTTCTGCTGCTCTGAAAGTTCCAATGAGCACAGTGGCCTCCATCATCCGTAAGTGGAAGATGTTTGGAACCACCAGGACTCTTCCTAGAGCTGGTCTTAGTCAGGGAGGTGATCAATAACCTGATGGTCACTCTGTCTGAGCTCCAGCGTTCTTCTGTTGAGGGAGGAGAACCTTACAGAAGGACAACCATCTGTTCAGCAGACAGAAGCCACTCCCCGCCTGGAATTTGCCAAAAGGCATCTGAAGGACTCTCAGACCATAAGAAATAAAATTCTCTGGTCTGAAGAGACTCAAATTGAACTGTTTAGAGTGAATGCCAGGCGTTACGTTTGGAGAAAACCAGGCAGCGCTCATCACCAGGCTAATACCCTCCCTACAGTAAAGCATGGTGGTGGCAGAATCATGCTGTGGGGATGTTTTTCAGCAGCAGGTTCTGGAAGACTAGTCAGGATAGAGGGAAAGATGAATGCAGCAATGTACAGAGACATCCTGAATAAAACCTGCATGGAATGGCTTCACAACAACTCGGTAAATGTCCTTGAGTGTCCTTGTGTGGCCCAGCCAGAGCCCAGACCTAAATCCTATTGAACATCTCTAGAGATCTGAAAATGGCTGAACACCGTCGCATCCCATCCAACCTGATAGAGCTTGAGAGGTACTGCAAAGACGAATGGGCCAAAAGAGACAGATTATCAAAAGAGAACAAATTACCAAAAGAGAACTCACAGTTAGCCTTTGATGTAGCAGAGAAGTGGACTGGACCCCACAGCGACAGAACCATTTGGAAATGCTGAATCTAGAAGTCATCCACGTGGAATATCGTCGATGCTTTCAAACCTCGCTGAAGTCAGCTGGCTTTGTAAAACTCACAGTTAGCCTTTGATGTAGCAGAGAAGTGGACTGGACCCCACAGCAACAGAACCATTTGGAAACGCTGGATCTAGAAGTCATCCATGTGGAATAACGTCGACTCCGTTGTCATCTCTGCACGCACAAACACTCACTCAGCTCCGACCTGGATGTCCACGTCCACTATATATATATATATATATATATATATATATATATATATATATATATATATGTAACGAAATAAATATATACCATGTTAAGGTCACATATATATATATATATATATATAGTAGGGCTGCACAATTCTGGTTAAAATGGGAATCAAAATTGTTTTTTTTTTCAAGATCAGGATTTTCTAATAATTCTGCAGATGTAAAATAAAAGTTAATTTGAGTAGACTATTATTACTGTTATTTTGCAAACACACGGTAAAACAACAATAATATGAGGAGTATTTGTAGGTCTACTGTTGTTTAAAATGCAAAATCTTGTATAGACTTTAAATTTTGGAACTGAATAGACGTTATATATGTCATGGATGTTAATTGACCGTAAAGTGATGGCATCAGCATACAACTATTCATAATTCTGAGGTTGAATATGTTTGAGATATTTGTATGCCGTCTGTCGTTGGCAACATTATTAGACCATTTTTTTACTGGTAAAATGAGACATTTGTCATCATCAGATTCCCTCTTGCATTATATTCAACATTAAATAGGTTAGAGTACTTTAGTTATACTGACCGAGTAAACATTTAGGCCGTAAGGCCCTCAATTATAAGGCCCTGGATGTCTGTGTGTTTTCTTCTGTATCACTTGAATGTATTTCTATAAGTTTTAACAGTGTATTTTATTAGTAATCTATATTTTAATAGTGGCAGATTATATAGTTATTATATATTGATTACATAATAAAAGTTGCTCTATAATTCTCCGAAATTCCCCCTTAGGTCTTCTATTTGTGGTTTTTGTTGGATCAGAACAGATGGGGCCATAATTGCTACTCTGCACTCTGCACTCTACAAGAGGCTTGTTTGGCATATGAATCTGCTACATTGTTCCCTTTTATAATGTAATCTTTACCTTTTTTGTGTGCTTGGCATTTAATAATTGCAAGCTTTTTTGGACACATCATAGCTAAGATCAATCATTGATTTGGTCAGAATGCTGTTCTGTCTTTTCTTTTTAGCAGCAATAATGACGACTGGAATACTTTGTTTTTGTAATGATCTGAGTGGGGATCGAACCCAGGTCTACGGTGTGGTTAGCAGTAGTTCTAACTACATGAGCTAAGTCAGCAACTGGTGGCCCAAGAGCAGAGGAGAAACAAAGTTAGTCCACAACGTATGAGTTCCAAAAAAAAAATACAGTCTTTAATGAAGAAAACTTTACAAAAAGGAGAGACAATATATCTCTCTACAGCCAGGGTTGAAAAAGTACAACAAAAATAGGAAAGCCGAGCTTCCTAAAATACATACAAAATAAAATAGACACGAGGGTCTCAGAACAATCAAACAGGGCTATAGCAAGCAAACAGACTTGAGAATAGCTTAACTGGACTCTGGACGAGGCAGCAAGAGATAGAGTTCAGGACTGAACACAGAGCAGGATATGAAGTGGTCTTATATAGAGCAAAGATCAGGTGGTGGTGATTAGGCTGATTACAGGGGAGTTTGGAGGAACAAGAGGCACTACCGCCATCTAATGTGGGGGAGAATAGGGCAATATCTGCGCCCCCTGGTGGGTTGGAGGACGTGATAAAGTGCTGAGATATTACAGTAGCCTCTCCTCTAAGAACGTCTCCTGACGTTCCCTTGGTGCTCCCTTTGTGCCTGGTGGAATTCTTTGATGAGGAAAGGGTCCCAAAATGTCTTTAGCTAAGACCCAGGTGCGCTCCTCCGGACCAAACCCATCCCAGTCGACCAAGTACTGTGTCCTCCCTTGTACCTGGCGACACTTAAGTAGTCTGCGGACAGTGAAAGCAGGGTGGCCATCAACAATGCGTAAAGCAGGTGTGGGTGCTCTGTTGGGATGCAGGGTGGAGCAAAGAACAGGTTTTAGTTGAGAAACATGAAATGTCGGATGTATTTTCAGGGCCCTGGGTAATAGAAGCCGGTAGGATACAGGATTGATCTTCTTAATAATCTTAAAAGGACCAACATAGCGTGGAGCCAACTTATGTGACTCTACCCGCAAAGGAAGATTTCGGGTCAAGAGCCATACTCTTTGGCCAGTTCGGAGGGAGGGTCCTGCCCTGCGATATCTGTTGGCCTGTTTCTGCTGATTGTGGACAGCCTTTCTGAGGGAAATGCGAGCCTTCTGCCACGAACGCCGGCAGCGGTTAATAAACCGGGTGGCAGCTTGCACTTCAACATGTGGTTCCTGACCAGGAAACAGAAGAGGGGGAAAGCCATAGACACATTCAAAAGGAGACATATTAATGGGAGAGTGATGCAAAGTATTGTGAGCGAATTCTACCCAAACTAACTGGGAGGTCCAGCTGGAATGATTATCTCCTGCCAGGCACCTTAGCGTCTTTTCTACTTCCTGGTTTACCCTTTCTGTCTGCATATTAGACTGGGGGTGGTAGCCGGAGGACAGACTGATCGACGAGCCAATGAGCCGCCCAAAAGCCTTCCAGAACCTGGATGAGAATTGGGGACCCCGATCAGAGACTATATCCTGCGGAAAGCCATGCATCTTAAAGACATGTCTCATTAGTAGTTCAGCTGTCTGGTTCGCAGTGGGAAGCTTGGGTAATGGTAACAGGTGACACATCTTAGAGAACCTGTCCACCACCACAAGGATTATTGTATTTCCCTGAGACGGAGGCAATCCTGTAATAAAATCAAGAGAGATATGGGACCAGGGTCGACTCGGGATGGATAGTGGGTGAAGGAGTCCCTGGGGTCGAGTTCGGGGTTCTTTGCTCTGAGCACAGGTGGGACAACTAGAAACAAACTCTTGCACATCTTTCCGCATCATTGGCCACCAGAACTTCCTCAAAATCACTTTGTAGGTTCTGGTAATACCGGGGTGCCCTGAGGGGGAGGAGGAATGCGCCCACTGTAAGACATCAGAACGCATAGATTTAGGGACAAATAAGCGCCCAGATGGTCCATTTCCTGGATCAGGGTGATTTGCTGAGCCTTTTTGATTGAGGATTCCATATCCCACAGTATTGGAGTCACAATTCTGGAGCCAACCACGATGGGTTCGGGGCAGCATGGCTTCTCAGAAGGTTCGAACTGTCTTGAGAGAGCGCCAGGCTTGATATTCTTGGACCCTGGGCGAAAGGAAAGTGTGAATTCGAACCGGTTAAAGAACAGTGACCATCTAGCTTGTCTAGCGTTCAGCCTCTTGGCATTTTTTATATAAATGAGGTTCTGGTGGTCAGTCCAAATGAGGAAGGGATGAGATGCTCCCTCAAGCCAATGCCTCCACTCCTCCAAAGCTAATTTAATAGCCAGTAGTTCCCGGTTTCCAATGTCATAGTTTGTTCCTTTGGGATAGGACTGCTCCAGCCCCTATATCTGATGCATCCACCTCTAGGATAAAAGGCAATTCAGGATCTGGTATAGTGAGGATAGGTGCTGACGTGAATCTTTGTTTGAGGGTGTTAAAGGCTGTACAGGCCTTATAGTTCCAGGTGAAAGGGGTATTCGCCTTCTTGGTCAGGGAAGTTAGTGGTTCGGCAATAGAACTGAAGTTTCTAATAAACCTCCTATAAAAATTTGCAAACCCTAGGAAACGCTGCACCTCTTTGATAGAGGTAGGCTGCAGCCAATCCAGCACTGCCCTAATCTTGCTGGGATCGATCTGCAAGCTGCCCTTAGATACAATGAATCCAAGAAAAGAGACAGAGGAGACATGAAACTCACTTTTCTCTAGCTTCACGAATAGCCCATGTTTGAGAAGTTCTACCAATACCTTCCGAACATGTTTCACATGTTCCTGGAGGTTATGAGAGAAGATGAGAATGTCGTCCAAATAGACAAAGACAAAGATGTTAAGCATCTCTCGAAGTACATCATTAATAAACGACTGGAAGACAGCTGGTGCGTTGGCTAGTCCAAAGGGCATAACTTGGTACTCATAGTGGCCAGTGGGAGTGTTAAACGCAGTCTTCCACTCATCCCCTTGCCTGATCCTGACGAGATGGTATGCACTACGGAGATCCAGCTTGGTAAAGATGGTAGCTCCTTGTAGGATCTCGAATGCTGTTGTCATTAGAGGAAGAGGGTAGCGATTCTTGACTGTAATGCTGTTGAGACCTCTATAGTCAATGCAGGGTCTAAGTGAGCCATCCTTTTTATCAACAAAGAAGAATCCTGCCCCGGCTGCTGACATGGAGTGGCGGATAAAACCACTATCTAGGGACTCTTTTAGATACTTCTCCATAGCAACCCTTTCAGGGCCAGAGAGGGAATACAACCTTCCGCGGGGTGGGCAGGTTCCCGGTAATAGATTAATGGGGCAATCATAAGGCCTGTGAGGGGGCAGTGAGGCTGCTCGAGTCTTACTGAAGACCTCAGCTAAGTCAGAGTATTCGGGGGGAACTCGGGATAACTCGGGGGGAGAACTGAATAACTTGGGAACAATTTGTGGCTTGGGAATAGTCATGATGTCCAAGGGGATGGCCTCGGTGTGCCTGGGGGGTTCTGATTGAGTCACAAGGGGAAGAGGATAATGGCAGAGGGTGGAACCCTTGGTTGACTGGCCCGACATGGTGTTCAAACCAGCACCATTACATCCCCAACTTACTATAACTCCTTTAGACCAATCAATAAGTGGGTTATGAGTAACTAACCATGGATGTCCCAGGATTATGGGGATCTTGGGGGAATGAATGATGTGAAATTGAAGGTTTTCTTGATGATCTTCAATTCTCACTTGGAGTGCTGTGGTGCATTGGTGAATGTGGCCTAAGCCTAGCGGATTGCCGTCTACTGCTGAGACTTTAAGTGGGTTTTTCAGGGCTAGGAGATCAAAGGAAAGATCTTGAGCACACTTGAGGTCCATAAAGTTTTCTTGCTGCACCAGAGTCAATGAAGATCTCCACCTGGTGGGGTTGTCTGAGGGAAATGACTGCCTAGAGGGTCAAACCAGAGAAAATGGGACAGGGAATTACGCCTACTCTCACCCCGGGGCCCCTACACCGGAATGAGATCTGACTCTTCCCGACAACTCTGGGCACGTTGCCCGGAAATGACCCGGCTTCCCACAATAAATGCAGCACCTCTCCTTTATTCGTCGGGTTCTTTCAGAAAGGGAGATCCTTGTAGCCCCTAGTTGCATGGGGTTCCTCAGGATCCAGTGTGGGATAAACAATATTGTCATGATGGTTCATGACTGTGTCCTGCTTTCTCGGTCTGCCGCTCCTTAAGGCGATTGTCCACCCGAATGGCTAAACCACTGAGAGACTCAAGGTCTGATGGGGAATCTCTGAATGCCAGTTCATCCTTAAGCCTGGAAGACGGTGCATTGTGGAAGATCGCTCTAAGTGCAGATTCACCCCACCCACTCTCGGTGGCCAGAGTACGGAACTCAATGGCAAACTCAGCCGCACTGCGGGAACCCTGAGATAGTCTTAGGAGACGTCGTCCTGCCTCTCCACTGTCCGCTGAATGGAGGAACACTCTCTTCATTGGAGATTGGTGGTTACAGGGGACTTCTTATCCCACAATGCTGAGGCCCAATCCAGGGCCTTGCCTGTGAAAGATCAGAATGCACTGGGTAATGAATCCCCTGCAGTTCTCGAAACTGCCATCAAAGCGCTGGGGAGGGAGCAACTTGGGCTCAGGTGTTGACAAGGGGACTGACTGTGGAGTAACAACCTGGGCCATTGTGGTCTGAGAGTGGGGATTCAAGAGGCAAAGGATTTCTGATAATGTTTGATCATGCTGCTGAATAGCGGTGGCTTGTTCGGATAGTGCAGCAAGAATGCGATCCACATTTGAGACCGGTGCAGCCTCCTCTGCTGGGCAGGTTTCCATGGTTCAGTCCTGCTGTAATGATCTGAGTGGGGATCAAACCCGGGTCTACGGTGTGGTTAGCAGTAGTTCTAACTACATGAGCTAAGTCAGCAACTGGTGGCCCAAGAGCAGAGGAGAAACAAAGTTAGTCCACAACGTATGAGTTCCAAAAAAAAATACAGTCTTTACTGAAGAAAACTTTACAAAAAAGAGAGACAATATAGCTCTCTACAGCCAGGGTTGAAAAAGTACAACAAAAATAGGAAAGCCGAGCTTCCTAAAATACATACAAAATAAAATAGACACGAGGGTCTTAGAACAATCAAACAGGGCTATAGCAAGCAAACAGACTTGAGAATAGCTTAACTGGACTCTGGACGAGGCAGCAAGAGATAGAGTTCAGGACTGAACACAGAGCAGGATATGAAGTGGTCTTATATAGAGCAAAGATCAGGTGGTGGTGATTAGGCTGATTACAGGGGAGTTTGGAGGAACAAAAGTCACTACCACCATCTAATGTGGGGGAGAATAGGGCAATATCTGCGCCCCCTGGTGGGTTGGAGGACGTGATAAAGTGCTGAGATATTACAGTTTTAAACGACAATGAACTGTTTAGTCAGTTGCTAATAGTTACAGGCGTGCTTTAGTAGCACTAAGCATCATTGGAAAACTATTCTTAAAGCAACATAACATATATAAATGCCAAGGTAAATAAATTCTCTTTTTAACAATGAAATGATAAATGGATCATTAATTAATCACTCTAGCTGTTATATCAATTTAAGTCACAACATCCCCCCCCCATGAACAACTGTTCATCTACTCAGTCTCTAAAGCATATAGCAATTGAATTGGTCTTCTCAAAACAGTCCCTGCAGATGTGCGAACAGCACATGGTCGAACTTTACCATCTCGTCCTGGAAACAAAAGTTCAATTTTCCCTAACTTCCAAGATTGTCTTGGCATGCTAGCCTTTCCAATGTGAACAATATCCCCAATTTTCAGCTCAGTAGGTTTCTGTATGTGGCACGAATGTGCAGATTTTAGGTCCAATAGATAGTCCTTTCTCAAGCAATTCCACAGGACGGTCATGAGTCGATTCCTGTATCTCCATCTCCATGTCATGTCCTCTTTGTTCACAGTGGGGTGATCATAGTCCGCAGGAAATGGGTTTGGTGGGAGTGAAGTTAGTCGCTCACCTACTAGAAAGTGTGCAGGTGTGAGTGGCTGTGGCTCATCAAGTTCGTTATTGACAAAAGTGAGTGGTCTGGAGTTAAATACAGCTTCTACTTCTGTAAGTAGTGTACACATCTCTTCGAAAGTTAGTGATGCTCTCCCAAGCACCTTTCTCAGACACGTCTTCACAGATCGGACTAACCTTTCCCAAAAGCCGCCCCACCAGGCTGCTCACTCTACGATGAAACGCCAGGTGATGCCCTTCCCTGAGGAGTATTCTAGAATTTGAGGATCTTTAATTGCTTGCCACAGCTCACTAAGTTCTTGATTCACTCTCTTGAAAGTTTTGGCATTGTCTGAATAAATTATCTTGCACAGTTCTCTTCTAGATACAAAATGTTTGAGTGCTAGCAGGAAGCTTTCTGTGGATTGGCTTGAAACCAGCTCCAAGTGCACTGCTCTAGTGACGGCACATGTGAACAATGCAATGTAAGCCTTGCATAACACACGATCCTTTTTTACATACAGTGGACCTGCAAAATCAATTCCAGTCAGTTCAAATGGAGGTGTCTCTACTATTCTATCTCGGGGCAAAGGAGCAGTTTCCTGTTGTGAGGGCTTTGCTTTAAATCTTTTGCACACAGCACATTTTGACAGAATAGTTTTTACAAGTTGTCGGCCTTGTAAATCCAGTATCTACTTCTAATTGTACTAGAGTGTCTCTCAAACCTGAATGCATGGTTAATTCATGGTCGTGCTGCACTAGCAGCTCACAGTCTCTGTCTCTTTTAGGTAGAATCCATGGGTGTTTTTCTCTGTAACTAAATTCTGATTGTTGCAGTCTGCCTCCAACACAGAGTAATTCATCATCATCATCCAAAAAGGGTTTCAGTTCTCTTATTTTTGAGTCTGCATTTAGGCCTTTGTGAGCTTTTAGCAAACTAATCTCACGCCTGAAGTTGCTGTCTTGTGTCACTTTTATCCAGTACTGTTCAGCCTCAAATATTTAATCTGCAGTTAACTCACCACGTCTTTTAGAGCTTGATTTACTGTTGTGTATGAACCTCTTGATCCAAGCAGTTATTCACAATACTCTGGTCAGTTTACTGTACTTTGCTAAATCTAACGAAGGTTCCATTCTACTGTGGTTCTCGCTACTGTTAAGTTGCACAGTGATCTGCTGAACTTCTTCTAATTCATCGTTCACCTCTTCATCTTTATTTTCGTCACTCATTTCCACTGAATTCTGTGCTGTCAGAAATAGAGGTCCCTTCCACCAAAGTTCATTTTCCTTCAGATTAGTCACGGTCTGATCTCTAGTGGGAAGGTCTGCGGAATTGTTCTTGCTCCTACAGTGTGACCACATGCAGGGTTAGTTTATAGACTGTATTTCAGCGAATCTGTTGACACAAACTGTTTCCACTTGTGAGCTGGACTTTGAATCCACTGTAGTACGATCATAGAATCCGTCCACATGTGAAGTGATTGGAGATCCATGTTCATTGGTTTTAACAAGCTGTTTCCTAGTCTTGCACCAATCACCGCACCCATAAGCTCCAGACGTGGCAGTGACATTTTCTTCAAAGGCGCTACCCTGGACTTGGAAGCGACCAGGCAAGTAGTCTTTGTTCCATTGTTCAGCTCTAGTAACAGGTAGGCGGCAGCACTATAGGCTCTCTCACTTGCATCACAGAACATGTGAAGTTGCTGTGCATCATGTCTGTGCTCGGATGTTATTCCATACCAGCGTGGGATGACTATGTGGTGGATCTGTGCCAGCTCTGAGCACCATTTTCTCCATTCCTTTTCAATATCTGCAGGCAGCTCCTCATCCCAGCCGAGACCATGTGTCCACATCTCTTGAAAGAGCCATTTGACTCGCACAGTAAAAGGAGTGAGGAATCCTACTGGGTCGAAAATGCGAGCAGAGAGTTTCAGAATGGCTCTTTTTGGTTCTCCCCCTTTGCTACAGCATCCAGTAATGCAGTCAAATCAAAGACAAAGTCATCTGTCTCAGTTCTCCAAACCAGGCCTAATACCTTCAATACAGATCCTGGCATTTCTTTATCTGGAACAACGTCATTCCTCACTGTCCTCCATCTTTCCTTTAACACATGACAGTTGGTTGTCCATTTGCACAGGTCCATGCCAGCAGTTGACATAATCTGTTTCGCTGCAGTTGTTATGGAGAAGGCCTTTTCAACATCACTTGCACTTGAGATGAAATCATCAACATAAAGTGATTCTTTTATTATGTTTACTACCTCAAGATTCTACTCTTCATATTTCTTCAAATGCTTTCTCACGGTAGCTGCAAGGAGAAATGGTCTGGGGGACACTCCAAACACCACTCTCATCATGCATAGCACACGCAGCTTCTCGCCTTTATCTTCATGTGGTGGCACAGCAAGCCAGAGGAATCGTACTGCATCCCTGTCCTTATCAGAAAGAGAAATCTGCGAGAAAGCCTTCTTGATGTCTGCTGTAAATGCGATTGCATTCAGTCTGAATTTGATTAATATGCTGAGAAGATCTGGGTTCAGATTAGGACCAGTTAGCAAACAGTCATTAAGTGATGGAGAATCAATTTCATGTGATGATGCATCAAACACCACTCTGAGCTTTGTTGTTACCTTGTCTTCACGCAGAAACAACATGATGAGGCATGCAATATTTTGCAGTGGCCTGAGATGACTGATCCTCCGCAACCTCTTCGACAATATCCTGCTCAAGGTAATCACACACAACTTCTTTATATCTGTGAAAAAAACTACATCTGACTGCAAACCTTTTTTTTCAAGGCCCTTAAATCTCTTCTTAGCAATCCTGTAGTTATCAGGGAGTTCTGGTTTATCAGGTCGCCATGGCAACTCAACTTCATATCGGCCATTTTTGTACTGAGTTGTCTTTTCAAATTTGGGAAGAGCTTCCTCTTCCTCAGCACTGTCTGTCTGTTTCATGGTTATACCTAGAGACCTAATTTCCCAGAAGGCTTTTAGGTGGGTTGAAACCAGCGTGTCTTCATTGATTTGAATATGCATACATGCTGCATCAGCAACACTGGACATTTTGACTGGGCCTTGTACTGACCATCCAAAAATGCTTTCAACAGCTACAAGAGCATCTGTTATTCTTTCCACATGGCCTGACACTATGTGCCAGTAATAGTCAGCACCAATTAACACTGACAACTCTTGGTCACAAGCATTGTCATCTTGGTAATCTGCTCACTACAGCCCTTTTCTTTTCAATTCTGCTTGTATGTGCTCACCTGGAATTTTCATCAAAGCAGTGCACACCTGGGGTGTCTGGAGTGCTTCTATTTCAATTTTCTGCCCCCTGTGTTGGGTGAGTTTGGAGAGTTACCTTCACTGTATTTCGCTTTGTTGTCACTGGTTCCGCACAACCAAATGTATGTAGAGTGAATGTTTCTCGTTTTATCACAGGTAATTTTAAAGCTCTGACAGTTTTTTCACTGATAAAGCTTCTCTGGCTGCCTCCATCCAATAAGCACCGAACGCTTATTCGTCCACCAGGCCCTTCAGCCCAAGCTCTGACTGTCTGCTGCAACACACTGTGGTCTTGTTTAGTGGGCTGTATCTTTAATGAATGTCAGGCAAAGGAGGAAACCACATTATCTTTGTCAACACTGTCAGATGCATTTTTCTCCTTTTCCTCACATACAGCACTGTGATGTCTGCTTCCATATGAATTGCAGCTCACTTCACTTTTACAGAATCTTGCGATATGTTTTTCCAAGACACAAAAAACAGTGTCCTATTTTCATTAATTTTTCCTTTCGTGTAACAATATCAGTTTCTGCACACAGTTCTGTTTTGTGTGTTGTGCTGTCACAGAAAATACAGTTCTGTAGTCTTTGACTGGTAGTTTGAAGTACTGCAGCTGATGGAATGTGATGCTTTCTTTGCTTAAATTCAAATGATGTGTCTTGTTTTTTAAATGGTTTCTGATAGCTTTGGTTATCTTTGTAATTACATGGTTTAAGCAGCTGCACAGTTCTCTCTCAACTTAAAATCTTAGCTTGCAGGAATTCCATTATTTCTGCAACTTTCCATTCATCACTGCTTCCCCTCTGACGACTGTATTGCAGAGCAATATCATCTGGAATCATCTGTAGCAGAACGGGACATAACAGGTTTCCATATGCATCTGATACGACACCCAGCGATTCTAAGCTGCGGATCTGCACTTCACACTCGTCATACAGCTGTCTTAGAGCAGTGATGTCATGGGATTTTCTTACGGGACAGAGATTCAGCAGCTTGGTCATATGTGCGTTAATAAGCAGATCTTTTCGCCCGAAGCGATTCAGCAGCAGATGACATCAGCCCCGCTATGGCCTTTGAAGCAGCGCCAGTTAAATGTCTTTAAGTAGTTAAACTTTTCAGTTTTGCTCAGCGCATAATTTTTATGAATAGCGGTGTCGAACTGATTCCAAAAGTCTTGCCATTGGCCAATTTCCCCATTAAACTTGTTAATAATTAACTTCGGTAACTTAACTGTCTGTCCTTGTCGCGGGGGGTCTGTGTTGCTCTGCCTGCTGCCTTCGCGGCTCTTCTGTATCACTCTGTGCGTACAAGTTTTTGCAGGGATGATTTTTTCTTTATATTCCTCAACATCAACAGCTTCATTCTCCAAATCATCCATGTCCGTTCCTTCTTCCATTTTAATATCCAACTCCAGTAGCGTTTCCTCTTTTGCAGATAACAGGGCTAACAGTTCACGCAAATGATCAACAATCGGATCTTCTTTGCTAACCTCCGTTTCAATGTCATGCAAAAGTCTCGTTGTGGATCTGCGTACAGCTCTCCGTTTTCGGAGTAATCTCTCCAGCTGTTCCGCCATTTCAGATGTTGCTTGCTAGTTTCCCGGGTTTCGGCACCAAACTTTCTGTTCTGTCTTTTCCTTTTAGCAGCAATAATGAAGACTGTAATACTTTGTTTTAAATGACAATGAACTGTTTACTGAAGTTTTTAATCGGTATACTGAACCAGGAGTGAAACTCCGAACACACACTCACACTGAGTCAGTTGCTAATAGTTACAGGCGCGCTTTAGTAGCGCTAAGCATAATTGAAAATTGTTCTTAAAGCAACATAACATATATAAATGCCAAGGTAAATAAATTTTATTTTTAACAATGAAATGATAAATGGATCATTAATTAATCACTCTAGCTGTTATATCAGTTTAAGTCACAACAAATGCTGAATTGGAGTGCCGTCAGTTTTCTTAAAGGGGTGGTCCAGAATGTAATTTTAAGGCTTGGTTGTGTTAATAAGAGGCAAAGCAATGTGTGCTCATGTTTCACTTGAAGGAAATCACGTTGTTATTTTTTTTTATAAATCTCACTTTGATTATATACAGCTACTCAGCTAACATGAAAATGACTGATATATTTCCTAGTTCCTCTGAAAGGCTCACCCTCAAGTGACTCTGATTGGTCATGTGTCATAAAGTGCTGCGATTTGCAGATCAGCTCCACGTCACGCCCGTACAAGTGTAACCCCTCTTAGTTCATACGTTCTTTTTTTTCTTTAGTAATGATCACGCGAAGGCAGTTTAGCTGAGCACATTCATTTTTTTCGTGTTCTCTGGAAAAGACAGAGCACCACACAGACAACAAGTGTTACAGGTCCGGTCACAAAAACATCACTCTCAACAGCTTAAGTGAACTGAGAAAACTTTTTGATACATATGAATTTGACTCAGTCTTTTTTCTAAATGTAGAACACAACATTGCATTAGAAAATTAATACATCATACCTGGAAAAGACAGAGCACCACACAGACAACAAGTGTTACAGGTCCGGTCACAAAAACTGTTAGAAAATAATACACAATGAATCATACGAATATATGAAATCAGTAGGAGAGCAGAACCATTTTTCACCTACCATCACTCTCAACAGCTTAAGTGAACTGAGAAAATGGCTGGCTGACTCCACCCATTATACCCCCTTTCTCACCTGTAGGTGTCTATCTTTCTCCAAGATGTGTTATACAACTTGACAATGAACATAAGATTTCCATTTAATTAGAACAAATATTTTAACCAAAAACAAGCATTTTGACACCATTCATACTTAATTTATAGTTTCATTTTTTCCCCGTTACATTCTCCCCCACTGAATGTGACAAAATGCAACAACCGTAGAAAATACAAAAATGCAACTACTTAAAAACAGAAATTAACCTAGAATTGCCACTCTTAGCAAAAAGCTTTTGATCAGTTTCATCTGTTCAATTTAAGAACTGATAGGAAAAAGTGCTGCGCATATCACTTATCCTGATCATGACCCAAATGACGTGCCTTTAACACATCACACTTGCAATTCCTTCTCTTGTTTTCCAGAAACAGATGCAAAAAATATACATATATATACATACACTTTCTCCTTCCTCTTGACATATCAATGTTTTAAACTAACAATTGAAAAGGACCATTTTCCAAGAGTTTGTTTTCTTGAACTAAACAAGGTCTGTTGACTCATGGAGGAAATAAGGCGATTTACTGGCTTCAACAATCTGCCAAACCTCGATCTGCGACCCGGTAACTCAGTGCCATCCACATTGTCATCAAAAACAAAATCAGAATCGCAGGCATTAGTTTCAGGTCTGTCCCGAAGGATCATAGAATCCAACGAAGTATTCTCAGAACCCGCATTATGTGACGGCACATCAACAATTTCAGCTGAATTGAAAACGTCACATGACTCATTCATCTGAGAAACATTGTCAGCTACGACAAGACCATCACCATTGTCCGTTGAATCATCAGAACTTACTGAGCATCCATCAGAAACGCCATCATCTACAGAAATCACACTCCCATGATCATTAGTCCCTACAGCGTCACATACAGGGAGAAAATTGACACACAAAAGCAGATTTCTGTGTACAACTTTGAATTGATCAGACACAGGGTGTTTTAATTTGTAAATGTGGGTCTTAGGATCTCGATCAACCACAGTATACACTACACTGTCCCACTTGTCTGAAAGTTTTCATTTGCCACGCTCGCTCTTATTGGCTAAAAGAACCCTATCACCAACTTCAATATTCACACCCTTATTTCTACGATTGTATACGCGGGCTTGGTGAGACTGTTCTTTGGAAGCATTAGCCTCTGCAACAGCGAGAGCATCCTTCAAGTCCATACTTAGAGACTCTACGTACTTTGGAACAGAAGCATTCAGATCATCCCTCAACACACTCTTAAAGATGACATCAATCGGTCGTCTGGGAATACGGCCGAACATTAGATAGAAGGGAGGAAATCCAGTAGTCTCATGCGAGGTACAATTGTACAGAAAAGTCAACGTGTGAAGCATCTGAGGCCAATCATGCTTTGGTCTAGGCTCAAGAGTTCTGATCATATTTCCCAATGTTCAATTGAATCGCTCAGCGGTGCCATTCCCCATTGGGTGATATTTGGTAGTTTGAGACTTCTTAACCCCCGAGAACTCAAGCAAGTGTTTAATTAGCTCGCTACAGAAATTGGCACCTTGATCAGAATGAACACGCTCTGGGAAACCATAGTAACAGAAATAGTTATCCCAGAGCTTCTTTGCCACCGACCTAGCAGATTGGTCTGAACAACAGAAGGCATGGGCAAGCTTAGTAAAATGTTCTGTGACCACTAATACATCGACTGATTTATTCCGTGAATTCTCTGCGGTCCAAAAGTCAATGCAGACCAATTCAAGTGGAGCAGAGGTCTTAACGCTTTCCAGTAAAGCCCGTCCATCTGGCTCTGGTGTCTTTGCAAGGACACAACGACTACACACTTTCACATACTCGCGAACATCCTGCTCAATACCGGTCCAATAAAAACGCTGACGGCAAAGATGGAGAGAACGATACTGCCCTTGGTGTCCAGCCTCATTGTGACAACCCCTCAACACTTCATTTTTGAGTGACGAAGGCACTACATATTGAAAACGTTTATAGTGTGTCAAAGGATCTTTTGAAACACGATACAGGACACCCTCAGCCAAGGATAGTTTGTCCCACTGCTTTAAAAGCTTTCGTACAACACTGGGCTCTCCCATACGCACACGCCTGGAAGGCCTGCGTTTCTGGTCAACATAGAACATCACTCTCTGCAAATGTTCATCCTGGAGTTGACTGTCTCTCAGGTCTCGGTGAGAGTATGAAGGAAGAGCATCAAATCCAACGTCTGTGATTTGTTGGACAAATCCAACCAAAGGAATAGTTCGCATTCTCATCGCATCATCCCAAGAAAGATGATTGGAGAAAACAGCAGCCACCTCAGCATCTGAAAAACTACCTGGCCCATCCACATCTGAAGCAACCGCCATCTGATCACAAGCACCCGCCGAGACCTCCGCACTGCCGACTACTCGCTGACAGGCATTGGACAATCTGAAAAGATCCTGGATAGTAGCACAAGTATGGTTCCTTGACTCTGCTATAAGCTTTTCATAAGGTTCCCTGACAATGCGATGGCTAACCCGACTGTCAACAAAAGGTTGCCTACTCAAAGTGTCAGCTATTGTGTTCTTCGACCCTGGAACATATTTGATGTCAAATTCAAAGGCAGCGAGTTTAGCCACCCACCTTTGCTCACAGGCGTCGAGCCTAGGTTTGGTCAAAATATGCATCAATGGGTTATTATCTGTCCAAGCTGTGAACCGATGCCCTTTTAGCCAGTGGCTAAACTTGTCACATACGGCCCACTTAAGCGCGAAGAACTCAAGACGATGTGCTGGATATCTGGCTTGTGCTCTGGACAGTAATCTACTTGCAAACGCAATGGGCCGAGCCCTATTTTCTCCAGGACTCAGTTGCGAAAGCACAGCACCCAACCCTTCAGTTGATGCATCAGTGGCAAGAATAAAAGGTCTAGAAAAGTCAGGGTGTGCAAGGACTACATTAGAGAGAAGGGCTTCTTTCAGTGCAGACAAAGCTGCCTCACAAGCTGGAGACCAATCATCGGGAGTAAGCTTTCTAGTTATAGAAACCCCACTGCATCCCACTCCTCTGGGTTTCCTAACTCCACTAGTCAAAGCAAAAAGCGGCCGTGCAAGGGACGAACAATTCTTAATGAACCTTTGGTACCACATGACGAGACCAAGAAAGGACTGTGTTCTCTTAACCGACGGGGTTGCGCCATCAGGGCACATCAAATCTGCAGGAGTGATATTAGCGATTGCTTCAACTATACTAGGGTCTGTTGACACACCCTCTTCTGTGATTAAATGACCAAGAAATTTAACAGAGCGTCTTAAGAAATGACATTTTTTTGATGACAATTTCAAATTGTGCTTTTTCAACATTCTGAAAACCATTTCGAGCCTCTGTAGTGCAACCTCGTCACTGGGTGCAAATACCATTAAATCATCCAAGTAGCATAACAGAGACAAGAAATTTTGATCCCCAAAAATCTTAGTCATCATTCTCATGAAACTCGCAGGTGAGTTACAAAGGCCTTGCGGGAGCCTGTTATATTCGTGTAACCCTACCGGCGTCGTGAATGCTGTGTACTTTTTGTCATCTTCATGCAGTGGAACATTATAGAATCCAGAAGTTAAGTCCATCGTACTAAAAAATGAATTGCCACCGAGTGCCGCAAGACAATCCTCTTGATGAGGCAAAGGGTGCGCATCCTTCACAGTACACGCGTTAAGCCAACGGAAGTCCGTGCAAATGCGCAAATCACCATTTTTTTTCCAGCACAAAACCAAAGGCGATGCAAATTCGCTAACGGACATGCGTATTATACCCCTCCCCTCCATTTCATTAAGAGCAACACGCAACTTCTGGTACTGTGAAGGGGGAACTCGTCTAAATGGCAAGCGAAATGGTCTTTCGTCAACTAGGCGAATTCTGTGCAAAAAGTCCCTGACTTCGCCACAGTCGAGAGAATGTCTAGAAAAAATGGATTCGTATTCAAGTACTAAATCACACAGCTTCGCCTTCCAAAAATCGGAAACTTCACATGCTTCTAAGTCAACAGACTCCAAGCCGCATTTTTGAAGTCTGTTGCCAGGAGCATCAGATCTGTCTGGCTCAACTGCTGACTGCTGAACACACACCTGCAAAGTAGACTCAGAGCCTGCGTCGCACACATCCTCTAAAGCGATACAAGGATAAACGTCGGCTACCTTAGTGTTTTGCCTCAGCGTTACCGGCTTGTCGCTAGGATTAATCAACTTTAGTAGTATCCAACCGTCACCCCAAAGAGGAGAAACTACACGACCAACTAGAACTTTTTTAGAAGCAGAATGGACTCTAGATGGTTCCACCATCACAGTGCTGCCTAGCTGGCCCCATAACAGGTAAAATTAACAGGTCACATTAACAGGTAGTTTTCCCCAGACAAGATGTTCCTGGCCAGGCGAAAGAGTGACTGCACTATGAAGTTTTACTGTACCAACAACATCCGGAACTGTTTCACCCCTCCATCGATGTATACCAGCCAGCATCGACAAAAACTCATCACCCTCTGAATTAGGTCCACTGGGGGTAGAAATCAATTCCCAATATTTGTCAGAACCCTAGAGTCTGTGGACGAGATACTTAATGACATTCGTCCCTAAAATGAGGTCATCATCTTGGCCTGGAACGACAAGACATGGGACAATAACATCACAACCATAAACATCCAATTTAAGTTCAAATATACTCTTTGGAAATACTCGTTTGCCACCACATCCTATTATGATGACATCAGTTTATTTTTCCGTAACAGTATCCAGGACACCATGTTCCCTTAGCTTAGTGACTACCGAACCACTCAGAGTACAGGCCATAGAGCCGGTGTCCAACATGGCGTTAACAGTGAGTGTGAGTGTTAACAGTCAGTGAGAGAACAGGTGTGTAGAAGAGTGTATCTGAGCAAGCAATACGTTGTGTATTCTGAAAGACGACTTTCTGAGAGTCGGGACAAAAGTTCTTAAATGAGAGAAACAAAGCTTCAAAATCAGTATCCACCTCGAGGGAATTTTCTGAATCACCCACACTCCCCCTCTCCGAATGCAGGTGTGTCAGTTTTCCTGACCACCAGGTGAATCCGAAGAAGAAAGTACTGTAGTGAATTTCTTTGCACAGTCTCGCTTGGAATGACCAGCAGTATGGCATCTAAAGCACAAACGATGAGTTCTACAATGGTCAATTGTAGTGTGCGATGTGTCACCACAAATCTTACAGTTTTTCCGCCCAACTGCAGTCATTCCTTGCATTTTACCCGTATGCACATACTCAGAAACGTTTTCTTCCTTCTTTTTCAAAACGTCAATCAGCTGT
Source organism: Danio aesculapii (assembly GCF_903798145.1). Lineage (NCBI taxonomy): Eukaryota > Metazoa > Chordata > Actinopteri > Cypriniformes > Danionidae > Danio > Danio aesculapii. The sequence continues at coordinate 51,716,252 of NC_079439.1, forward strand.
GTCTGCATGTCAGCCATCCGATTCAAACTAGACTCATCTTTTGCATCGGGTTTTGAGTCATTAGGTACACTGGGTCCCTGCTTAAAACAAGCTAGCACTGACTCAGAACCAGCATTAACATGTTCACAACTGTGCAAGGAAATCTGTGCGTTTTGACCAATCGCATATTCGTTTGTAACTGCTCTCGACTTACTGTCACGCTGGAAACTGTCTAACAGCTCCTGAACATCCTTTGCGGTCCATTTTTCTAAAGGCCGCACTTTAAAAGTACGAGCTAAATCAGTGTCTGGACAATTTCACACAAACATCATTGCAACTTCTGAACTCAAATTGTCCATACATCTACCCTGAGCTCTGAGACACTCGTCGGCAATGTCTGCTGCCTTATTCAGCCGCAGCCAGTAGTCAACAGGGTTCTCACCGTATCTAGGTAACGTTCTGTAAAAATCAGCAAGTGGCATACTGGAATAGGACACATTACTGAAATGTTGCTTAAGTATGCTGTATATTAAATTTGGCTGTGTTTTTCAGTCTAACGTAGGGTTACTGCGCAATGTTACTTTTACAACATCTCTTGCCCTACCCATAAGATGACTGATTATTTCGTCTGCTTGATTAGGAATGTCAACATTTCTTTTTTGTAGATAGAGCTGCATCATGTCAACCCATTCCTGGACATCACATCTACCCAGATTGTCCCCCCTAAATACAGGCGGTTCTTTTTCATCTGATTTCAAGATGACATTGAGCTGTGATAAATCAAGATTAGCACATTGGGAACTCGAAGTGCTTTTCTTGCTACAACTCCCAGCGAATCCACCCTCCGATAGAAGTTTAGCAGTAACTGATTCACCAATTTTTCGACCCAATTCCTCAACTAAAACATTAAGATCGCTCACATCACGATCACCAGATATTCCCAATTTACCTGGCTTAGGACTAGACGTGACAGGGAAAGTTCGGTTGACATCATGCGCCATAAAATTCTCTTTCACTGAATAGTCATCAAACATAACTTTCATTTCACTCAGTCCCAATTTAGAATTAGAATATTGCATCAGGTATTTTCCCCGCCCAGCCCCCAACAATGAGCTATCTGCACCACCCTCAGCCATTTGGAGATACTTTTATCATGAAACACAAAAAATAAATAAACTAATCAGGAAAAATTCAGTCAATAACAGTCACTTAGCTGCAGTCCGTCGATATCCCAGTTGCTCAAAGGCTGGTCAGAAAAGAAACTTCTTGTTTTTTTTGTTTTTTTTCTCGCAACGTCCTTAAACAGCAGGCAAATCGTCCATCAGAACCCCGCGGCGTTTCAAATGCACTCCGCCAGTCTCTCGACGGTTTTCACGCGACTCTGAGAGCCCGCGACGGCTCTTCCACACTCCCTCCTCATCAATCCCTCGACGATCTTCACGTGAAGCTGGAAGCCCGCGACAGCTCCGTCACACACCCTCCTGGTCAATCCCTCGACGATCTTCACGTGAAGCTGGAAGCCCGCGATGGCTCTGTCACACACCCTCCTCGTCAATCCCTCGACGAGCTTCACATGAAGCTGGAAGCCCGCGACGGCTCCGTCACACTCGCTCCTCGTTAATCGCTGGCCGATCTTCACATGTAGCTGGAAGCCCGCGACGGCTCCGTCACACTCGCTCCTCGTTAATCCCTCGACAATCTGCGTTGTGTAGATCGCAAACAGCTCCACCAGCACACTGGTAACCCGAGCCCCACTCCACAGTAATAACACACTGCACTCAGCGTCGCGTCGATCACGAACGGGATTCACGGCACCATTGTAACCCCTCTTAGTTCATACATTCTTTTTTTTCTTTAGTAATGATCACGCGAAGGCAGTTTAGCTGAGCACATTCATTTTTTTAGTGTTCTCTGGAAAAGACAGAGCACCACAGAGACAACAAGTGTTACAGGTCTGGTCACAAAAACATCACTCTCAACAGCTTAAGTGAACTGAGAATGCTTTTTGATACATATGAATTTGACTCAGTCTTTTTTCTAAATGTAGAACACAACATTGCATAAGAAAATTAATACATCATACCTGGAAAAGACAGAGCACCACACAGACAACAAGTGTTACAGGTCCGGTCACAAAAACTGTTAGAAAATAATACACAATGAATCATACGAATATATGAAATCAGTAGGAGAGCAGAACCATTTTTCACCTACCATCACTCTCAACAGCTTAAGTGAACTGAGAAAATGGCTGGCTGACTCCACCCATTATACCCCCATTCTCACCTGTAGGTGTCTATCTTTCTCCAAGATGTGTTATACAACTTGACAATGAACATAAGATTTCCATTTAATTAGAACTAATATTTTAACCCAAAAAAGCATTTTGACACCATTCATACTTAATTTATAGTTTCATTTTTTCCCCGTTACACAAGCACATGCTTTTTGTGTAAACAGTCAGTCAACCACGCTCTCTAAAATAAAATCTGACAAGTGTCTGTAACGATTAAAAATGGGGTGCGGCTCCTTTAAGAGAGTTTGCCATTGTGTGTGTGTGTATGAACTGTCTGTAGACGCATGTAACATGAGAAGCGCATGTGCGCGGGACTGATGTTTCTTTTTCTCTGATGCTCTGATTAAGTTATTGTTATGTAATATACAGTGACACCGTTGACAGAAGAATAAAGCACAAGATGTGGGATGCAACCTGTGTGAGCCTTGATTGATTTTTCTGCTGCTACATGAGTTAGGCGAGCTCTCATGTATTTTTTTAACTCAACGCGTTACACGACGTCTTTCACATATATTCGGAATATGCATGTGTAAGAGTGTGTGTGTGTGTGTGTGTGTGTGTGTTTACAGCAGTTTGACTGATAAATATAAATTTGTAGCTAAATCGCCAAACAGCAATTCCCATTGTTTACATCTTTGCTACAACATACCATTAAGGCTAAACACTGTACATGTCATGATCAATTTTAACAAATAAAAACACTTACAGGTTGTGGCTCAGAGTTCACAGCTTCTGCTTGTTGGAGCTGCTCCTTCTTTGGGGAGATTTTAACCGAATCCAGCACTAAACTGGGAGAGATTCTGGAAGCTGTGTTTTGTCAAATCATGCTTGCTTTGTATTTTATAATTCTCTGGAACATAATAATTATTGAACTGTAAGCACTTCTGTCTTTGTGTGGTATCCTTTGGACGCCCAAATACAGAAACAGAAGAATCTCTGTGGAAATAGCAGGACGGCATTTTCTCCCTCTGCTGTAAGATTACAGCGCCTCTGGCCACGCCCCTTAGCTGCGCTGTGTGTGTGCGCGGTAAAAGTACGTTTGTGATCTCACAGGCCCGGAAGTATTTTTTTTTGTAGTCCCCAAAATTCGTTCATTGTAGGCTTTGCTAAGCTAACTCTGTTAAAACCAAGGTCTCCCTTTGCATTGAACTTTAAGCATTTTACATTCAGAGATGTTGTTTATGTTAGCACAGCTACATTACACATCAACTAAAGTTTAAAATATGATATCGTAGTGGACCACCCCTTTAAATTCTTTTAATTTCCAAATTGCTCCACAGAGATGACAGACACCATGTGCATACGCTGAATCTGTATAAATGTTCACAATTTTGTTTTCACCTAAAACACAGGCTTTAGTCAATGCTTTCAATTCACAATGCTGTACCACAGTTGGGTTAAAATTTTCTCCTTCCTTTTGGACTATAGCATACAAATGATGGAGACTCTGCTCCGGCCCCACAAGGACTAAGCAGCAGAATACATGGAAGACGTCATCCACTCGAGTACTTGGGAAGACCATCTTACCTGTCTGCAGAGGGTGCTGCTGGGGCTGTGTCAGACTGGTCTCACAGCTAACCCCTGAAAATGCCACCTACAGTGCATCCGGAAAGCATTCATAGCGCTTTACTTTTTCTATGTTTTTTAATATTACAGTCTTATTCCAAAATGGATTCAATTAATTTATTTCTTCAAAATTCTACACACAATATCATCAATACCAAAAAAATATATATATATTTTTAGAAATTGTTGCAAATTAAAAAAAAAAACTGAAAAATTACATGTAAATAAGTATTCACAGCCTTTGCCATGAAGCTCTAAAATGATATCAGGTACATTCTGTTTCCACTGATCATTTTTGAGATGTTTCAGCAGCTTAATTGGAGTTCAACTGTGGTAAATTAAGTTGATTGGACATGATTTGAAAAGGCATATGTGGCGGAGGGGAATATGTCACTGCCTTGTGGGGCAGATAATAAACTTTAGATTAAGGAAGACTGAGTGAGCAACAGGATTTTAGTCCCCCCACCCAAAGCTTTAGGTCTCAGTATAACAAGTGGTTATATGTGAGTGTCTATCGTGTTGGTTTATAGAGCTACAGATAAAGTAAGGTGGGCTTCAGGATCTATCTTTTTCACAGTGGTAGCCTGAAGTGTGTATGTGAGTGTGTAAAAACCCACCCTCCCAGATTTAACAAGATAGGTGAGACAGCCACACTCCTTAGTATAAAGGACTTCAGTTAACTCAGTGTAACTAAACAAAAAATATTTACTTAAACAAAAAATATTAGTCTTATGAGACTAATTGAATGAGTTTTCTTTTCTTTTGTTTCTTCACATGAAAAATTTCAATAATTTAAATTCAATCAGCTCAGGACGAAATCAAATAAAAGCATTGTATTAGTTTCAGTTACACCTTAAACAGTTTCACATTCACAATCAGTGTTGATTAAATGAGTTCACCTCAAATTAGAAAGAGTTCACTTTCAAAATTCAGAAAAAATATATTCAGTCCATTCACGAGTCAAAATGTCCATAGACTGGCAAACAAAAATATGAGTCTCTTTGTGGGAAATTCACAGTTTCTCAAACGAGAGTTTCTTTAAAGCACAGTTCTGTTTTTATTTTTGGTGAAAAGAAAAGGTTGTCTTATCAACATTCAAGTAAAAGTGAACAAAATATTATACATCACCACCCTTGGGTCCAGGACGGAGTGCTAAAAGAAGTCTAGAAAAGCAGGGTAATATTCCTTTAACTTTTTGATCCCCAACGATTGCCCTTGTGATCCTGAAAGGCGCAGCAAGATCCAACAAGGCCACAATCCCGTCCCGCGGCAATCAACCAGAGAAAACAATGAACACACGGATTACAAGGTACAACTGAATTTCTCAAAAGCCATAATCAACACTAAGCATGTTTTTAAGATGTATGCATTCTCAGAGTGAATAAATTAATGTCTTAAAGGTTTTATGTGTTTCTTAACACACATTCATTTAAATGTAATATAATAATGTTCAGCATATACACATTTCTTAAATCACTTTTTTTTAACTATACTGAATTGCATGGATTTTAATGAACTAGACAGAGATTACAATCACAATGTCTCTTAACCATAGGGAAGCAGACAGAAAATAATAGACTTCTCATAATAAAAAAAAATACCCAAAGCATCTGGAATAGTAGCTATTGATAAAAACAGTCAATACATACCCACAATGCTACAACAAACACAAGATGAATGCAAACGTCACAGAATTAACTCAGGATTGACTGACTGTGCTGCTCTATGCAACATGCTTGTTCACTTCCTCATTAGTGGTCTCATGGTATGACTCTCTTCTGGAAGATTCTTAAAGGGGCCATGACGAAATAAAGAAAAAACTTACAAATTCACGTTAGAATAGAAAATAATTCTACAAGACATAATGTGATAACAACACACTCCCCACCTGATGTTGATAAACATCACCAGACAATTCTAAGTTATAGATCTTCTTTACGAAAGAAGAAGCACTACCTCTGTAACAGGCCTAAGAAAAAGGGTGGAACTTCCTGGTTTAATGAACTTAATCTCAACCTGACACACATTCCCCTCTTTGCTAGGGAACGTCTGTGTTATCAGTCCAAGAGGCCATTCATTCCATGGTACTTGGCTTTTCTTAAGGAGAGCAACACTTCCTCTACTGACATTCGGATGGATGGACTGCCATTTACTGCTTGGTTGTAAGGAATTGCTTGCGTCATCTGTCCCAGAATTTGTTGGAAAGGTGTTGAACTTGCCGCCACTGGCACATGTACAAGTCTGTAACTCGATACTCGTCTGTGGGTGCAGCAACAGAGTTCACCTTTTGTGTGAGGAGAGCCGCTGGTGTGAGTATGAATAACTCATGAGGGTCTATTGTCACAGCCGTCTTAAACGTCTGTCCAAAACATCTAAGAGCATTGATGAAACTGGATGTGTCAAGAGATTCAATTACTTCTATATGAACAGCTCTTATGCTCATGCATGTAAAAAATTATGGCCCACCTCTTGCTGTAAAAAATACCTCCTCTTGTCAGACGTGAGGAGACAATCCAAGAGCCAAACACATTCAGTTCAACATTGGTAAAAGGATGGTCTGTTGAGAGACATTCTGCTAGAAGGGTAGCCATTTTTTGGACGCTGAGTGGAGCTCTGAGCCATCTGCAAGTTAGGCATTGATGTATGATGCTGCTCACTCTTCATTTTTCATCAACTATCTAAAAACCAGCAGGACAGACTGCACCTTCTGTAAAGTGATGACCTTGATGGTGAACACGTTCATGGTGATGTCTAATGATCAAGGTTGCAATGTTACTCTTGACAGGAATTAAAGACTTGAAAGGTAGAGACATCCTCTGACCATTAGAAGACCTTGTGAATCAATTAATGGATTCAGAGTATGGAGAGGACTGCTCTTTGGTATCCTCTCTTGCCGTTTAATGCATTCAATCTCTTGATTGTAAACCTCTTCTTGTAATTGCTTGGATGATGATGTTTATTGCTTTATCAAACTCCTCCATTGTGATCTGAACTTGGATTAACTTTATTGAAAGTGTCCTCAAGAGTATCTGGTCCTTGCATGAGCAGAAATTTGGATCCACTTAAACAGTTAGTATTTTGTAAGTGGGCTGCAGAAGCAAAATGTGCTGCATGAACTGCTGGGTATTGGTCAGTAGGTACATATCACCACTGATCTGGACTAGAAGACCTTTGGATACACTAAATGCAGCTACTCACATAAATTTAAAAGCACCTGGACTTATTACAAATGTACCCAAGAACCACCATACTGTCCGTGTAGTAGGTTACAGTATCAAATTGCAAGTCCAGGTTTACTGAAATTAAATCTGCCAACTTAACAGCAAGCACTGCTGCAACAAAGTTTAAGCCTTGGCACTGTGCTCTCAGAGCGGGGGGCCTTGTGATTCTTTCCTTCATCATCTGTGACTTTTAGATACGACACTGCAGCTATGGCTTTTGTTGATACATCCGCAAAAACACACAATTCTCGTCTCATAGCTGTCGATATCGAAATCTCAGTATAAGCCGTGGGAATAAAAAGACTAGACAGCTCTGACAAGGAAGCTCTCCACAAGGTTCCTCCATCTTTTGTGGCAATGGAGCATCCCAGTCACCTTTCACAGCAGTACGTTCTCTCAGAATAGCCTTGCCTTGAATTGTGACCAGTGCTACAAACCCAAGGGGATCATAGAGTCTGTTAATAGTGGATAAGACACCTCAATGGGTCTAAGGTTTTCCTCATCACTGACACTAAATCGGAAACAATCGGAATGAAGGTCCCAATTAAGACCAAGACTACATTTGACTACATTTGTCTTCCTCAAAGTCTAGATCATGTGCATGGACTGTCAATGGAAAGGCTTTTTTGCGATAATCCACAATGTCTTTGAAAGGTCATTTTTTTGAAAATAAAAGAAAACAGAGAAAGGTTCTGTCTTCTTTTACTACCAAAAAAAAAAAAACAATAGAACATCTGTTCTATGTCTGCAATAAAGGCAATAGTTTTTTTTCTGAATTGCATAAGTACCCCTACCAGGGTATTGTTTAAGTCAGGCCTGGTCAACAGCACATCATTCAGAGATATTGCATTGTGTTGGGTACTCGAATCAAAAACTACCCTGATCTGATTCACTTTCTTTGTATGATACACTCCAAATGTTGGCAGGTAACATTGTTCATCTTTCTCATTAGGAGGAGCTAATTCAGCATGGCCATTTCTAAATATCTTATGCATGAAGTTGAGAAAGTATTCTCTCATTACTGGCTTCCTTTCAAGGTTGCACTTAAAAGACATAAGCCGTTTCAGGGCTTGTATTCTGTTGTTGGGAAGATGAGGACTCTTAAAAGGTAATGGAGCTACCCAACTGTTGTTTGAAGCCTTCCGTAAACCTTCATCTATGTTTTTCATAAAAGCTGCATCCTGAATTGAAGGAGCCACTTGATTGTCACCTTTGGTTCTTTGAAACACATTTTCTCCTAGACACAGATTTGGTCTAGGAGTGGTTTGTGGACATTCCCTAAACATACATTGCCTATGATAACCCAACATAGGTTCAACATCTGTGCATATGGCAAGTTGCGTGGGCCATTCACCTGTTTACAGACTTTATGAGCTCGTTTAACATCTCGACCTAAGAGAAGCATGAAGCATGGCTTTTGGGTCTAGTTCTGGAATGAAGAGCACCATAGGCTTTATGTGTGCATGACTGTGAGCCACATCAGGGTTTGGGATCTCATTTGTATTATAAGGAATGTCATTGCATTCTATCAGGCTTGGCAGTGAAATGCAAACGGCTCCATCCAGAGACTGTACTAAATAGCCACTGGCCCGTCTTTCTGCTAACTCCTTCACTCCTGCACATGTTCTCAATATGTAAGAAGCACTAGGACTTTTGTCACTGTAAACTTCAAAAAACTGTGAACAACCCAGAGACCTGTTACTCTGTTCATCCAAGATTGCATATACTTTCACTGCTTTGTCTTTTTGGCCAGCTGGAAATACCTTTACAAGGCATACTTTAGAGCACGATTAGTCTGTCTGATCTTCCCCACAGACTTCTGGGCATTTTCTGTCAACTTGAGATTGAGGTGAAAGTTGCTCTCCCTCCTCGTCATGCTTCGTGGCAGGTTCTGGTTCGATCCAGGGTGCATCTCCAGGGTGAAGTACCATGTGGTGTCTTTCAGTTTTGCATTCAGAGCATTGAATTTAGTCTTACAGTTCTTTGTGATGTGTTGTTGATGAGCAGCATTTAAATCATACATCATGCTTAAAATGCTTTGCGAAGTAGACTTCTTTAAAAAACACAATTGTTAATGGGGTGTGGTTTTTTTTGTGAATGAGATACAGTTTGTCACAGTCATCAGATTGCTTAGGAAGCCCACCAATCTCTGTTAGATACTGCTGTCTTTTGTACAGAGATTTTGCATTGTTTACTATCCAAGCTGCCTTCTCTACCTTGGGAGCTGTGTCTATGTAAGAGACAAAGCTGAAACTCAGATCATTTCCAATATCTGCCTCCTGACTAACAAAGTCTAATTTTTTTAAATGAAATGGTACTTCTGTACTATTGGACAGCTGCCTCTTGGAGTGTCTAAGAAAAAAAGACCAGCCAAGCCTCCCTTAGCTTTATGCAGAGTCCAAACTGTATGATTTTAGCCTCAATTTTGACTTGCCGACAGGTTTTGAGAAATTGCTGACAAATGCCTGAAATCACAGGCAAATTGGTATTCGTTCATGCGAGTGACAATCTCACAATGTGGAACTATTAAAGACGCCAATACCCGTGAGATATTTGGCATGCTAAATATCTGGAGCTGTGGGCGATTCAAATCATGCTGTGTGAAATGGTTTTTGACTGAATTTACCAATCAGCAATCACCTACAGCCAATGAGAGAGCAGCATCCACTAGTGTGGGTACGTGCAGGCCAGCGGGAGGTTGGGGGAGAAGTTAAGTGCACTCATTTTCATTTTATTTGGACCCAAGAAATTGAGGAAATATTAATGGAAATTTGGCAGGAGCACTGTGTCTGTTTGACGTGTCATCTGAGCAATATCACAACCCCATTAAAGGCTTCTTTCTCATTATGTAGTTAATAACAAAAGATATACTGCGTGTTTTTGCTGTGAGATGTAGTTTGGACAAAGTTGTCGGCGATTCTTTCTATTGTAAAGTCATGCAGTGTGAAACCCCCTGTCGCCGATCCATTTTGCAGTGTAAACAAAGCAGCAACAAAACGCTAGCCCAGATAGTCATGCAGTGTGAAAACATCTGTGACACGACTACTTTGAAAATCATGCAGTCTGAACTCGGCATTAGCAGACTGCAGCTCCATTAGCAGATCACTCAATTTTGACAATTTTAAATAATTTCAATTGGCTGTTTTAGGAAAAGCATTGATTCTGTCCCATGCCATCGAAAGCCCTGCTTGTGGGTGATTAATATGTATTGCTCTTATCTGTTCAACTTGCTCTGCTGACTCTTTGCCTAACCTTTTAAATAGGAGGTCCATCTCTTCACTTGGAGTCAGATTTAAATCAAAATTGCATTTTGAAAAGATCGTTTCCAGGCTCTGTAATTCTGCGGTTTGTCATTAAACTGTAGTAAGCCATTTGAGGCAAGCTCTCTACGAGCAAGATATCTTACAAAGTCATTCATGTTTGAACTGCTATCATTGGAATTTGGGGATATGGGGTAGGTCAGAGGATTAGAAGTACTGCTGTTATTTTGTGATCTGAATTGCTGCAAAGGAGTCGAATAGTTGTTTGCAACCCAAGCTTTGCATGACTCACAGGAATCACACGGGTTGTGCTGGGGGTGGGGGATGGGAGGGGAGACGGAAATGCTATGTGGAAACTTTCACTATGGGGATTTCTTCAGAATCTAGTCATCTGAAAGAGTATACAATCGGGCCAATGAAATGCCAGTGAGTTGGCAGCGTCAGCATGCAAAGCTGGCGTTACTTACAATTAATCTTGTATATAAGCACTGCATGTGCCTAGCTGAGGCATCCATTTCTAGCTGAAGAGCCTTTCTTGGCTAAAAGCTAAGGGGCAATCATTGTGGCAGGGGAACATAGCATTTCCGTTCCCCGAGGATTACTTTAGTAACTGGAGCATTCCCCATTCGGAAGTGGAACTTCAATGCTATGTGGAAACTTCCACTATGGGGGAATCTATTGAATGCGCCACAAGGATTGAACCTTACTTTGCCTCTGGTAAGCACACCTGCATCACCAGAGGCGGAATCTTCCAACGTGTTCCCTGGCCCTTACTTATCAAACTTATAAGGAATTTTCACAGATAAAGATATATTTTTTGGGAATCGTAAAATGCATCTAGTTAAACTCTAGGAATTTTTAAATACAACAGTACGTTGGGAAAGCGTGCAGTTCCGATAGGAAGGATGCTGCAGAGGCCACCTGCTGCCAATGTGGGGAGACCTGGTGGCAAGAAGACATATGGACTAGCCCTGAGAAGGGGGAGTACTTAAATAAAAAAGATGGTTAGCGGGGAGGGAAGACAAGAGCCCACCTAGGAGGGGGGACTACATTGTGGCTGAGTGAGCATATGGGATCGCCAGTGGGGATCGCTCATAGCAAGCAAATATATACCCAATCGCGGGCTGACCAGTGGGCATCCCACCATCGTAACAGACTATTTCCTGACTCCTCCGCTAAGTCAGAGGCTGGGAGCCTTGGAGGAATTCTGCAGGGTTCGCCAAGTGGGGAACTCAACTGACAGCAAGAAAGTGCACGCATCTCTGTGTTAGAGAGAAAGACGCAGCAAGCATGTTACCTTGGTAACACCTTAACCAAATTTTTCCTCAATCACCAGGGTTTCCTAATACCCTCAAGGAAACCGGCTCCATTTTCAGATTATATGGTGTCACCCAGTCCGCAGCTCTACAGATGTCTGTTAGAGAGGTGCTGTGTGCACGTGCCCAAGAGGATGCGACGCTCCGAGTGGAGTGCACTCTCACTCCTGGGGGACACGGCTCGCCCTGGCTCTGGTAAGCGAGAGATATGGCATCCACTATCTAGTGGGCCAACCTCTATTTAGAAACGGCACTTCCCTTCTGCCGACCACCATAACAGACAAAGAGCTGCTCAGAGGATATAAAGCTCTGAGTGCGGTCCACATAAACTAGCAAAGCGACCCTTTTAATCGATGCCAATGCATTGAAGGAATCTCCGCGCATGCTCGTAAACACTACAGTGAGATCCCAAGAGGGCATGAGAGGGGGGCAGGGTGGATTTACTTGCCTCACACCGCTGAGGATCCGGATGATGAGGTTATGGTGAGCGGAGATGGCAGCCATGTAAACTTTGAGTGTGGAGAGCGACAGCCTGCGGTCCAACGTATCCTGAAGGAAAGAAAGCACAACGCTGATCTGGCATGTTCGGGAGTCTTCTTGATGAGAAGCGCACCACTCAATGAATAGACTCCACTTCAGGGTGTAGGCATGCCTCAAAGAGGGTGCTCTAGCCTGAGTGATTGTATTAACCACTGCTATCGGGGCCAGCTGTGGGCCAGTGCATCCGTGCCAAGGGAGCCCTCGGTCAGGGAAAAAAACACTGGCAATGGGCGGAAGAAGCAAACAGGTCGACCTGGGCTTCCCTGAAGCACGCCCATATCAGCTGGACAGACTTGGGGTGGAGTCTCCATTCTCCTGAATGTGGAAGCTGCTGTGAAAGCGCATCGGCTTATTCTCGCCCGGAATATCAATGGCGCTCAGCGATTTCAACCGCGTATGACTCTAGAGGAGCAGACGGCGAACAAGCTGAGACATGCGGCGGGAGCGGATAACCCCCATGCGGTTGATTTACGCCACTGTCGCCATGCTGTCCATCCTGATCAGCACGTGTTCCCTCTCCAGCACCGGTAAAAGATGCTGTAGAGTGAGAAACCCTGGCAACAGCTCCAGGCAATTGATATGCAACTGGGTACTTTTCCACAGGCCCACGGTTGCATCCCCGTAACACATGGTCCCCCAGCCTGTGCTGAAAGCATCTGTTGAGATGACAACATGCCTGGATGCCTGTTCTAGAGGCACTCCGGCCTGTAGAAACATGGGGTCCCTCCACACAGCGCAGTGACTTTCACTCGGTGTGTGCCCGTGCGTCTGGGCACTCGATCGTGAAGCCAGTGTTGAAGTTGTCTCATATGGAGCAATCCGAGCGGCATGACAGTGGCTGTGGATGTCATATGCCCCAGATACCTCTGAAAAGATTTCAGGGGAATCACTATTTTCCTGTCGAACTCTCTCAGACAGTTCAGAATCAGCTTGGCAGCTCCAACTCCAACTCTTGGCAGAGTCCAGCTCCAACCTGAGAAAAGAGATGCTCTGCACGGGGACGAGTTTGCTGTTTTCTCTATTGACCTGAAACCCCAATAGGTCGAGGTGCCGGAGCACCCTGTCTCTGTGCATAATCAATTGCTCCCACTAGTGGGCTAAAATCTGCCAGTCGTCAGGATAATTGTGTATGCAGATGCCCGCGAGCCAAAAGGGCGCTAGGGCACCCTTCGCGAAGCCTGTAGGGCAGGACTTTGTACTGCCAGACTCGACCATCGAAGGCAAACTGCAGAAACTGACATGAAAGTACGCATCCTTCAGGTCTATTGCTGCAAACCAATCCCAAGGACGAACGCACCCGAGGATGCGCTTCTCTGTAAGCATTCTCAATGGCAGCTTGTGAAGACAGCAGTTCAAAACGCGCAGAAAAAGCTGTAAAACCAGCTCTCCATCTCGGCTGGAGGGACCGGCTCAATTGCATCCTTCGCCGCGAGGACAGCAATCTCCTCTCGCAAGACAGGGGTAGACAAAGGGCTGACCCTGGTGAAATACACACCCGTGAAGTTGGGGGGCCGTTATACGAATTGAATCGCATAGCCGAGTCTGATTGTGCAAATGAGCCACTGCGATGGGCTGGCCCGCGCTAACCAGGCAGGCAGAGCCCTCGCTAATGGCTTCATCAGCACGATTGCTGACGCACCAGTGGTGGGGCAGCGTGGAGTGAGAGAGCTGATCTGGGGATTGCTGGGGTCCCACGGAAGAGCAGGAGGTGAGAGATTCACTCTCAACTCACACTCAGGCTCTGGTGGAGGGGCTGGAAGTGTGAGGGAAGGTAGACCGTCCTACCACACCTCGCGAGCCACTGGCGAATTGCACCGATCGCTCAAGCTGGAAGGCATAGCATCCCAGACTGGCAGTGTTTGGGCTGTCACATCCGGGGAAGGGTAAAAAGCGTTCTTTCATTGAAATTGTGGTAGCGATGAAAAACGCTGTTGGTTGTGGAGTCCGGCCCACCCCCGGGGAAAGAGCAAGTTCCCTCCTCTCTGGATGGCTTGTCTCAGGGACGATTTGCGGTCCATTTACCGGACTTAACGGTGCCCTGGGGCGGGGGGGGCTACCTGTCTGTGAATTGCTCGATGCTGCCACTTGGCTGGAGGTGCAGGTGGGGGCGGTGGAGCAGCTCTTGCAGGCGGGTGCCCTCATCGAATCCGACTGCTCCTTCAACGCCGCGAATTCCTGGGTTCACTCACAGACGGTGTCGTCAAGCCTGCGATTTGAGCAAGGTAAGAAAGCGAACTTTGTCAAAGTCACGCATATCTGCCAGGTTTAGCCAGAATTGCCACTCCTGGATCACTGATGTGGCCATTGTTCTTCCCAGTGCAACTTAGTGGTCCAAAGAGCATAGTATTGGAGAATTTCTGATGCACATAGTGAAACTTTTATTATGTAATCACTATATAATCTGCCACTATTAAAACATAGATTACTATTAAAATACACTGTTAAAACTTATAGAAATACCTATATTCAAGTGATGCAGAAGAGACATACAAACATGCAGGGCCTTATAATTAAGGGCCTTACAATTGAAGCACACAGCAGGTCATGCGCCAAAGTGAGAACATTCAGACAGAGCGTATGCAATACATTTAGACAATGTATATATTGAACAAGACAAAAACAACCCTCACCAAAATGGCATGCATAAGGAGAATCATTTAGAAAGTATGAAAACAACACGATCATATGCAAACACATAATTGTAAGCACATGCTATGTGACCTTTAAGTTATGTAAAAAACATACAGCCATTTATTAAAAAGCTAGGATCCTATTAGAGCCGGGAATAGGGTGCTGTTACATCATATCACATGATAACTATGGATAATAAACTGTATATAAACTGTGGGTTTTTGGACATTGGGAGGGAGAGAGATCGATCGACCAACTCTGCTGTAACAATAAACTGCTTCAATTTGAGAACTTCAAAGACCTTTTTGAAACTTAAAAGATATACATTGAGATCCAGCACAACTCTCCACAACATAGTTTGGCGCCTTCAAAACGTGGGGCTGGATTGAGGCTGACTGAGGAGGAGGGTGTCGATGGGCCGATCCTGGCAGACGCTTACACAGAGACCAAAAAAAATAGAGTGCACAAAGCTATAAGAGGTAAGCAAAATTTTGCTTAAATAATTTTTTGGTGCTCTGATTAGAATGCTGGGAGGAGGTCCAGACACCTTCATCTTTAGTCTATACATACCTCACCACTAAAAAAGAACCTTGAAATTGACTAAATTTAATTAAAAAAATATATATAATAAAAGTTAGTGAAGTGAACTATTTATAAGAAAAGAGGTCTTCCAGGTTGTCAGGGAAATGTGCATGCACTAACAAATAGCTGTATATTATGCACTAAACAATTAGCTTTGCATTATACATTAACAATTTGCTGTAAATTATATGCATATGAAAGAGAGGTACATGCATGGATTGCTACGTGAGAGGCGGGAGCAAGGCGCGCGAGGTAGCACTGGAAATGATCGCTTGCTGTGGGTGTGATTAGAGCAAAGGAGCGATCCGCGTCTCTGTACTCGCCTGTGGATTGAGTAAGACTCTCCCATTAGAGGCAGGGAAATAGGGAGGAGGCCTTTAATCTGATCCCAAAAGCACCTACAGGGAGGGCTGGATCTCAGTGGACTGACCTGTGTTAGTCTATATGTTGTGTTTTCATGTGGTCTAGACCAAAGGGAAGGGGAAATTTTTAGAAAAGAGAATTAAATAATGCATATGCTGTGAGATTTGTGAATGAGAATATATGTGATGAGAGATTTGAAATGTGAATTTGAAGTATGAGAAGGAGACTGTGTTTGAAAACGCTGAGTGCCAGAGTGTGAGGCTGTTAAGGCTTTGTGAGAGGAAAAAGAAAGTATTGTGGTTAAGAGATTGAAATATAGTGAGAAATATTAATTTAATATTAGATAAATAAAATAGTACGTGCTGGACTGAAGGGACAAAACAAACTAAGTGAAAGAAAAAGAATAAATAAATGAATAATACAGTATTTGTCAATAGAAAGTTTGTTTTGTCTACCAGTACCTGCTTGTGATGGTAAAAACACTTAAACTGTACCTAAAAAATAAATAAATAAAAAATAAGAAAGAAATAATGACTTTGCATATCATATAAGATATGCATAGAGTAATTTTAGATTTTAACAATTGAATTCTGAATAGGTGATAACAGTTAAGAGATTAAAAGCAAAAGTAAAGTATAGAAAAGTGCAAGAAAACCCCTGTAGCTACCGCTTTTAGTGTTGTGTGTGTGTGTGAATGCTTGTGTGAATGAGGCTATAAATTCCGTATTAGTGGACAGGTAGAGCGCACCCCTCCTGGACCGTCTCTTAAGTGGGACCCGGCAGAGACGGACGCTTTTCTTGTTGCACTGAGAGGAATGAATGACTGAATGAGCCCTGTAAATAAAGGGATGAAGGATGAGAGAAGGAGCCCTCTGAATTTAAGGGACAGAGTGTGGCTAAGTGTTTGTGATTAGTGGTGTGTCTGTGATAAAAAGCGGATAAAAAGTAACACTATTATAGATTATAAACTAGATATATAGATATTTACATATAAGATAATAATAAATAAAATGAATTCGTAGAAATATGATTCAATTTAGAAATTAATAGGGTCTGGTTTAATGATAGTGAGGTCTTTTAAATAATAATAATAAAGATAATAATAATAATAATAATAGAGTAAGGTAAAATACAATTGGATATATGATAAAGGTGTAATAAATAAATAAGTAAATAAATAAAGAGACAAGTTGACCTTAATCTGAGAACAGAAAAACAAATAAACAACACACTAGCTTTAAGTGAAAATATTAGGATTAATATAATATAAATACTGAATAAGCAATATAGATATGCAGTGGAGAAGTAAATGGATATATTTAAACAGATTACAAAGAGAGTGCAAAGAACAAAAAACCCACCAAAAAGTTGGGTCTGTAGACTATTAGGGCATTCAAAAAATTGTAATCTTTGTGATTTAAGTGGAGAAACCCAACCTCTCGTGCCCATAAAGACAGTAGAAAATTCTATTACATAGGATATTGTACTTAGGTGAGTGTGTATATAATATCTGGAGATAAGATAGTGAAAAAGGAAGAGTGTTGAAAGTTTATAGATGGATTCTGAATGAAGATATTTCAGAGTAAGGAGATTTGAAACAGAGGAAGAAAGAAGAAGAGTTCAGGCTTTGATTGAATCAGAAGGTAAATATACACATTTTTGCAATGAGTCAACTTATATAGATATAACAGGGAAAAAAACAAATACTCACTGATGAGAAAAAAGAAGAAATTCTAAAAGCCCTGACTAGACAGATTAATTTGGAAAAAAGCAGAGATAAGATGGCCTACTGTGGATTGGAAGGGAGATATTGAAAAACATAACAATAAAGACAGTAAGAAATTATTTAGAAGAAACCTGTAGAAGGTATGGACGTGATAGAAGAACAGTGACGAATTCAGTGTTTGACTTAGAGATTCCTTTGAGTCCAAAATAGTACCAAATGAGCAAAACCAGGGAGATGACACAGTCAGGGTGCTGAAAAGGCCTAGGTTGAGATTATCATGTCTGGTAAGATCGGTACTGTGGGAACAATTACCTGGAGTGGTAAATGAGGGGAGGCAAAGGAACAGAAGTAAATATGACATGACACTAAAAGAACTACAAGTGAGAGTGGTGCTATACAGGGCAGGACGAAGGACTAATCCGTGTAAGATGCCAGGAAGTAATCATTAACATACAAAGATGGGAAAAAGAAAAAGGATGAGGGGTAAAAGAGGGAGAAGAATGATAAGAGTACATGAGAAAAAAGAACTTCCTAAATTAATGGGGGTAGGAGATATTCCAGAGGATAAGGTGGGTCTTAGTATGACAGTATATGAGGGATGTAGAACACAATTTACTGAATCTCTTGCATATCAATATTGGAAAGGATACATGAATGCAAGAGTAAAATATGCGAGTTTGTGCAAAAAGTGGGAAATACAATTGGTCAGTGTGGGTGAAAATTGGATATGAAGTAGTGCCATTTATGCTATAGGACTGAAAGAATTTTACCTATATCAAAATAATAATGAATATGAATCAGAATCAAAGAAAATGAAAGAAAAATGTGCAAGGGCTATATTGAAGTACTTAGGGAAAAAGAATCAATTGAAATGAGGCTCAACCATACACAAAAAGCAAGGGAATAAAAGTGTGGGAAAAAAAACATGATAATAACTTGTGATCTTACAGATTGTGGCAGCTGAAGGCCTGATGTCAGAACAAATGGCGACTCTAATAGAAGTGATATCCTCCAAATTCCCTCTACTCAAAGGTATCATAGCAGACATGTCCAGGAAATGGGAGAAGAGGACAAGATAAATAATTACCAAGTGGCCAGTGGGTGGAACATTTGATTTAATTCATCTTAGAGATATTGATACATTGATAAAAAACCACAAACCCAAAGATCAGTCAGAAAAAAGAAAAGAGAAAAAACAGATAGACTTACAGATCTTACGCCAATTAAAGAAGGCTTCTCAAGGGGAAAGTGGAAAAACTGACATCAGGCAGAAAGTGAAAGAGGAAATGGAATTCCCTCCTCCTTATGCTCCACCGCCCCCATAACACCTTATAATCAGTTGAAGAAACAGATGCCAACAATAAGTGGACAAGTCTACATAGAAGGAGATGTGAAAATTGAGGAAAAGAAGGAAAAAGAGTCATATGGAGAGATGAAAGGAGATATCCTCATAAACATCCAAGGGGCTGAAGTACAAGGAACAGATGGATGGCTAGAAGAACTTTAGCAGAGTTTGGGGGAAGAGCTGTTTTTCTATAAAAAAACTAGAGCCAGGTATGCAAAGCCAAAACAATAGTTGCAGTTCCTCAAGAATGGAAGAGAATGGAGAACCAGTGGAAAGATCCGGACAAGAAATTGATGAAGTCTACTTGAAGACAGTTTTTTCATTGTATAACTTTGTGCGCATGCTCGAGTGATGTCACTGTCGCTGTCACAAGACGGTAGCTTCGCTGCATGTGTTTGGAGTTTAGACTCGCAATTTACATTTTTATCATAAAATACCTCCTCATTCACTAAATATTTATCTCTCCTACTTAGGGTGAACAATCCCTTAACACACTCATACAAACAAATCTACTTTCAAACGTTCTGTCTCTTGAGCATTCGCCTGGTGTTTGTAGCTTTAGCCTGCTAGCACCGCTGGTCAGCTAATGCTACCGACCTCTTTCATTCACTTATTTTCTCACTTACTGGCTTTGCTCTTCACCTTGTACAATGTCGCTTGCGTGTCTGTCCTTGAGTGCAGGAGAAGCATCGATGGAGGCGCTGGAGCTGGAAGCAGTGGAGTCCCAGATTCGCTCCCTCGAGACGAAGCGAGCGGGCTCCGGGCTGTGCTCTTACCCCGTACTCGCTCGTCAAGTAAATGTGCAATACAACCACAGCACACCATCTTCCTTAACCCCACGTGTTTCTCTGTCCAGGCCCAGCGCACCGAGGGCGCGGCTCTCCTAGGCGTCGTTCACGCCGACACTCGGCTACCACAACCCCTGGGTGCAGCCGCGTAAGGTGCTTACCAGGTCCCGGGGCAGAACGTCTCCTCCTCCGGTGTTCAAGATCCCCACGGAGGACCGCTTCGCTCCACTCTGCGAGACGGGTCGCGATGTGGCCATCATTGGCGACTCAATCGTGCGCCACGTCTGCTCCGCTTCCTCCAAAGGTAACAAAGTACCACTTTCTGCTTCCCTGGTGCCCGAGTTAAGAATATTTCTGCACAGATACCTACTATCCTGAGCGCTGCCGAGAGCCTCGGTGCCATTGTCCTCCACGTGGGGATAAACGACACCTGGCTCCGGCAGAAGAAGATCTTGAAGAAAGACTTCAGGAGCCTGATCGAGACGGTTAGACGCACCTCGCCCGCCACGCAGATCATCGTTTCTGGACCGCTTCCTACCTACCGCTGAGGAAATGAAAGGTTCAGTAGACTTTTTGCTCTGAATGAATGGCTATTAACATGGTGTGAAGAACAGAAATTGCTCTTTGCTAATAACTGGCATCTTTTCTGGGAGCGTCCTAGGCTTTTCCGTGCTGATGGGCTGCACCCCAGTCGAGCTGGAGCTGAACTCCTGTCGGACAACATCTCCAGAATACTTCGCTCTACCTGACTAGTAAGTAAAAGTTCACAAAATTCACAATTTAGCCATACAGACTCCTATTCTTCCCACATAAATAACAGTAATGCATACCTAGCTAACCCCATAGAGACTGTGTCTGTTCCTTGCATTATTAGATCAAGAAATAAACGTACTGTGTGCTCCAGAAATAATCTATTAAGAATATAACCAGAAAAACCACTAAACAGTGAAAATACAAATTTCATAAAGCTTGGTCTCCTAAACATCAGGTCACTAGCACCTAAAGCACTTATCATAAATGAAATAATAACAGATAACAATCTTAATGCACTCTGTCTCACTGAAGCCTGGCTGAAACAAAATTACTATATTAGTTTAAATGAAGCAACTCCTCCAGGATTCCTATATAAACACGAGGCTCGTCAAACTGGTCGTGGTTGTGGAGTTGCATCAATCTTTAGTGATATTCTTAATGTTAATCAGAGAAACTGACTTATGTTTAGCTCCTTTGAAGTATTAGTGCTTAATGTTATGCTTCCGAACACCATGCAAAAACCTATGATATCTCTCGCTCTAATCACTATATATAGACCCCCAGGACCCTATGTCAATTTTCTAAAAGAGTTTTCTGATTTTATCTCTGACTTACTAGTTAAAACTGATAAAATACTAATTGTAGGAGACTTTAACATCCACACAGATGACGCTAACGACACATTAGGGCTCGTGTTTATGGACTTACTACATTCAATAGGGATAAAGCAAAATGTTATTGGTCCAACTCATCGCTTAAAGCATACACTAGATCTAATTCTGTCTTATGGAATTGAGGTCATTGATGTAGACATTATACCACAAAGTGATGATATTACAGACCACTACCTCTTACTATATAAGCTGTGTTTACCTGAAATTAGCAGATCCGCTCCAATATATCGCCCTAGGAACTATTGTTCCATCCACCAAAGATGAATTTATAAATAACTTACCTGATCTTTCTCTACTTTGAAATGCACCCGCAAACGCAAATGACCTTGATGTAGTAACCAGCAGTATGGATGCCATCTTTACTAGCACTCTAATTACTGTGGCACCCATCAAACTAAAAAAGGCTAGAGAGAATAAAACTACACCATGATATAATAATCATACCCACGCTCTCAAAACAGCAACCCGTGCCCTGGAACGTAAATGGAAAAAACTAATTTAAAAGTTTTTAGAATTGCGTACAAAGTCAGTATGTCCAGCTATAGGAGGGCTTTAAAATCTGCCAGGGCTGAGCACCTCCACAAACTGATAGAAAATAATCATAACAATCCTAGATTCTTATTTAACACCATCGCTAAATTAACAAATAATCGGTCATCTTTGGAACAAAATGTTCCACCGCAAATTAGTAGTGATGACCTCATGAATTTTTTCAGTGATAAAATAGAAGGCTTTAGACAGAAAATAGGAGATATTAAACTTTCTGCACCGCCTTATACTTCAGATCCAGTAAACATTCCACTGAATATAAATAACCTACAGTGCTTTAAAATCATAGAACAGGAAGAGCTAGATAAAATTATAAATAGTTCTAAACCAGCTACGTGTATATTGGACCCAATTCCAACAAAGTTACTGAAAGATTTGCTACCTGTTATAGGAGAACCTCTTCTTAACGTTATCAACTCTTCTTTATCTTTAGGCCATTTTTCAAATCCTTACAAGTTAGCTGTTATTTAACCTGTTTTAAGAAACCACAACTGGACCCCAGCAACTTAGCTAATTATAGGCCTATTTCAAATCTTCCATTTATGTCTAAAATACTAGAAAAAGTTGTTTCTGCTCAATTATGTTCCTTTCTGCAGACGAACAATGTTTTTGAAGTGTTTCAGTCAGGTTTCAGAGCTCATCACAGTACAGAAACTGCATTAGTGAAAATAACCAACGATTTACTCTTAGCTGCTGACCAAGGGTGCATCTCGCTATTAGTTCTACTCGATCTTAGTGCGGCATTTGACACCATTGACCAAGGTATCCTCATTAATCGCTTAAAGTCCACAGGGGTCCAGGGACAGGCCCTACAATGGTTTAAGTCATACTTAGCTGACCGTTACCAGTTTGTG
Organism: Danio aesculapii; assembly: GCF_903798145.1. Lineage (NCBI taxonomy): Eukaryota > Metazoa > Chordata > Actinopteri > Cypriniformes > Danionidae > Danio > Danio aesculapii. The sequence continues at coordinate 51,738,695 of NC_079439.1, forward strand.
AATATTAATGGACAGCCTTCACAGTCAGCCCAGTAAAATACGGGGAGCCTCAAGGATCAGTTTTAGGCCCTTTGCTGTTTACAATATACATGCTACCCCTGGGAGACATTATTAGAAGACATGGGATCAGCTTTCACTGCTATGCAGATGATACTCAATTATATATTTTAACTAAACCTGACGAGACGTCTAAACTGTCCAAGCTAACTGAGTGTATTAAAGATGTTAAAGACTGGATGACCAACAATTATCTTCTCTTAAACTCAGACAAAACAGAATTATTACTTATTGGGCAACTCGACCTGCAATTAGAGGTATACAAAGTTAGCGTACCTCTACTATAAAAGATCTGGGTGTCATATTAGACATATACCTCAACCCCAAACAGTGTGCCAGATGATCACATTTTTGGAAATAACAGGGTTTAACGCTGATTGGATAGAGAATTATGCTGTAAAAACTGCTCCTTTGCGAACATTAATTAAGGAAGCAGGACACTAAAATTTAAGAGCGACTCTTATATGGACAACTGATGCTTTGATAGCATTTGAGTCACTTAAAAGGGAACTGCAAACAGCTCCTGCTTTTACCATGCCAAGTTATGATAAGCCTTTTCACTTATATGTTGCTGACAGGAAAGATAGATATGCATCTGCAGTGTTGATGCAGAGTACATGTGATGGCCGGAAAAAGCAAGCAATAGCATACTACAGCACCAAGGTGGATATGGTTGCTCAAGGCTATCCTCCATGTTATCAGCAGGGTCTGGCAGCAGTTCACTTTGCATATGAAAAAGCATCAGCAATAACTATGGGGTATCCAATAATTATTTATACACATCATAAAGTAGCTGAATTATTGGAGCAGGGAAGATTTGTTTTGACTTAAGCCAGGAGTTTGACATATTTGTCTCTTTTAACTTACCCAGACATAACCATAAAGTGATGTAGTACTGTAAACCCCTCTAGACGGGGAAGGAATGCCTCATGAGTGCGTTGCTGAGTCTTTAGCCTTTACCAGATTAAGACCAGATTTAGAATCCAGCTCCAATTCAGCTCCAATATTTAATGCAGAGCTTGACTATTTTGTTAATGGTTCTTGCTTCAGAGATCATTTAGGATATCATGCTGGATATACTGTGGTCCAAAAGGACGGAGAAAATTTTAACCCAATTGTGGTGCAGCATAGTGATCAACCATGCTCTGCACAAATGGCTGAAAGAAAGCATTGACTAAAGCCTGTGTTTTAGGTGAAAATAAAACAGTGAACATTTAAACAGATTCAGCGTATGCACATGGTGTCTGTCATCTCTTTGGAGCAATTTGGAAGCAGAGAGGATTTAAGAAAACTGACGGCACTCCAATTCAGCATTCTGGCCAAATCAATGATTTGATCATAGCTATGATGTATCCAAAAAAGCTTGCAATTATTAAATGCCAAGCACACAAAAAAGGTGGAGATTACATCATAAAAGGGAACAATGTAGCAGATTCATATGCCAAACAAGCCTCTGGGTGCAGAGTAGCAATTATGGCCCCATCTGTTCTAATCCAACCAAATCCACAAATAGATGATGTAGTAAGAATGCAGGGACAAGCTACACCTTATGAGTTATTGACATGGCAGCATAGAGGGGCTACTAGGGATACAAATGGATTGTGGAGATCCCATGAAGGACTAATGATTGCTCCCACACCACTTCTGACAATTTTAATAACAGATGCCCATGGTTTTGACCATTGCGGGAGGGGGGAGGTTCCTAGGAAGATAAAACAACAAGGCTTTTGGTCTCCCTATTTGCAGGCTACAGTAGATAATTATCTATCTGAATGTGAAATTTGTGCACAAAATAATGTCAGGAAAGGGACATCAGCACCCATAGGGCATATACCAGTACTAGAAGGGTCATTTAAACATCTAGTACTAGATTTTGTGGACATGATAAAGGGCAAAAGATACATGCTTGTAGTAATAGACAGATTCAGCAGATGGGTAGAAGCTGTGCCATCCCCAGATCAAGCTGCTGGAACTGTGATAAAATTTTTGACTAGAGAGGTCATTCCCAGATTTGTAATTCCATCTCAGATTAGCTCAGACAATGGATCAGCATTTATTCAGAGAACTGTTAGCTGGCCATAGCATTTAGGGCGGAAGCAGCTTGGCCTGCAGCTGTGTAGGCTCTGACTCCGAGGGAGGCAGATAACATGCACGCTTTGGACGGAGTAGTGGTTGACCCCACCAGGAAGAGGCACCACGCGGACAAAGGTTGACCGCAATGGCACGCTCGATCTGTGGGATCGTCTCATACCCCCTGGCTGCTTTGCCATCAAGGGTGGTGAGGGTGGAGGCGCACGCAGATCAAGCAAAAAAGTTGCCCTCCAAGACTGCGTGAGCCTACTGTGCACTTTCGGGAAGAAGGGGACGGGAGGCTTAGAAGGTCTGGCCTTCATAGTATCATGCACGTAACACCCATCTAGTCGGTCCGGGAAAGCACAGCTAACATGTCCGCTTCTGGATCTGGCGCAGCACTTTACCACCCCGGAGGGATGGAGCGGGTACGGATCCGCATCAGACAGTGAAAGTCCAACCTCCAATGCAGTGGTGGACATCTGGTCCTTGGTGTCATCAAGCGAAAGGGCGACCATCTGGTTAGATGGATCACTTCTCTCACTCGAAACTTGGATGGAGCACTTGGAGGAGTAAGAGGTTCGCGAGCCCGGGGACGGCGGATTTACTCCCACTGGAATCCTTAGACCTGCCTTAGTGCCAGCCGCAGTGGACAACTGGGTTGGGTCGCCCTTTTACAAGAGCGAGCCGAGATCTTAGCTGCGCAACAGACATGCCATCACAGTGACAGCATGCACTGCCCGCGAGCACTGCATTAACATGCTGGACTCCCAGGCATGCAACGCAGTTCTCGTGCCCATCATTCGGCGACAGGCTACCACCGCATCCAGAAATGCACGGTCGGAGCGACATCTTGAAAAAGACGTGCTGCACAACCGTGTTGCTCTTTTAGAGAACTTAGCAACAATACAAACCACTCTGGAGCACTGGACCCAAAGAACGCCGCGTATCACACACTCGGGACCAGAAGAAGCAGCCTGCTTTCTCGTTCTCTCTCTCTCTGTAGAAACAGCTGGAAAAACCCAAATCAACTCTCTCAGAAACTTCATGAAAGGATCTGAAGCGAAAAGGATGCCTCAGGTTGGCTTTTGCATGAATATCCACAGTCTTGTGTTGTGTTTGATTCCACTTTCTGCCACACAGCTCAAAACATGTTAAGCTGGGAAAACATAGAGAATTATGTCAATGTGACTTAATTCAATTCAATTATCCTTATTTCTATAGCGCTTTTAGAATGTAGATTGTGTCAAAGCAGCTTCACATAGAAGATTATAGTAAATTGAAACAGTGTCAGTCCAGTTTTCAGTGTTGAAGTTCAGTTTAGTTCAGTTCATTGTGGTTTAATATTCACTGCTGAGATTTCAAACACTGAAGAGCAAATCCATCGATGTGCCGCTCCACAAATCCCGAACCATGCAAGCCAGTGGCAACAGCGGTCAGGGAAAAACTTCACCAATTGGCGAAAGTGAATAATTAAAAAACTTAGAGAGAAACCAGGCTCAGTTGGGCACGACGATTTCTCCTATGGCCAAACGTCTTGTGCAGAGCTGCAGTCTAGGCCCAGAGGCTGGATGTCCATCGCAGAGAAGCTGCAGGTGGGAAAGGTCACCTGCTGGTGTACAGGCTGTACCTTTAGGATCAATGCAAGAACTCGTCTGTCACTGATTAGAATATCAGACATTTTTTAATCTTTCTGTGATTTCATCGTACCATTGTACCACTGTGAACCAAGTAGTGTGTGTGTTTTTCTGTTTTTGTGCAGGTGCTGTGAGAGCACAAACAAAGTGCAAATCAACAGCTCATAACTCTGATTCAACTGTGTGATTTTCTTATAAGAGCCAGCCAAACTTATTGACATCTCAGAAAATCATCCAACCATTAGATTGCAGTTCGAAAAGGTTACACAGAGAATGACAAAGCTGAAATTTATTTCCAGAAATGTGATTTGAATAGAATTTCAAACCACATATGAATGCTTGGAGCAGTTATTTTGCTTTCTGAACAAATTTTACAAATGCTTATTTATTATTTCAGGGCTCATTTAGGACAGACATGGCTCATAGATAAAATAATAAAATGTTTAAAGTTCTAATGTAATGTAAAAAAAAAAAAAAAAAAAAAAAAAAAAACTTCCCTATGCACATTACTGCCATTTTAATCTCGAATGCCTTATTTCTGACAGAGTCCAAGTCACACAAGATGGAGTAACAGCAGTTAATGCATCCTGATCAGGGGCTTGTTGCTTGTGCAGTGACCTTTTGATAACTTGACCCACCGAGACTTACACTAATAGACTGTGACAAGTCTCTTCCATTCTAAGCCACGAACCATAATCCACACAGCCTAATGAACTATCGGTTTGGATTTCAGATGGACTATAAGCTCCCCCTCACTCTTCTCTCTTATTTGCAATCAAACCAAGAGTGAAACTAGGGAGGGAAAAAAAGAATGAGGCAAGCCAATGAATTACATTATCTTGAGGGAGGTTGTACCAGTGCACGATCCAAGTTTACAATGCTGAATGAAAGAGGACCCATGCTTTGGATTTGATTCTGGGAGCTTTTAAACCTCAATTGATTTTATTTGTCACAAGGATTCAACAAAGGGGAGGGTTACAAAAACAAAGGTAGGGAGATTAAAGATGAATTATTTATGTAATAAGATGGAAAACTATTTTTTATTTTGTGCATATATTATGCTGGTGTGGTGTGGCTAGGGTGAAACTTACTTAATATTTGTTGAGACATTTCACAAATTATACAGATGCAAACTATTGAAAATATACAGGTGTATTATGTTTTTGACTTTTTTTATTAAAAGTTGTCATTTTAACTATGCAATTTCTAATTGTTTAAAACTATGGAATATATATATATATATATATATATATATATATATATATATATATATATATATATATATATATATATATATATATATATGAAAAAAGATCAGATACAAAGTACAGACATATTTTCAGTTATCTTTTACTGAAAACTAAGTGAGATGTCCTAACTGTCCATACTCAAGTTTATCCCCATGTGTTTAGCCAAAAATCTTTTGAAAAATTACTGTCAATAGCAAAATGGGTAACACTTAAGCCATAACAACTTTATAATGACATATGTCATAAATATGAATTAGATTTTATGCATGCTTACGACAACTGTCATTAAGTGCCATTCACTCAGCTTTGTAATTTAAATACAAAAAATACATTGTTTGAGATGTCTTTGTTATTACAACTTTACTGCATTACTAAGACAACAAAAGTTCTGTATGTAAATCAGTAAGTCAGTAAATTAGTCATAGAAGTCATAAATCTGTCATAAACATTATTGTCATGAGGCCATTTTAATTGTGTCAGAAATATTTTGAAAAAACAGACCGTCATTAAAATGTCTTATTAATGCCTTATTTAAGTGTCAGTACTCTAGAATTTTAAAACAGCATCATTAATATTTATTGAATTTTAACAACAAATTCAATCTGTACCACTGCAGTTGAGATCAAGAAAAATCTTAATGATTCTGTCGTAAAATTCATGACACAATTATAATAGGCTAATGATATCAATGGGTTGGGGGTGCACGTTTGTGCAATAGTTTTATAACTGACAGGCCAACATTGACCTTTAAGACAATTGCTGTACCCTATACATGTTCATGTCTTCATAAATATGAAAGTATTTTTTTTTTTCTAATTTTGGGGTCGTTTTAGAAAAGTCCTTAAAGTTCCCGATAAAATCACTTAAAATGGTCATGAGTAATATTTTACCCTTAAATCAGCAGGAGGGTTAACTTCTCCTCAGGTCACTCACTGTTATTAAAAGCACACCATGTTATGGAGGGAGACTGACATAGTATCTTAGCAAAACAATGTAGCTTACATTTAAACTGGTCACATTCACAGCTTTGAAGTATAAATGGTAAGCATTAATTGGTTGAGAAAGAATCAGGGTTGTTCTGGGCAACACTTCCATTATTTATCACTACTGCCTGTGAGCATGGATCAGAGATCCATGAGACAATATTTCAAGTTATTTTAATAAGTCTAAAAAACATTAGTCAAAGTCTATATTCAACATTACTGTTTATATCTACTGTCTATATTTTATCCATGTATAGCTTTTCTTGAACACATGCGATGGATAGAGTGCTTTATTCATAAATGTTTCAAACAAGATTGTCATATTCACATAAGCTAAATTTACACTTTGGTTACATACATTGCAGTTCTCTTTGCTTATCTACAACATGACAATGATGTTGTTGCTTTCAACCTGCTACATTACATAAAGGGAATAATTTTTTTGCATACCTTCTGAAGAGGTCAAAATGAATTAATATGAGCATTTGTGACAAGCCTTTGTCATATTGACAGGTCTATGGGCAGTTGCTGGATATAAACTCGAAATGTTTGTTTGTGATTGATGCCTAAAGCCTTAGGCCACCTTAGGCAGTACCTCAAAACAAAAGAGATAAAAACTAATGCTAAATATTTTGATAAACAGTTGTAAAAGGTAATACCAATAATTTGATTTATACTCATGTAAACACAGACAGGTAGGACAGATAGATAGACATGCATACTGTATAAACAAAATTTTTAACCCTGATATCCCTTCAACATTTATTTTTCTCTTTGTCAGACATGGATATTGGAGGTTTGGAGACTGTGGTGGCCAACTCTGCTTATGTGTCAGCACGTGGGAGCATAGATGGTGCTGCTGCAGCAACTATGCGTGACAAAAAATACCGTAACAAGCTCAACCTGCCACACATCAGACAATGTGAACAAATGAAGACTACAGTGGATACTTCATTTGACAGTATGTGCGTACGCCAACCAATTGGTAAGCGTCTCTTTCATCAATACCTTGAAAGTGAAGTAGCATACAAGAATCCTGTAGATTTGTGGAAAGATATCGAAGATTACATCGTTGCCCAGGAAAATGACCGGGCTCAGAAAGCACAGAAAATAGTCAACAAATACTACGAGTCTTCCTCCAAAAACTTCTGTGACTTTCTGGGAGACAAAGCTGTGAGCAGGGTGAAAGAGGACTTCAAGAACATTCGAGGAGATCTGTTTAAAGAGAGTGAACAACAGCTCCTTGTCCACCTTGAAGCTAAAGCACTCACTGGCTTCAAGGACAGTATGTACTTTCTACGTTATGTACAGTTTAAATGGCTGGAGAGCCAGCCTGTTGCTGAAGACTGGTTCATGGATTTTAGGGTGCTTGGGAAAGGCGGATTTGGTGAGGTCCATGCTTGTCAAATGAAGGCAACAGGGAAGATGTATGCAAACAAGAAACTGAACAAGAAGAGGTTGAAGAAACGAAAAGGATATGATGTAAGAGATAGAGGTTAACATATACATGCATTAAAAAACAAAACAAACTTGTATCCCATGCAAACCACATTTGATATCCGACTAAGGCCCAAGGTGTTTTTTTTACATGCATTTTTTTTTATTTCTCTTTGCTTTTTAGGCTTATTGGATCTTAATTAGAATATCTAAGTATCTAAGTATCATCTCTTGATATGATGTACTTTTAGAGAAAAATGATTTCATTTATGTGGACTCGTGGTTCGAATTTACATAAAACACTTTTTTTCTGAAATGTTTTAATGCATATATAAGATGCATATATAACTTTTTTTGGAACTTGCTTTGACTATCAGAGAGTAAAAACTAATTTTTTTCCCCATTTTGGACAGTTAAAAATAGGGTTTGGGACATTTCATATGCTGCAAAACAGTAGCTTGATTCCACTGTATGTCTGTAACAAAATATAAAACATTCAAAGTATTTTAATTAGCCACTTAAAAGAGATAAAATGTGCTGTCCATGTATGTGGACACTCAAGCCCTAGGAGGATATTAATCCAGTGTCCAGACTTGTCCAGAGATGTGCAGACCTCAAATCCCTATTAGTATGCAAATCACAAAATTGTGCTAGTGGAACAATGCCAAAGTTCCACAATAGTAAGCGAAATAGCAGTTAGGAAAAGGGGAAAGCAACACATAAAGGCATGAGATTAGATTAATCTGAGAACATGGTTTTAAGCAGCTCTAATTGCAGTGTATTGGCTCAGTGCAAAGAGGCTTGCAGGCTCTGCTTGATACTCCAAAAAGCAGCTCAGGTGCAACTGAGAATACGACAGAAAGATAAGGAAGAAGCTAAATATTTTCAGGGGTTAAAGAAAGCAAGAAATGATAGTAGTCATTTGGAATTTTCATAAAACATTCTGAATGCCAAAGCAGAGAGGAGAAAAGCAATGAACTAGAGTTCAGTAAGAGACGTAAAATGGGCATAATCTACTTGCCTTTAAAGGTATTAGTGAAGTAAATGGAATTAACCTCTTGTTAACATTTATAGTCTTGTTCAGGAACTGTTTACACTTTCTTGCATGAAAATTAATTTCAGTCTCCTTAGTGATTTATTAATAATATTTATATAAATAATAATTTTGTAGGTAGTCCTAGTTAGTAATTAAAAACTTTATTTCATTTTGTATTTAAAATACTTAAAGTATTTTTCCAAATATATAATTTTATTTATAAATAATGCAAGTGCTTCCCAGGCGTAGTGGTATTGCTAAATGGAGTTTTGGCTAAAATCATATAATTTGTAACAAGTGTACACTGTCAAAACTTTTTTTTTTGGATGCAATAATTCTTTGGCCAGCACTATTAATTAATAACATGTCAGTGTGATAAAGAAACCTGGATGAATAATAAAATAAAGCATGAAACATGTTTAATGTTTAAAATAGATATTATATATGTAATAAGTGTTCTAGCCTTCATGGTACATTTCCAATAAACAATTTTGTCCAGTATCATTTTAACAACTTTTAAGAACTTATCAACATGCATAATTAAATGTGGCCTCCATTTTAAAAGTATTTGTTATTTACCTTGTTTTCCTTGTCTGTTTTTTTTCTTATCATTTCTTGATTTCTCATAGGGTGCAATTATCGAGAAGCGCATCTTGGCTAAAGTCCACAGTCGTTTCATTGTGACATTGGCCTATGCTTTCCAGACCAAAACAGACCTCTGCCTGGTCATGACCATCATGAATGGAGGAGACCTCAGGTGCTAATTACATCTATATGTTTGTGTGAAGATGTCATTAACATAAGCAGAATTCAGGTTTTTATTAATTAATTAATTAATTTTAATTTTAGAATGTCATCAAAACAATATGTATGGCATTATTTTACATCAAACAGAAAACTTCAAACACAGAGCATCTGGTCTAGTTGTTGTCTTGGGTTGTCTTGTTGTCTAGCAATTGCAGCTTGGTGCAACTGATGTACAAGACAACATACACACCATTGATTGTTTGTCCGAGATGTGTAACTGTACAAATATTACCATATACCAAATATTTCATCATTTTTAATTTGTTAGATGTTATTTTGTTTTGGAGGTATTCAGGGCCGGAGCAAGCTGAACTGCCGCTCTAGGCAAAGGACTGTCACGCCAACCTCAACCAGATGTAGCTGACTGATTCCAGCACAGTCATCTTGAAATCACACCAATTAGGGGAGGGGGGATGGGGGGTTGTGATGGTCGTGGAAATCACGCTTAGTTTGGGTTGGTGGTGTGGGGGAAACACAGCTTACTGAAAAAAACAGCTTAAATCAGCCTAAGCTGGGAGAAGGAGAAGGTTGGAGAGTTTCTCCTCTGAGCAGAGACTTTGAAGTTGGTTCTTAATTAACCTCATTTTTGATAAGGATCTCTCCACAGTTGCAGTTGATACATATAGGGTGGGATATACTCTAAGCATTTCCACTAGTGTAGGGAAAATGTGCTGGCCACTGGTTACTTTTAGAATTGAAAGCATACCCTTTTTGTCACGTGACTTCAGTTGCTGCTCCTCCTTAACACTATAAAAGTTACAGTGTTTGTATTGCTTGGACAGCCTCTGTGGTTGGTGTGCCCACCCAGTGGTCATGAACTTTCAGGCTTTGGAATGACTGCAGTATTTTTCCTGTGGGCATCATCCCATCTACTTTAAATCTTCTTCCGAGTTCATCTGTAATTGTATCCAAGAACGTGAAATACACCTTGGCTCGGTAGAACTCTTCAACAGTTTGATATCTGCATGTGGACAGGATCCGTAGGACAATTTAAAACCATTAGATTTGCATTACATCCTCTTTATTTGCAGCACTTCTAAGCTGGCTTTCTTCTCTTGCTTCTTCTGACTGTAATTCTACTGCAGTGGATCCAGTCTCCATCACATTTTCCTGATCTTTACAGTCGATATCCGTGACTGTGAATAAAAGCAGGTAACTCAAGGTAATCTGTAACACAGAACAGGAGGAGAGAGCGAGAACACAGGGTATGGTGACACCTGCAGTGGCTCCAGTCTCTAAATTTTCCTGATCTATACTAGCACTTCCGAACTAGGCATGCACCAATACCATTTTTTTGGAACTGATCCGATCCCGATACCAAAATTCTAAGTATCGACGATTCAATTCCAATCTCAATACGGTGCCGTTCTTTTTTCCTAAGATAATACAGTTTCTACTGTTGTGGTGATAAAACTCAAATAATATATCTTCTTTAGTCAAAATAACAGATCTATAGACTTATTGTATACTGTATGAGAGACGGCACAATCTAAAAACATGATGCTTGCTATAAACTACATTATTTGAGCATTCGTTATGACATTGATCTGTTGTGGTCCAGCTTTTTTTTTTTTTATATTACGATTTTTCCTTGAAATCTGTAATCGGCTACCACCTTTGACCCTTTTAGCAAAGCCTGATATTTTTGCAGGTTTGAAGCAGACTAAACTAAACTGTCTAAGGCCAGTTTTACTTAATAAACATTCCCTCACTTAAACTCACCGCAGGTGAGATGGAGAAACTGAAAGCATGTCTAAAAAATTATTAAACTAATTTGGTTTGGTATAATTTGTTGGTTATTTTAATGTATGTTTTTGTTGGTCAGTTATCTACAAAATAAACAGGAATATTTGAGGTGAAGATCAAAACAAGATCAGCTTATATGCTTCAGCACACAAACTGACAAACAGGTCTGTTAAATAAAATTTTAATATAAATAAAATGACATTGATATATTCACAGTTTCAGAGTAGCTTATATTAGGCTAATATAATCATTTTCTGTTAATGACAATCCATATGCGCCCATCAGTTTCACTTTTATTAATTCAATCAACTTCTTTGACCACAATGAGCCAGGCTCATACAAACTATTCGCAGCACTTAAAGTATTCCCCTCAGAAGAATAAACTCAGTCGGAAGGATCAGAGAACAGAAACTTATTGTGAGAATAATTATACAGAACGGCGCATGTCGCATCTGCGCAGCCGGTGCATGAATGAAGTGCTGAGACAGCACGCGGCTCTCCGGTATTTGTGGACACTTCCAAAACAGCAGCACAAAGGGAAGAAATCAGTGCGTTGAAGATCTGTCCAATGTATTATTAAGCCTTTTCTAATTTAAAGTTTCAGGTAGGCCTACTTTGTGTGTGAAGAGCAGGTAATAACCATCTCTATTCGTGTTGCGAATGGCAAACTGGCTTTCTTCTCATGATTCTTCTTGCTGAAATTCTTCTGCAGTGGCTCCAGTCACCACATTTTCCTGATCTATACTAGCCGTTCTATACTGGCTTTCCTCTCTTGCATCTCCTTCTCGCAACTCCTGCAGTAGCTCCTTGATCTTGTTCACCAGAAAATTCTTTCAAATCATCTATCACTTCTCTTTCTAAATCTGAGTTACTATTTTCTTCCCTTTCTTCTTCTCTGCCACAAACTGGCCTGATCCATGAAGAAAGTGAGCTGCTACCCTTGGCTGCCTGCTGTCGCTTCCTCTACTTATTTTTCTTAATTTTCTCCTTAAGAGGCATTGCACTGCAACCATCAAGTAATCAAAATTTACATCAGTACAAAAAACAGTTTTGATCTTTAAAACTGTCATGATTGATATGTAGAGGTCACTAGAGGGCAACAATGCAATGTTGATTAAACTATAGTTCCCCATTTAGGGAACTTCAACACTGCGTCTAACCAGAATGCTAGGGAAACACCTCTTTTATACACGTCTTGAAGCACATGTGAAATCAATCTAATATAATTAAGCAGTGACGTCAGACTAGAGAGTATAAAAGCCTGCACTGAGCATTCGGTGTTTACTGAATCAAGCTTTCAAGAAGCACGCACGTGGGAAAAAACACCCTCTTTTTGTGACCATTCTTTACCGATTTTGCAAACACAAATTACAAAAAAACTGAGAAACTTACTCTTTAGTAGTATTATGGCAGAGAAGAACGCTACAGTTACTAAAGTAACCCTTCGTTCCCCGAGGGGGGGAACGGAAATGCTATGTGGAAACTTCCACTATGGGGATTTCGTCAGAAACCAATCATCTGAAAGAGTATAAAAACGGGCCAATGAAATGCCAACGAGTTGGCAGCGTCAGCGTGCACAGCTGGCGTCAATGACAATCAGTCATGCTATAAAGACGCAGCCAGTGCCATGCTCGACATCCTTTTCTAGCTGAAGAAACTTTCACGCTCAACAGCTAAAGGACAATCGTTGTGGCGAAGGAACATAGCATTTCCGTTCCCCCCCTCGGGGAACGAAGGGTTACTTTAGTAACCGTAGCATTCCCCTTCGGATGGGGAACTCCAATGCTATGTGGAAACTTCCACTATGGGGAAATCTATGGAAAACGCCACAACGAAAGAACCTTACTGCGTCCCTGGCGAAGGGTGTGCCACGCAGTAGAGCGAGCGCACCTACAATGCCCCGAGACACAGTCTTCCAACGTGTCCCCTGGCCCTCACTTACCTGTTCAGAAACAGTTATGTTTTTCGGGGAGTCGCAATAACCCAGTAAAATAGGTTTTGATACGACAGTACGTTGGGAAAGCGTTCAGTCCCGATAGGGAGGACGCTGCGGAGCTCACCTGTTACCCAGAGGGGAGACCTGGTGACAACCTATGGACTAGCCCAGAGATGGGGAGTCCTTGCATAAGGATGGTTAGCAGGGAGGGAAGACACGAGCCTGCCCTAGAAGGGGGGAATATACCGTGGCTGAGTGAACGTATGGGATCGCCAGCAGGGATCACACATAGCAGGCACCTATACCCAGAACGCGGGCTGACCAGCGGGCATGCCGACAACGTAACGGGCCAACACCTGACTCCTCCGCTGAGTCAGGTGCTGGGGGCCTCGGAGGAACTCTGCAGGGTTCGCCAAAGAAATGGGGAACTAAACTGACAAAGCTGAAAAAGCGCACGTATCTCCGGGTTAGGGAGAGTGGCGCAGCAAGCGTGTTTCGACACCTCAACCGAATCGTTTCCTCAATCACCAAGGGTTGCCTAATACCCTTGAGGAAACCGGCTCCACTCGCAGATTGTAACCTTGCAAATGTATTGGGTGTCACCCAACCCGTAGCTCTACAAATGTCTGTCAGAGAGGCACCGCGTGCTAACGCCCAGGAGGATGCGATGCTCCGTAGTGGAGTGTGCTCTCACCCCCGGGGGACACGGCTCACCCTGGCCCAAAGGCGAGGGAGATGGCATCCACTATCCAGTGGGCCAACCTCTGTTTAGATACGGCACTTCCCATCTGCCGACCACTGTAATGGACAAAGAGCTGGTCAGAGGATCTAAGGCTCTGAGTGTGGTCCACATATATTCGCAAAGCGCGAACAGGACGCAACAATGAAAGGGCTGGGTCTGCCTCCTCCGCGGGCAGCGCTTGCAGGCTTACTACCTGATTCTTAAATGGCGTGGTAGGAACCTTGGGCACATAGCCGGGGGCACGAGTTCTAGGCACGATGCCTCCAGGTACCTAACCCTCTTAACCGATGCCAACACGACCAGCAGAGCTGTCTTCAAGGACAGAAATCTCAAGGATACTGAGTCGAGTGGTTCGAAGGGATCCCCACGTAGGCTCGTAGCACTACCGCGAGATCTCAAGAGGGTATGAGAGGGGGGCGGGGTGGAAACATCCGCCTAGCACCTCTGAGGAGCTGGATGATGAGGTTATGCCTCCCCACGGTGCCGCCATCCACGCATCATGATGAGCAGAGATGGTGGCCACGTAAACCCTCAGTGTGGAGCGCGACAGCCTTCGCTCCACCTGTCCTGAAGGAAAGAAAGCACAACACTGATCTGGCAAGATCGGGGGTCTTCTCGGCGAGAAGCGCACCACTCAGTGAATAGACTCCACTCCAGGGCGTAGGCATGCCTCGTAGAGGGTGCACTAGCCTGAGTGATGGTATTAACCACCGCCACCGGTAGGTTACCTAAGTCTTCCTCATCGCGTCTTATGGACCCCACGTGGAGGTTCCACAGAACTAAGCGAGGGTGCCAGATGGTGCCCTGTCCCTGAGAGAGTAGGTCCTCTCTCAAAGGGACTCGCCAGGGGGGGGCGTCGCGAGGAGGGAGAGTTCTGATATCCAGGTCCGGTTGGGCCAGGGGCGCAACTAGCAAGACCTGCCCCTCGTCCTCCCTGACCTTGCACAGAAACTGCGCGAGTAGGCTCACTGGGGGGAGTGCATACTTACGCATGACTCGGGGTGGAGTCGCCATTCTCCCGGGGAAGGAGCTGCCGTGAGAGCCTGTTGGCCGCACGGTTGAGCCCATCCGGGGTGTGAATAGCAAGCAGCCACTTCAGCCGCGTATGACTCCAGAGGAGCAGACGGCGAGCGAGCTGAGACATGCAGCGGGAGCGTATACCCCCCATCCGGATGGAATACGCTACCGCGGCCGTGCTGTCCGTCCTGACCAGCACGTGTTGCCCCCTCAGCACCGGTAAAAAGCGGCGCAGAGCGAGAAACACTGCCAACAGCTCTAGGCAGTTGATATGGCAATGCAGCTGGGTTCCCCTCCACAGGTCCGCAGCAGCATGCCCGCTACACACGGCCCCCCCACCCCATACTGGAGGCATCTGCCGAAACGACAGCCTGCCTGGACGCCTGACCTAGGGGCACACTGGCCCGTAGGAAGGAGGGGTCCTTTCCAGGGGGTGCGGGTGCGGTGACACAGCGCAGTGACAGTCACTCGGTGTGTGCCCGCGTGCCATGCGCGTCTGGGGACCCGATCGTGAAGCCAATGCTGTAGTGGTCTCATATGGAGCAATCCGAGCGGCGTGGCCGCGGCTGCGGATGCCATATGCCCCAGGAGCCTCTGAAATAATTTCAGGGGGACCACTTTTTTTCCTGTCGAACTCTCTCAGACAGTTCAGCATTACCTCGGCGCGCTCTCGTGAGAGGCGCGCCTCCATAGTGATCGAGTCCTGCTCCAACCCGAAAAAGGAGATGCTCTGCACGGGGGTGAGCTTGCTCTTTTCTCGGTTGACCTGAAACCCCAACGGGCGGAGGTGCCGGAGCACCTTGTCTCTGTGCATAATCAATTGCTCCCGAGAGTGGGCTAAAAATCAGCTAGTCATCGAAATAATTGAGCGTGCGGATGCCGGCGAGCCGAAGGGGCCCGAGTTTTCACCAAGCTCGCGGAGACAGAGAGAGCCCGAAGGGGAGGACCTTGTATTGCCACGCTCGACCTTCAAACGCAAACCGCAGAAACTGCCGGTGGCGTGGAAGTGTGGAGATATGAAAATACGCGTCCTTCAGATCTATTGCTGCAAACCAATCCTGAGGACGAACGCATCGCGTGATGCGCATCTGCGTAAGCATTCCGGAGCGCAGCCAGTTTTAAAATGGTTAAATGGAGGCAGCGGTTTAAAATGTGCAGATATAGGATTGGCCATAGCCCACCGCTTTTTTTTTTTTTTTTGGGCACGATGAAGTGCGGGTTGTAAAACCCGCGCTCCATCTCGGCTGGAGGGCCGGCTCGATTGCATCCTTCGCCAGGAGGACAGCAATCTCCTCTCGCAAGACAGGGGCGGACGCAGGACTGACCCTGGTCGCCCGTGAACCTGGGAGGCCGTTTCACGAACTGAATCGCATAGCCGAGTCTGGTCGTATGGATGAGCCATTGCGATGGGCTGGCCCGCGCTAACCAGGCAGGCAGAGCCCCCGCAAATAGTCCCACCCGCACGATCGCTGACGTGCCAGCGGCGGGGCAGCGTGGAGTGAGTGGGCTCATCCGGGGAGCGCTGGGGTCCCACAGGAGAGCAGGAGAGGAGAGGTTCTCGTCTCGCACTCAAACTCCAGGAGAGGGGCTGGGAGTGGAGAGAAAGGAGACCGTTCTCTCGCGCTCCATGAGCCATTGGCGAAATGCACCGATCCTGCGAGCTGGAAGGCATAGCGTCCCAGACTGGCAGTGTTCGGGCTGTCACATCCGGAGGAGGGGAAAAGTGCTCTTTCACTGAGGATTTTGATGGCCTTTTTTTTTTTTTTTTTTTTTTTACGCCCTTAAATAACGTGCCCCGCCCTCCAGCGGGAAAAGAGCAAATTCCCTCCTCCCCAGATGGCCCGCCTCAGGGACGCTTCGCGGTCCGTTTTACCGAACTTAGCGGCGCCCTGGGCGGGGGACGCTGGTTGCCTGCGCGATGCTCGGCGCAGCCGTGTGGCCGGAGGCGCAGGCGGGGCGGCGAAGCAAAGCTGCGGGCGGGCGTCCTCGGCGAAAAAGCAGCGGATGTGGATGGCTCGGCGGGGGGGGAGCGGTCATACAATCCCGCCGATAGAGACCTCGCCCATCGCCTCCGACTGCTCTATTACCGGCGTGAATTCCTGGGCGAATTCACTGCCAGTGTCGCCGAACAGGCCAGCCTGGGATATGGGTGAGTTAAGAAAGCGAACTTTGTCAACGTCACGCACATCACCAGGTTTAGCCTGAGGTGGCATTCCTGGATCACGGATGTGATCATCGTCCTTCCCAGGGCACACACAGCCGACTTTTTTTTTTTTTTTTTTGTAAGAGCATAGTCGGTTGCAGTGCGGAGCGCATGCTCAATCCTGGGTCAGAACCATCCTCGCGCAGCCGGGCCAGCGCCTGGGGAGGCTTAGAAGGTCTCGCCTTCATCCTCCACATCACACCCCTCTAATCGGCCCTCGAAGCAGCCTGGGGAAGCACAGCCGCAGAGTCTGCTTCTGGATTCGACGCCGCGCTCAAAGTCCCGGAGGGAGCGAGCGGGTTCGAATCCTCGTCAGACCTTGACAGCCCAACCTCCAAGGATGGTGAGGATGGAAGCGCACGCAGATCGGGCAGAAAAAAGTGCCCTCAGGACAGCGTGAGTTTACTGTGCACTTCCGGGAAGAAGGGGACGGGAGGCTTTGAAGGTCTTGCCTCCTTATATCCTCCACATACACCCATCTAGTCGGTCCAGCCGCGGGGCTGGGGGATAAACCATCACCAGACCCACGGCCGAAGCAGCCCGAGAAAGCACGGCCATCACGTCTGCTTTTTAGATGCTAACGCCGCGCTCTCCACCCCGGAGGGAGGAAGCGAGCGGGCTCGCATCCCTTATCAGACAATGACAGCCCATCCTCCGATGCAGCGATGGACATCTGACCCCCGGTGTCATCAGGTGAGAGCGACCATCCAAGGACGGAGCGCTTCTTCTCACCTGAAGCTTGGATGGAGCGCGTGGAGGAGCGAGAGGTCTGCGGCCCGGGGGCGGCAGATTTACTCTCACTGAAACCCTCAGATCTGCCCGAGTGCCAACCGCAGTGCGGGGGACAACTGGGGTGGGTGGCTCTTTTGCAAGAGCGAGCCGCGATCTTAACTGCGCAACAGACATGACATCAGTGATGGCATGCACTGCCCGCGAGCACCGCATTAACATGCTGGACCCCCAGACATGAAACGCTGTGCTCGTGCCCATCATCCGGGGATAGGAAACCACCGCATCCAGAAACGCACGGTCGGAGTGACGTCTTGAAAAAGACGCGCTGCACGACCGTGTTGCTCTTTTAGGAAAGCTTTTTTCCTATATACAAACCGCTCTTGGAGGACCGGACCCAAAGGACGCCAGGCAAGGTAGAAATACCCAGCTCGACCATCTGCCACTGGTTATACGCGCTCTGGACCAGGAGAAGCTGCTTCTCGATCTCTCTCTGTAGACACAGGTTGGAGATACCCTCAAAGACTCTCTCAGAAGCTTCTTGAAAGGCTCTGAAATCGAAAGGATGTCGAGCATGGCACTGGCTGCGTCTTTATAGCATGACTGATTGTCATTGACGCCAGCTGTGCACGCTGACGCTGCCAACTCATTGGCATTTCATTGGCCCGTTTTTATACTCTTTCAGATGATTGGATTCTGACGAAATCCCCATAGTGGAAGTTTCCACATAGCATTGGAGTTCCCCATCCGAAGGGGAACTGCCACCTGCTGGTCATGTCTTACAGCATTCTGTGTGCTTGTGTGAAATATCTGTATTTATGTAATGGTCCATCTATTAGCCCAATGTCAAAACTAACAACATGGGTAAAGGTTAAATGCATGTAAGCCTTTTCTAGCACATCTGAAAAAATATTTTATTTGTCAGAATTTATTTTAATTTGTTTCCAGCTCCAAATTTAATCTGACTCCAATTTCAGGTGATCATTAAATTTCAAATGTGTTCCTGATAAGGAACTGATCACATTCATAATTGAGAAATGATTTTTAGATATTTGACTATATTTTAAACATCTCTGTTTCATTTCTTTTCTTTTCATTTAATCTGTCTTAGAGTCAGTATGCTGGCCAGTTACATCAGCTTATTAACAAAACCTAGCCAGTTCTGGTTCTTAGATAGAAGATATAACTGTAAACTAATTTCCTTCAAGTAACATTAGGCCCATGCTTGCTCATACATAAAGAAATTCGAAGAAATGCATAAAAATTTTTTTGATTTAGCCACTATATTATATCACACTAAGTCAGTGATTGTTAGAAATCAACAGGTCTCTAATGATGTGCCTATGCTCCATCCATTGAGCCTGAATGCATGAGCAATCCTGGTTGTAGGTTGGAGAAACATCAGCCTAAACAATTTACTAGATATAAATGATTTTAGTAGAACATAAAATATACCAAATATGACATTTTATTTGTCAGGTAAAGATTTCCCATGCTAATTTACATAATTAAACAAAATGAACCAATTCAGAAATGCTCAACATAAATTACTCAAAGCAAAATCTAAGAGTTAAAGATACCTAATACCTTACCATGTAGAAGTATGTCGCAGCAAATAAGTCTTGATGCAGAGCTCAGAGACTCACACGCTGCAACGGGGTATTCTGGCTACTGGATCCATCAGACACTTTTGCACCTTTCCCTTAAACCTTCAAATTACAACAAATGATCACAAATTCAATACAATAAAAGCTTCACAAAGACCCTTGTCTGGTCATGAGTTGATATGAAGACCATTTTTGCTGAACTGGAACATCTGGCAGAGATCTTATCAAAGCCCAAACCCAGATCAACAGATACAAGGGAAATTGCAATCACACAAAGACATTTAAAATGATACCAAACATGAATATAAATCCACAGGATACACCATATTGAAAACTTCCAGCATATGTCTTACACAGTTGATGCCCTTCCAGCTGCAACCCATCACTGGGAAACATCCATACACACTCATTCACACATACACTACAGACAATTTAGCTCACCCAATTCACCTATACTACATGTTTTTGGACTTGTGGGGGAAACCAGAGCACCCAGAGGAAACCCACGCGAACACGGGGAGAACATGCAAACTCCACTCTGAAATGCCAACTGACCCAGCCAGGGCTCGAAGCAGCGACCCTTTTGCTGTGAGGCGATTGTGCTACCCACTGCACCATTGTACTGCCGGGTCTGATATTATGGAGAGTTTTAGACATCTTTACATTACATACATATAAACACATATATTATATACATTATAAAAGTTTTTAGATACTGGCAGGAACTGGAACACTCTGTCTATCATGTGTGACAATCCAGAACATACGAAATATGTTCATGTCCAGAGATAATGCTGGCCATGCAATAACTGGGATGTTTTCAGCTTTCAGGAATTGTGGACAGATCCTTGCAACATGGGATCATGCATTATGAACATGTGGTGATGTTTGTGGATGAATCCATTCAAAACGCTATCAATAACATGCAGCTGTGTACATTGTCCATAACACACGCCTACCCATACCATAATAGCACTGACATCATGGCCCACCCGATTCACATCATTGACAACAGCAAACCCCTCACCAACACATCATACATGCCATTTGCCATCTGCCCTGTACAGTAAAAAACTTTGTCAACATCTCTCCAATTTGAATTTAATTCCCACACAAGGGACTACAAACTGCAGTCAGGTCCCTGAGCTGTTTGTGCAGAAATTCAGTGGTTACACAAAACGATTGTAGCAGTAGCTGTTCAGGTGGCTGGTCTAAGAGGATCTTGTCGGTTAAGATGCTGAATGTGGAGATCCTGGTCTGGTGTGGTTACACTTGGTCTGCAGAGAATTCCTGGGCAACAGCTCAGGAGGACCTTCCTGCTGACAGCATGCCAATTGAACACTTTCCTAAAGGGCTCCTATTTTCCCCTTATACAAGATGAAAGATAAGTCTTTAATGTCTCCAGAATGTGCCCATAAAGTTTCAGTTCAAAATACCCATCAGATTATTTATTATACAATGCAGAATATAACCATTTTAGAGTCTGAGGACAGTGTAGCTGTTTTTGTAGTCTGTGCCATAAATGTGACAAAAGCAGTGCCATCAGTGACAGAAACAGACACAGGTGAAGCTGAAATAAAGATCATCAATAAAAAAACACCAAAAAAGTTTAATTTTTTTGTAATTTTGGCGGAGTTAATTCATGCTTTTCTGAAACAATGAGTCACAGAAATGCCGTTACAAAGTTTTCAGTACACACACGTACCTACACGCGCATTTACCGACACCGTGCGGCTGTGGTGACTCTAGCTTATGCATAATGACACAAGGAGAAAATACTGAACTATTGAAATGTATGGTGATGGCAACTTAAAGATTCTGACCGTTAAAGACCTCTAATATGGAAAATGAATGTATTCTCTATAGGATTCAAGTCAGGTGATAGGCTGGGCCATTCTACAGCTTCATTTTCTTTCTCTGACACCATTTGAGAGTTTCCTTGAATGTGTTTTGGGTCATTGCCTTGCTGAAATGTCCACCCTGGTTTCATTTTCATCATTCTGGTAATGTAGATGTTGGACTGAAGCAGCAAATACTAAATTAAAATGACAAAGGGCAGTGGGTTGCTGAATAACTATTGAGAGATTTCAGCTGCTGTTTAGGATTTCACTGTCTTTCTCCACCTCCCTATCTTTGTGTATTCATTCATTCATTTTCTTTTTGGCTTAGTCCCTTTATTAATCTGGGATTCCCACAGTGGAATGAACCCCCAACTTATCCAGCAAATGTTTTACGCAGCGGATGTCCTTCCAACTGCAACCTATTACTGGGAAACATCCACACACTTATTCACACACATACACTACGGACAATTTAGCTTACCCAATTCAGCTGTATCACATGTCTTTTGACTGTGGGGTAAACCGTAGCATAAGGCGGGGTGGGGGATAGTTGGGGGGGCGGATCGATCCTAATATGGATAGTATCGATACCAACGTTGGTATTGATATCGAATCGATAGTAGCCTCCCGAGATCGATACTTTTATTTAAATTTCATCTAATTTACGCTAAGGTAAATTGCCCCTGTTTCCTAAAAGAGCGGACACGCCTCTAAACAGCCCGCTCCTTTTATATCTCATATGCACAGTTGCTCCTTCTTGCTCTGCTGTTATTAGTTGTCCTTTCATCGCGTGACTCAGCAGCGCCAAAGAGCAAGCACTTTTGGCTGTTCTGAGATGACGGAAAAAAAAGGAGCGCTATTTGGAGTTATTTTACTGCAGTAAACGAAAATATTGCAAACTGCGATGCTTGTAGAAAGTCTTTTCGATACTGTGGCAACACTACAAGTCTACACAAACACAAGAAAACAACAGAAAAAAGAAAATGCCAAGCTGCATAAAACAGGAGAGAAGAGGAGGCAAATCATCCAG
This sequence comes from Danio aesculapii, assembly GCF_903798145.1. Taxonomy (NCBI): domain Eukaryota; kingdom Metazoa; phylum Chordata; class Actinopteri; order Cypriniformes; family Danionidae; genus Danio; species Danio aesculapii. Next base: position 51,760,823 of record NC_079439.1, read on the forward strand.
ACAGAGCCCCAGCAGTGCTAGCCCTGAGACAGAGGTCACTGGCCGAATTGTTTCGGAGAGGCAATGAATATCAAGGTAGCTAGCTACAGTGGTGAAGTTAATATTTGAGTTGTATTGGACATTCAGTATTAGTGAATGTCAATTTGAAAAAAAACAAAAAAAACAAAAAAACAAAAAACGACTTGATCATAGTTGAACTTGTTACTTTCATTATCAGGCTGATTAAATAAAGCCTATATAGTCAGCATATATACCTGATATTTATATGAATTATTTTGGAATTTAAAAATATACAGTGGTGGCCAAAATGGCAAGAAAGGTAGCTTTTAGGTAGTGTGTTAGTAGGAAATAATAATAAAAAAAAACATTTAAAAACACTTAAATTTTTTTTAGCTGGTGATAAAACAGGTGTTTTAACAATTCTGGCCACCACTGTACACCATAAACTAAAAATATGAAAATGTCAGAATATCCCTCATTATATACAAGCAACTGTTTGCACTTTGTTTAAGAATAAAGCAATGTTTAGTGTCTAATGAAAGCAGAACACTTTATTTTGTTATTTTGAACAAAACAGTGAACAAAAACTGAAAAAAGTTTTAAAACATTTGTAAGCTAGTAATAATTTTGTGGTCTTTGTTTATTAAAAATGTATTTGAAATGCATATTTGTTTTATATTTATTTGTTTAAAGACATTGAAGAAGTGCTTAAAGAGAAATGGTTTTGTTATAATTATATTATTGTTTCTGAACAAAAACCCCAGACTGAAGAAAGTTAAAGTTAAATTCATCGGTCTCTAGTAATAAGTTTGTGTTTGCAAATCCAAATCATTACAATAATACAAATGTTTTTATTTGGCTTAAAAGTGTTTAAAATTTGTCCTAGGTTTTAACAAATACATTTGATTATAGCTGCTTTGAGACCATTCAACTCATAAATGATCACACACTGTTCTTCCCTACAGAAAAGTACATTTAGGTTTAAGTGCCTGCTTTTTAAAGTAAAAGCATCAGTATCCGTCTCGATATCGGCGATACTGGCCCTGTATTTAATTGGTATCGGATCGATAACAAAATTTGCAGTATAGCCCAGCCCTACGGAGCACCTGGAAGAAACCCCCGCAAATACGGGGAGAACATGCAAACTCCACACAGAAACGCCAACTGACCCAGCCGGTGCTTGAACCAGCGACCTTCTTGCAAAGAGGCGATTGTGCTACCCACTGCGCCACCCCTTGTCTTTGATATATTATTTTAAATATTAGCAAAATATTTGCTAATATATGAATGGAAAATACATTTTTATGCAACTGAAAAAAAAAATCACAAACTGAAAAACAATTTAGGGTTTTTTTTATTGAAATGAATGGTATTTTATTTCTATTTTCCTGCAAACACCGCAAAATATTTAGCTATAAACTCTACTGACTGGTTTGACTGGAAACTAGCTAATTTTTCAGCAGTTTCTCTTTCATTCAGCAACATTTAGGTACTGGATGCGACATGAAGTAAGGACTGATAGGAGAGAGTTGTTTTAATGTAATTTAATATAATTTGCTGAATGAAAAGAGAACTTATGTTTTTTCACAGACAGCATAAATGCGTGTTTTGTGATGATGATTTGATGAGTCTCGAGGAGTTAACAGTGTGTGTGTGTGTGTGTGTGTGTGTGACTTTCAGCATATCAAAAGTGCTATTCTATCGCATGGTTATGAAGCGTGGTTAATGTGTGTGGATGCAGTTGGAGCCTCTGTTGGACGAAAAAAAAAAAAACGGTTATGTCACAAACAAATGAGTGACGTGCAACACAGAGGCAGCCTGGGTTCCCAGGTGTGTGCAAAGCACTTGGTGTGTGGTTCAAATCCAATCCTGCCTCTAATCTTTCATGCTAATTTCACCCTCACGCTTCATCATAACATTACAACTCACAAGAAAAAGTTTTACCTTGATGAGAAATCTCATTGCGATTTAATATCAAGTGTTTATTTCTTTTAATATTGATGATTTTGATGACAACAAATGAAAACATTAAATTCATTACCTTAGAAAATTTGAATATGTGAAAAGGTTTAGTAATCAAGACACCTGGTGCCACAATCAAATTGGCCAATTAACTCAAAACACCTGCAAAGGCCTTTTAATTGTCTGTCAGTCTAGTTCCGTAGGCTACACAATCATGGGAAAGACGGCTGATTCCAAAGATGACCGTTGAAACCTTGTACAAAGCGGGAAAGACACAATAGGTCATTACAAAAGAGGCTGGCTGTTCACATAGATCTTTGTCCAAGCATATTAATAGAGGCAAAGGGAAAGAAAAGATGTGGTAGAAAAGTGTACAAGCAATAGGGGTAATCACACCTATTAGAGAATTGTGAAACAAAAGACATTTAAAAATATAGGAGAGATTTATAAAGAGTGTACTGCAGCTGGCGTTAGTGGAGTCAGTCAAGAACCACTACACAGAGATGTACGCAAGACATGGGTTTCAGGTGTCGCATTTCTTGTGGCAAGTCACTCTTGAACAACAGACAGCGTCAGAAGCGTCTGGCCTGGGTTAAAGACTAGACTGCTGCGGATGTGGTCTAAAGTTATGGTCTATGATGAAAGTAAACTTTGCTTTTCTTTTGGAAATCAGGGTCCCTGAGTTTAAAGGAAGAGAGGAGAGGCACACAATCTATGTTGCTTGAGGTCCAGAGAAAAGTTTCCACAGTCAGTAATGGTTAGGTCAATGCAGCTCTATACTAGGACATCTTAGAGCACTGCTACTGACCAGCTTTATGGAGATGCAGATTTCATTTTCCAACAGGACTATGGGTCAGTACGGGTTACCTTTATCATGTTTGTATTTCCACTGCCAAAAGGGTACCAATGGTAAAGGGGAAAGTTTCAGTTGATGTCAAGGAAATGTCAAAGTAAAGTTGTACATATAATGTATCATATAAGAAGCACTTCTCACAAAACAGATGCTTTATACACACAAATACCTGTGTATAAATATTTGATTATAACTGCAGATCAATGATTGGGCGAACAGTCTCGGGTGTTACCAATTACAGAAAAACTACACACAACATACATTTAGTCCATATTTGGGTTCAAAAACAACATGCAACATATAACCCACAGTCAATGCAAACCTTTTATCTGTATATTTAATCTTCACCAGCACATGTGACCTCTTGTTAGAAAGTAAATCCATCATTCCCAGTTCATAATAGTCCAAAAGGTGATGATAATAGTTAAACATGGCAGGTTGTTCATGTTTTAGGTTGCTGAAACAATCATTTGCTCCTTTGTTTTTTCTGGCTACTCAATTTACTCTCACGTTGTCGGATTCTGAAAGGATCAGATTTCAGAAGCACTTCAATAATCACATGCATGTTGTTATTATCATCAGCTCAAGAAGTTTGTTATTTTCAAATATAGATGTTATCTGTAAATATCTGTTTATCAAGACAATGACAAGGTTTGTTTAAGCTCAGGTCAACCATGGCTCGTTATTATATGTATATATTATTATGGTGTAATAGCTCGGCTCTTTATTTAAAAATAGGGTTTTCTTTGTTTCATTCTCCTAGCTTGTGCATGAGTGTAACACAGGGAGTGACAGAGACAACTGAAGTTAGGATCCAAGTGCAGGTTTATTCGGTAGTCAGGTAAGCAAAGGTCAACACAGGTACAAACAGATGTATAAAGGCAATCCAGAATCGTAGTCACTATAACAGGCGAGAGGTCGGAAGGCAGGCGGCAGACATGGAGAACTGGATAAACAAGGCGAGGTCAAAACACGGGAAAACAAAACAAGGAAAACCGCGTTGAATTGTCACTATACAGAAAACAAGACTCGGCAATGTGAATGACTGCGTGTGCTGCTTAAGTAGTGTGGAAATCAGTCCAGAAGCAGCATCAGCTGTGGGAGTCCAATCAGTGGAGACTTGGAGCAGGTGTGTGTGTGTGGCATGGCTGAATATGTAGTCTATAAGATGTAGTCCATGTGAAAGTGAGTGCTTACGAGCGACCTCTGGTGGTTAGAGATCGCTGGTAATCATGACAATGAGCTAGTGATTTATCTCTGTAAACCAATAGCGTTCAGCTGCGTGTCTGGCTCCAACTTTTGGTACCCTTTTGTTGTGCTAGGCACCCTACCGAAAGGGTACCCAAAAAGTTGTATGGTACGGTTCACTTTTTGGTACCTTTTGACAGTGGAAACAGCCGTAAAAGCGTACCGAACTATACAGTACCATACCACTCAGTAGAAACGGGCCATATTTCACCAGCACACTCGACTGGCCTTAATCCCATTAAAAAATGTATGGGGTATTGTGAAGAGGAAAATGGGTTATGCCAGAACTACAATGCAAAAGAGCTGAACACTATCAGAGTAACCTGTAACCTTTGCCATTTGCATGTTCTCTTCTTGCATAAATCAACCAGGGGCCACAATATGCATTGCAGCCAATCAGACAGACCAACTGACCCATCCAGCCCCTTCCCTAAACCCAACCGATAGTGTTTTCAAAAGCAATCTAGAAAAAAAAAGCTACTTCAACTGGCTTCTCGCAATGTGTAGGCGCAGTGGCTCTATTCTGAGTTCCTCTTGGGTGACAAAGCTCTGAGGGTGCGTCGTACCATTTTTTGACAGTTTTTTTGGTTTAGTTAATGTGTTTATTATTTAAAGCAGTGGATCTGCACTGTCATGCGTTCGATCACTGTGTGATCCAGGGGATTCTGAGAGGCAGCACACCATTGCTCTTATGGTTTGTTTGTGTGTGTGTGTGTGTGCTTGCACTGCATGTGGGCAAATTAGCTGTCTTTAAATAAAACTTAAATTTTTATGCAATTCCTTTCCTTTTACTACACTTGATACGCCCACCTCAACAGAACTAAAAACACCCCCTTGCCTAGCTTTTTCCAAATCTGTAAAATACCCTACTGAAAGGGGGTTCATGACACTTTAAAGCAGTTTGCACCTATAATTATGAGACCACAGATAGCACATTGGTTAATAGAATAACCAGAAGTTGAATTGACGTTAGATGAGAAAATAAGTAAATAAGCAATCAAATTAATTTAAAATCATTTGTAAAAAAAAAAAAAAATTGTAGAAAAGGTGTTTTATTCTTCAAATTTACACAGATGTGTCAAAAACTTCAGAAACTGGTATGTCTGTTATATCAGAATCTGGTAAAAAAAAAAAGAATATCTTAAAGAATAATAAAAAGTCTTAGGAATTAAATAATTCACATTAAGTCACATGCTTATATAAATTTAACATCATATAAGTAGCATCATATATAAAAGATGGACAAAATATCAGTGTTGCCAATATCAAACTTGCGAAGTCTGAACTTACAAGGAAAGGATGCAAGACTTTGTGTACTTAATATTAAGAAAAAAACCCAATGAGATGTTTGCGAATGTTAACAGCCACAACTTTGTTTTCAGACGTCTCAGTTTTCCCCCATCCACACTGACACGGAGCAGCAGCATTTTAAAATGAAAACTGTCTCTTCAGCATTACCAAAACGATGTTTTTGGAGCTCGAATACTTCGAGGTAGTGTGGGCCAAAGACGTAACCGTAGCAAAATTTATGCATTTTAAAACTAAAACGTATTAGTGTAAACAAACCTAAGATCGGTTCAGAAACCCCTTATGAGTACAAGAAAATTAAGGTCTGTGATGTTGCCTGGAATGGTGCAATCAGGGCCTCACCTTTGAACCAAGCCTAGGGTTGGGGCTCACAAATACTTGGTGACTAGTTTATTTCCTACAGTACCCGGCTGGGCTCAGCACACCTGCTGGAGGAGTACTGTGGATTGAACAATGGTCAAAGACCAGGGTGATGACGATCCGATTTTTGGACACATTAATCAATGAAATTATGAAATTTATTAGGATTGACAGTTATTAAACCATAAATAGCAATTTTGTAAGAAACAAGATCCATTCTCTTCACACTTCATGACAGAAGGAAAGGGTATGCACCTTTGAATGAATGAAAGAGAGAATTGATTAAATCAAAAACAACAAGAAGAAACACCAGTATGCATTATAACAATCTAGTCTTGAATTCACTATCCTGTGATTAACATGGAGAGTATATATTGAGATGTTGTAATGTATTTTTATATATAAAAACACAATTTTACAGATGTACTAATGCTCGCTACTTATGTTTGTCCAAATTCTTTAACTCCACCATTTACTCTTTCTCTGTGCTATAGATTCCATATGTATAATGTGGATGAGAAGAATCCAGGCTTTAATGAAATTAGAGCTTGTTATTACACAGCTCAGATAATTTGTGGGCTTGAGCATTTGCACCAGCACAGGATTGTGTATAGAGACCTCAAGCCAGAGAATGTACTCCTGGATGATGCAGGTGAGAAACACAGTGATGCAAATTTACTAACTGATAATTTCTCATATCTTACTCTATCCTTACGGAATGTTTTTTTTTTCCTTTGCTTTAGGACATGTGCGTCTGTCTGATCTGGGTTTGGCTGTTGAATTACCACCAGGAAAAGACAAAACACAGGGATATGCAGGGACTCCAGGTCAGAAAACTTTCAGTTCTTATACTCTAAGGGCCGGTCTGGCTAATTAGTTTAGTGTGTTCCACATGTTGCCCCTTGTCGCATTCATGTTGGATTGTGTTGGACTAATTCAGCATGTCAAATCGGCATCGGACCAACAAACACCAGAGCATTGCTAATATAGGGAAGTTGTAATTGGTAGGGTTTTCTTGGTTCTTTGTGAGTGTTTTTTTAAAGTATTAGCACAATGTGCATCTAAAAATGTTTTATTGTGTCGAGTGCATGCGTATGGTCTGGTGCAGCCTTCGAGCAGTGGCATGCCCCTTGCCGTGGCTGATGCGCACCTCTCAAAAAATGTAACTACACGTTGTGATGTGCAGGGTTCTTATATCTTTTCCAAAGTCAAATTTAAGGACTTTTCAAGCACTTTACAGGTGTTTTTTCAAACTGTTTCAGCACTTTGCAACTGTGCTAAATTAAATGTTTGCATGCAAATGAACTTTATCAAATTATTTAAGATGCTATTTGTTATAATATTCTATAGTATAGCACATCATATAGTATAGTATTCTAAGGAATAATTTAATAGTATTTTAAGAATGGGTTTTAACCACAGCGGTTCGAACTGTAGTTTTGCCGAATGACTAAAAAGTAATCAGTATGATGATAAAAAAACTGTACATTCTAGTCAAACCATCCTTCTGCAATCTTATACCAAAAACGGAAATAAGGGCAGCATTAATAGCTAAAAATGTGGGAGAGCATTGCTATTATGTGATTGTATTGTATTGCAATATGGAGCAATTAAGTGTTGATGTTAAATCAACAGTAATTCACAAATACTTAATAATGAAATGATTTAATGACAATAACTTTCTATGGTTACAACTAAATTAATTACAAATAACTGTCTAAAATGATAAAATATGAAATGATGAAAACATATGATAATAATTGTAACCAGCTTTAAATGTAAAAATAAAGTTACGAGATGTAGAAGGAGAGACAGTGGAAGGGAGAGCCAAAGAGAGTAAGTAGGCCTCAAAAAAAGCCTGAGAGCAGTAGAGCCAGAGAAGATAGACTTCAGATCAGGAGAGGAGCAGAGCAGGAAAGCACAAAGCAGGAAAAGAGGCAGAGCAAAGTTTACAAGCTATTTTGCCTCTTTCTTTACCCCCAAAACCCCCAAAGTCCACACTTTGGAAAGTATTGAAAAGTATTGAAAAGTCCACAGTATTGAAAAGGTTCGGTATTGAAAAATGCAAGCAGCATTGATTTGCCTTGTGCTGTAAATGAGCGGTCACAAGATACATTTTGAGTAGTTCAAGAAAGATGTGAAAATAAATTCTGTGTGAAACAAAGGCCTTACTTTCTAAAATTGCATGGAAAATGAAAGTTGCACCACTTTTCAACCAATTTAAACATGCTTTTGGGCTTGCACTCACATAGAGTGTGTCGTTGCTTAGCAAAAAATCATTCAACCATGCTCTGAGGATCCACCACTGACAAACTGTAGCTTTGATACAAGTTTTATTTATGGACACAATTGCACTACAAAATGCACTACAGTATCTGATTGCTCTGTGTTTGTCTGAGGTACTTAATCTAAAAAAAAGTTGTTCTCATAAAATTAGTTTGAATATATCCAAAATAATTTGGTAATTTAAGATAATGAATATATTATAACATGACTGACATGACTATATTATAAACAAATAAATGTGATAATACTACAAATTTGAATAACAATATTAAACTATTTAAACTATTTAAAATTTAAATTTTCAGCATCATGAATCCAGTCTTATCTTTTCCATAATCCTTTAAAAATAACTTTAATATTATAATTTGCTTCTGTATTATGATGCTCTGTTTTTAGTTTCAATCATTATTAATGGTTAGTTTTTAAATGATGTATTTTTTTATTTTTTTGTGGAAGCTGTGATACATTAAACTTTGATGAATAGAAATATGATTAAACCATTTTTAAATACTGTACTATACTATGATGTATTACTATAGTACAATAAAAAAACACAAATCAGGACAACTGTTTTAACACTGATTTTTGAAAAGATTTCTTATCCTATGACCCCATCTTGTAGAGAACCTAAGTATCGCAACCTTACTCTGTAATCTTTCCTCTTTTTTTAATCCCATACTATGGGTGAAACCTTTCAAGATATCCAAAATATCTCTAGATATCTGGATGCAGCTCTGATGATGCAAACTGAGATTGCATATTTCAAAGATGAATAATTCACTCAATGGAGGTAGCGACGTCACTGTGAAGGGTAGGGTTAGGGTTGGGGTTAGGTGAGTGCATTAAAAAGCATTGGATGCAACTCTGATTGCAACTGCAACAAGTCTGCATCTGGACCCCTCTCAAATATTTTGACAATTTTGAAATACCAAATGTTTTTGTATCATGCTGACATTATTTGGTGGGAATTACAAGTTTACATGAGTTTTGTGACTAGTTACTGTAGTTGAAATTACCCCAATATTTTAGACAAAGGGTGGTGCTAGAGCGCCCCCCCCCCCCCCAACCCCACCCATGTATGATCTTTTGCCTCGGGGTGTGTGTGTGTGTAATTTCGTGACATTCTGAGCAATTTAGGTGCCTCAAAATACAAGTAAAAAATTTCAAAGATTCACCTGTTGCATGCAAACAATATTTAAAATATCAGAAAAACAGTTTCATAATAACAATAATAATAATAGTAATAATAATAAAAGGAGCAATTCCTATAGGGCCTCTGCACCACCAGAGATCAGTCCCTAAATAATAAATGGAGCAATCCCAACAAAAAGCTACCTGGGTTTATGCAAGGGCAGATTTCAAAATACCCAGTCACCCAATTAAGAATAGGTGCATCTTGAGCTGGTAGCCTATACTATAGAAAAGAAAAAGAACAGCAAAAACCCCAAACAAAACTCAAACAATCTGACTTGTTACATAGGAAACATTTAGGATTAATTTAATTAATAATTCATAATATTTGTTTAGGTCTAAGAACCTGCATATTACTAGTCATTTTTTCACTCGTTTGAAATCTTATTTCACACTTTCTGTACCTTGTGCAAATAAATCATTTATATTAGGATTAAATTAGCTGTTTCGTTTGAGCTGTTAATTAAAACACTTTTCATACAAACCACTCATTATTCATGTTCTTGAAAAATAATCAAGTGAAAAACAAAGCAAAATGTATTCATCATTTATTTGTTATTTGTTAGTTGTTATTGTGTTATTTATTTATTTGCCTGTATTGCAAAATGCTATTTACTTAGAATTTTCACGGACACTAATAATTAATTCTATTATTTTGACTGCTTATTTAAAGCTGCTTTAATATAGTCTGTATTGTATAAAGTGATAAGCAAAGTTTGACGTGCATAAAAATAAGCAGAACATGCTGTATGTCTTATTAGGTTTCATGGCTCCAGAACTTCTACAGAAGAAAGAGTACGACTACACTGTAGACTACTTCACGCTTGGGGTCACACTGTATGAGATGGTTGCTGCCAAGGGACCGTTCAGGTGTCGCGGAGAGCAGGTTTGCATATTAAGGCAAATACTTTAGCTTTCTGTTAAGGGGTCTTCACACTGATATTGTATTGTATTGTATTGACAAAGGTAAATCATTTTAAATAAGAGCAATTTAAGGCAAACTTACTCATCTTTACCTCTGCTTGTTTGCTGTTTCAAAGGTGGACAACAATGAAGTGACTCGCCGCATTCTGAATGACCCTGTCTCATACCCCCCAACTTTCAGTCAGGAGCTCAAAGACCTCTGTGAAGGACTCATGGAGAAAGATCCAGAGAAGAGACTTGGCTTCAAAAACAATGAGTGTGCTGAGCTGAAGAATCAGTCTTTCTTCAAAGAACTCAACTGGGGGAGATTAGAAGCTGGTATGGCTCATCAGAGTTATAGTCAGGGAAGAAAATGCATTGCAAACCACTTCGGAAAAAGTACCATGTTATTTCTTCACCTTAGAATTATAAGGTTCTATCTGCATTCTAAATGATTTTGAGATATTGAGCTTTAAAGTTTTTGCATTCTATATACCAAACAACATGTGTGTAACAGTTCTTTTTCATACATTAACATGACAGAGACCCTTAGGGTTCTCTAAATGTGAATTATCAAAGTTCTCTTACATCTTGCAAATTGGAGTAAAATAACCACGGTAAATACAGATAGAACTTTCTAATTCTGAAAAGTAATTTTCCACTTGGAATAATAAGGTTCTATCTGGCAGATCGTTCATTGAAGCATTACTTATAAAGAAATACAATAAAAATATATATAAGTTGGTGTTGTAACAATTTGTTGATGCTTGAAAAAGTTACATTTTTGCTTTCTGTAACATTTATTTCATGTTTTAGGATGAATATGTTTTCTTTTCAAATTATTGCTAAATATTTTTTTTCAGTGCAGATGTTAATTTTATCTAATTAATATGTTAATATTTCTTAAATGTTATGCGTTATATGAATTATTGAATTATATTTATTGAATTATATGCCCACCAAAAATAAAAAAAGTATTTGCCCTTCAAGGCTTAATATTAAATTTAAAGATTTTAAAAGAAACAGACGATGACCAAATAAGTTTAATAAACACTGAAAAGTGTTTCACTGACTATATGTAAACAAATAATTATTTTTCACATTTAATATATACATTTTAAAATATTCATTTCTTTTTTAATAATGTAAAATTTAATATTTCATCTCAATGTCGGCGATGCAGTGGGTAGCACGATAACCTCACAGCAAGAAGGTCACTTGTTCGAGCCTTGGCTGGGTCAGTTGGCATTACTATATGGAGTTTTCATGTTCTCCCCATGTTCGTGTGGGTTTTCTCCGGGTGCTCTGGTTTCCCCCACAAGTCCAAAGACATGTGGTACAGGTGAATTGGATAAGCTAAAATTGGCCGTAGTGTATGTGTGTGATTAAGTATGTATGGGTGTTTCCCAGTGATGGGTTGCAGCTGGAAGGGTGTCCGCTGCATAAAACATATGCCGGATAAGTTGGCGGTTTATTCCGCTGTGGCAACCCCAGATTAATAAAGGGACTAAGTCAAAAAGAAAATAAATGAATAAATGAATCTCAATGTCAAGAAATGCTTCTAAATCATCAAATTTGTACACTTCTCAATTTTGTGTGGTGTGGCATTATTTAGTCGATTCTGATTTTGTGTGATTTTGTCTTTCTGTCGTTTCCTGCTGTCAATGGAGCAGTCCGGTGAAATGACAAAGAAAGCTGATCCTGAATGGTCCTCGTGCGTGCATTAAAAATGCTGATTGGCTCACAGAATGAACCTTATAGAGCCAAGCTAGAGTTCAACTTTGTAGCTAAACCAGCGCTCGCACTCGAAGCAAAGACAGAGCGCACTGATGAGGGGCGAGGGGTCCGCAGGCCCGAAGGCGACGGAATAGCCCCCACTGTAACCCTCATGCCTGCCCAAGTGCTAACCGCTTGGCAGGGAGCAGCAGGGGTGACTTGCCCTAATAAAAGAGCTCGCCGCGACCTCAGTTGTGCAACAGTCAAGCCATCGCAATGCGGGCAAGAACTGTCCGCGAACACCGCATCAACATGTTGGACCCCCAAGCATGTGACGCAGTACTCGTGCCTGTCATCCGGGGCAAGGAAACCACCGCATGCAGAAACGCACGGTCAAAACGACATCTTTAAAAAGACGCGCTACATGACCATGTGCTCTCTTAGGGAATTCTGCACTTTGTAGAAACTGCTCTTTTAGATCACCAGCGAAATGCCAAGGGGACGGGAAACCCAGCTCGAATGCTTCCTTCAGCGTTGGAAGTCAGCTCAGCAGAAGGGTTCATCAGTCTCAGATCGGGTCTGAAGCAACAATTCTGATGAGCTAGCTCCAGCAGCCGACTGATATAGCCCTAATTGGCTCATCAGTTTCAGCTGTGGAGCTAAGCTCCGCCAATTCAATTGGCGTTTCATTGGCGCGTTTTCTTATCTTCAGAAGTGATTGGTCGTCTAAAGCACTCCCAAAGTCTGTTTATACAGACACACGTAGAAGTTCCCTTGTGAAGGGGAACAATGTTTCAGACCAGAAAGGTAGCAAAAACAGCCTCAAAGCAGATTACATATTATCAAGATACAAGTATCCTTTTGTTTCTACTATATGTGTACTTTTTGAAACTATTCTGATTGTGAGCACTGAAGTCACATGAGCTGTTTTGAGGATGTTTTTAGTACCTTTCTAGACTTAAACGAATGTCTCAGAACACTTGAAATCAAACACATTTAACAGTTTGAAGAAATTATTGGCATCTTAAAAAATATTTTTTTCTTATTTTTTACATAGGTATGCTTCCTCCACCTTTTGTCCCTGATCCCAAAATGGTATATGCCAAGGACATTGATGATGTGGGTGCATTCAGCACTGTGAAAGGTGTAGTGATTGACAACAAAGATGACGAATTCTACAGTGAGTTTGCAACTGGGAATGTACCAATTCCATGGCAGGAGGAGATGATTGAGACAGGTGTGTTCGGAGAACTTAACATCTGGGGACAAAATGGAAAACTCCCGAATGATCTAGATCCCAACTTTGTGGAAGCGAAAGGAGGGGGATGTGTGCTACTGTAAAGAAGAAAGGAGCAAAACACAAAGCATACAAGAAAGTGATGTGTGCACAGGAAATAATTCATGATGAACAACAAAGCAATGAATTACATATTCATGTAAAGTATGTGTAACAGAGAACAATTATCTAACTCAGAAGGTCTCCATATGTATGTTTTGAAACACTTGTTTGAGCTTCTTAAATCTATTACTAAGCAGTAAGCAAATCACACAGGTATTTTAACATTCTGTAAAATTCTATATTTTTATATAGTATGTAAGGCAACATTACTGATACTGTAATACATGTTTATATATTAAAAGTTACATGAGATAAAGTTTGGTTGTGGAGGTTGATAGCTATTTAAACAGGAATTAAACCAAGTACATTTAAAATAAAGGAACTGAAAACTAACACATCAGCTTAGATGTCATAGAGGAAGTGAGATCCTTGTTTACTTGTGTAGTTAAATATATATTTTTTAAGATATTTACAAAGGTCATCTGTTCACTGTTTGTAAACACATAGCATTTTTGGAGTTTATGATACATTTGGTTGTTAGAAATCATCTTATAATCTTGTCAATAACAATAAAATATTTTTATGTAGGAAAATAGAGTCTTCTCTTTTTGGTCTTTATGGTCAGTCTGGGATGAGCTGCTTTACTAAAATGTTGAACTGGGAGTTTTCAGTTCTTAAAAGCTGAAGCAAATACTTTTTATGGGTACTTTACGTAAGCAAAAAAGTAGGAACTACCTTTTCAAATCTAAACAATTATAAACTATATACTATTTAACATATAAATCAATACATGATTATGTAGAATTGAATGGAACCTATGCCCCGCATCTAATAAATCACTTTATGTAAGGAACAACAGTGCATTTGGTATGGTCATCTACTTCCGTCTTAGCCATGAGAAAGACCAGAGGACAAAATCTAAAAAGAGAAGTAACCACTATAAGTGACATTATTAACAGCATTCAGAATAGGTTTGGTCACAGCGTAGGATTTCACAGTTTGGCAACCCTGAATGCTCAGTAAAAGGTAAATAAACTTCTTTTTGTCTTTTGTTTCATTCTGTTGCAATAGTTGTTGCATTACGCATTTTAAAATAAGTGTATAAGTGTGTTTCTGCATGTGTGAATCTTTTTTTAGAGCAACAAATGATGGATAAGTCAATTCATAAAATATCCAGTGGAAAACCTGAAATTCCACAGAAACCCATCCTCCCACCAAAACCAAACCTTAAAACTTTACACAAGACAAGCCTATTTGCTTCTTCTAGCAGAGTGGCTCAGGCTTTGCATAACTTTGAACCAGGAATGGACAATCAAATGGCATTAAACTACACGAGGAAAGACAGAAGATATTCTAAAGATATAAGCCAAGATGAAAAGCATTTGGGAGTTGAAGCTAGAGTGCCATGTCCTACTTCAACAGATGACATGGCATTGGATTTATCCTCAGTTACGAAAAGTGAACTTAGAGAATTAGAGGAAAAACTGATGGCAGATGAAATAAATCATCAACTGGCAGTGGATGCAGGTCGTTCAGGTATAGTGAAATTTCTGAAATCTGTATCAAACATGATTATGCTTTATAGTGCATATGTCTAAACATATGAAACAACTGAAAAGCTGATGCTGGTTCCCAGCTATTGTGACCTCCCCAAAATGAAAGAGCTGTTATTAATTTATAATACATGCTGTAGGTTTAGAGTAATCATAATTTATTTATTATTCTAATTGTTGAAATAGGCATTGAAATATTTTGAAACATATTAAACCAAAATAAATAAAAAAGACCACATATCTATTAGTTTGTAAATCAGTTAAAAAAACAGTAAAAATGCAGCTAAATTTGCAAAATGATAAATATGTTTTGTTCACAGCATTACTGGCTGGTAGGAGCATGAATATCTTTCAAATGCAAGATACATTTTGGTTAAATTTGACCAGTTATTCCCAAATGTCACACATCTACTGTTATGCTCAATTATTATTTTTGTTAACTTGATCATATTCTGAATAAAAATGAGTATAGTTCTTAGTTCTGTTTATTACACTTTACTATTACTATTTTACTAACATAAAGATAAGTAAAAAATGTGGAAAAAAGTGCAGGTTTTGTCTGGACTTGTGACATAAAATTAATAAAGCACGCCACTATTCTTTCCCTTAGCTCCTGATGGCAGTGAAGTGAATAACTCTGTAAGTGGTAACTCAGAAAAATATCAAGACTCAACAGCACCACCTACTATGTCAGAAGAGAAACACTGCCATTGCGTTTGCCACCTTCAAAGGCCTGGTATGAAACTGGTCTGGGTACCTCTACAGGAAGAGAACAATTACCTGGATACAGTTAGTGAAAAGAGTAATAGACATCAAAACAGTGGAAGACAGAAAACTGAACTTCAAAAAAAGGAGGGTGTTTTACATCTAACCAATAATGAAGTTGGAAAGCTGGAGAATGAAACCTCTCACCATTCAAAACCCCAAGCATTACCGCCATGCATAAATTGCCAAAGCTTTCTATATCACCACAGCCCTCAAAAATTTGCATCAAAGAGATTTTTATATGCTGATGAGCCAGTTCAAAACCACACAAAACCCCCTCTACCTCCAAGGACTTATCAGTCCTCCAAGTATCAAAATATCAAACAATATGCACAGCTTCAGCACACCGACGCCAATGTATACTTAGATATTTTGCCATCAAAAGACAATATACTTACCACACCAGCTGTGCCCCCTCGACCTCTTCCTCGGCCTCCTCTGCACCCCACAAGCAAACAAAAAACAGAAAAATGGTCTTCTCAGCCATCACTGGCCTGTGTGATCTCTCTTAGAGGAGGCTATCTACCAATTAGAAACATCAGCCCCTGTAAGACCAGAAGATTGCCGAGTTCAACAGGTGAGCAAAGAAAAATTCACAAATATTGCCTTTTACTGAAGTGCAGCACAGAAATCCATTTCATTCGAAAGTTTGTTCATAAATTTAATATTCAACAAACATTTTTTTTTTTGCTAAGCATAACATTTTAGCCAACACCAATGTTCATCTGAGAACATATGGAAATAATACTTCCCAAAATCAGAGCAAATATCTGCTTTGAGATACTTTATTAAGAGTAAATTAGACATTTGTCTAGTTTTCTGAAAAGTTCATATTTGTTTTCCAGCTGAGAGTTATGAAAATGCAGAAGGTTGGGAGTCCGTAGACAAAGAAGAGTAAGTATACAATGTCAATGAGTTGTTTTTAAAAACTTGAGTGATTATGCTGTAATTTTTCATAGAGTTTTACAAAGTATATTTTTTCCTGCAGTTGGATGTAGTTGACTGTATAATTTATTTATTTATTGCTTGTACAGCATTTTAAATTTTTTGTAAGCAAAGCACTAAATGTTTTTTGAGATTGTGTGATAATTCATTATGAAATTGTATTGATAGTTGCTGTTTTGTTAATGCACAATTGTTAGGGATTGTTCCAAATGGGAAGTGACACAGAAATTGACTACCTGTTACTGAAATATGATAATTGTGTTGTTTATTGTCATGTATCTTTGGTCTTATGACTCCCTATCCCAGTTCTTTCTTTGTTTTTAATATATTCATCTTTATCTACTTCAACTAGATCTAGAACTATGTTTAGAGTTTAAATAAATACCTGAAATGTTTTTTTTTTTCACTGCCAGATATGAACAAAAATGCACAAAAAATTATTCCATTACAAATCACAAACCATATTATATCAAAATAAATACACCATTTCTCCAATACACTCTGGCCAAAATTTTCAGCACCTCTAAAAATTCTTACGAGTGAAATACCATATTTCATATGGAATAGTTTAATATATTTTCACAATCTATGGCACACAAGGGTGAGTCCAAACACAAAAGTCTATCAATGGATTTCTACTTCACAGGAGTATGTGCGAGGAACACAAAACATTATTCTTCAACAAAGTAGATAAACTGAAAAGTCATTTTCCACCATTAGACCACTGATATAAATAAGATACAGCCAAATTAGGGTTAGTTATAGATCTGCCGTAAAGAGTTTCCATATATGAGTTTTGGGGTCAGAAATCCTTAAACAAACAAAGACACAAGAGAAAGAAAGAAAGAAAGAAAGAAAGAAAGAAAGAAAGAAAGAAAGAAAGAAAGAAAGAAAGAAAAAGAATAAAATAATTTAACTTCACCACAATATTTAGTCCCATTTTCATACTATATCTTCAAACAATATTGTTATACTGTATGGTCAGACAAAAAGAAAGAAAAAGAAAACAGACTCGATGGCTTTATTGCACAAATGAATAAAAGTGTATCGCATGTGTCGGCAGTTAAGGGTACTGCTCAATCTGTAATGTTTTCTAGAATTTTCTTTATTTTCTTTACAGTAGGTAGATAGTTAAACAGCCCTTAAGTTTTTTTTAATTAACTTTCATGCAGTGTGTGACAGCTCTAAGTGAATGAAAACATCCAACTGAGGTTTGAGTTTGAAAGTGCACCATGTTTAAAATTATTAGTCTCAAAAAATGGACTCCTTCTATTTATCTTGCAAAATATACCTTTAATTGTGTGTTGTAACTTGTAATTACTCCACAGAGCTTGTACTGTATTTCTCTGGTTAGATCTTTATGGGGCTATTCACATATCGAATCTTTATGGAAAACACAATGTGTGCCGCTTCCTTTACCAATTCAAATGCGTTTCTTGAGATCCCCTAGCAATTGCCGTTGCTATGGCCACAATCAGCTGTTCTTATAAAGATTTTAACAGTAATTTTTAAAATAGTTGCATCTATTAATACCACTGTGCGGTTATATAGTTAATACGATTACCAGTTAAGAATAGAGCAATATGATGGTGTTTAACTGCACTTACTTAAATGCATTCCTGCATTGGGCTCACACATATAATGTACTCTGCACCATGGTTGGCTGCTTGTTGGTCATTTCTTTCTACCTCACGCTGAACACAGTTGACCAGTCACAACAGACTGGGTCATTGGACCATTTACCACAGATTAGCAGCACGCAAAGGAGGTGTTTGGAAAAAATAATCGCAGAACAAATCATTAGAGTTGTTGGGATCAATTGGTAAAAAATAAATGCATTTTATAATGCTGTGTTCACACCAGATGCGCTTCATTCTCGCATCAAATCCGTTTAATTTACACAACAAATTCACTTCATAATAGACACGGATTCAGTAACTCTAGCTTCATTGCTAAATGGCTAACATGGATTTTATTGAGAGAATAGCTGTGTTTATGTGCTTTAGAATGGCTGATAAACAGCGTTGATTTGTTTGGAGCCATGTCTGAGTGTACTAGATCCAATCAGAGGTGCACACAGCTCTGTGAGTTCATAAACTCCTGCAGAAACTATACCTGGTTGATGGAAGCTTTCAGCGGTGCTTTAGAGCTTTTGAGCCTAACCCAGTTTGATGAAGAGTTGTTAGGTGTCGGCAGGAGAATTTCCCCCAGGACACCAACAACAGGCGCTATGTTATAATCACGCCCCTACAAGAGAAAGCTCCTGATTAGCACATTAAACATGCAAAATGCTCAGCTCGTCTTCATTTGCACGTATTGCATAATGCACGCTGCCTAATTCGTGCATATTGCGCCCAGGATGTCTGTTCGCATATTTGAATTGATTTTACATGTAAATCACTCGCGTTTGCTGCTTCATCTCCGTCTGTTTTGAATGCAGCATTACACAACAAAAATGTTTTTTTGACCTTGCATGCACATCAGGCTGTTGTTGGAGACCCCATCAAACCAAAAATGTGACCTTTTATAATGCATAATAGGGGCTCTAAAAAAGCACAGCATGGAAGATTCTGTCATGCTATCAAATCATTCTATTCTATCATGCTATTAATATTTACAGCAAATACTAGGGGCCTTGCAAAGGGCCATGGCTGGATCTTCCGTAATGACAATGATTCAAAACAAATATTATAAAAATCTACACAAAAATGCATCACTATGTGTCACAAAAGTATGGTTCTGTCATGATCATCCCCATACCCTAACTTATTGAAAATAAGTAGGTGAAATGAAGAGGAAAGAGCACCAACATTGACTGAGAAACCATAAAATCTAAGATTCTGTAAGAAAAAATGTAAACACTTATCAGGAGTCTTCCAACTTCATCAGGTAACATATGAGAAGATTTGGAGCTGAATTCTGTGCAAATGTAAGTTGAAAAATTACTGAATAAAATTGTGCCACTGTTTTGACCAACATGTACAGTATTGGAGAAAAACATTGACTTATTAATTTGTTTTCTTACTAATTTTAATTAATTTTGTTTCTATGAAAGGCAGAATTTTTTGTGATTTTTTTTTTTTTTTTTTTTTTGTAAATGAAAAATGAGCAATACAAAATTATTTTCATGGCTTTCCTTGCTTATATTTATCATATGTGTATCAAACATCTGCAAATTAGTTTTTTCTTTATGCTCTTTACTGTTCTAACTTCCTAACTGTTTATGTTCACCTGAAACATAATTAACTGTATTTATTGTAGTATGGTTGAAAAGAACAGAATAACGGACTGATCGCTTATTGAATAATGCATCCCTGCCAGAGCAAGATATGCCCAAATGCAAAATCACAGTGCTATATGTACAGCAGTTTCAGTACAGTAGCTTCAGTCCAGCAGACCAAAACCAGAAGTTTAAGTGTATCATTTAACTTGCCATGCCACTAGATACCTAATTCATTCAAACACTAACCCTAAACTTCATATAATCTCCGGTACAACATCCAGTCTGAGATGCTTGGTGCTACTCTCCTGAAACTGGCATGATGTATCGCTTTGCAGTTGTGCATTTGACGATTATTGATACTTTTAGTTTCTTTGAGTTTATTGTGTCAAAAACAAGCAAGAGGATACCTTAAGCTCTTTTGCCGACAACTATGAAAAATAGAGATGTTCTCATGTTTTAGAGCAGCACAGGTTGCTATATTCTTCCATTTCATAACATAAAGCAAATTACCCAATGCAGTATGTTTTCAACAAATATAGGGTATCATGTCCTTTTCCCCCAGATCTGATTCAACGTCTCAACTTAATCTACTTACATCTAGCGAAAACTATATTTTGTAGTCCTATTAAGCTTAGTAATCCAAGTTCTTGTGTTGAGAACAAAAATATGTGTTTGAAAAAGTATTTTAAATACAATATACACTTTTTCAAAGTATTTAATTAAAATACATCTGATTACTTTTATTGTGGTCCAGGAAAATACTAATTACAAAATACTCAAAAGTAATTTAATACACATTTTCAATACATATACTGCCTATCTCAATTCAATTCAATTCACCTTTATTTGTATAGCGCTTATACAATGTAGATTGTGTCAAAGCAGCTTCACATAAAAGGTCACAGTAAATAGGAACAGTGTAGTTAAGTTTGTAGTGTTTAAGTTCAGTTCAGTTTAGCTCAGTTCAGTGTGGTTTAATAATCACTACTGAGAGTCCAAATATTGAAGAGCAAATCCAACGATGCGCAGCTCTACAGATCCTGAACCATGCAAGCCAGTGGCGACAGCGGAGAGGGAAAAAAAACTTCACTAAAGGCGGAAGTGAAGAAAAAAAACCTTGAGAGAAACCAGGCTCAGTTGGGCACGACCATTTTAATTTCTCCGCTGGCCAAACGTCTTGTGCAGAGCTGCAGTCTCAGTGGCGGAGGCTGGAAGCTGGCCTCAGCGAAGACTCGTCTGTCTCTGGAGCGTCATAGGAAACAGTCTCATGTTCTCCACTCTTCCATGACCATCGCAGTAGCTGCTCAGGATTCGGCCTGGTCCAGGATATGGAAACCTTGGGATCATCTCGTCGTTGGTCTTGGATCGAATCAGTGACTCTGCATAGTCTGAGGGCCTCGGGAAGAGTATCCCCAGGTGGAAATGGAGAATAAAGAAAGTAATTAGCGTAGCTGATGTTCACAGTGTATATCAGCAAGATGCATAACCTGTGTGGAAGCCCCCTAAGTGGTGCACTAAGTGTATGCTTTACTGAACAGATAGGTCTTTAATCTAGTTTTGAATTGGGAGAGTGTGTCTGAGCCTCGGACGTTATCAGGAAGGCTATTCCAGAGTTTAGGAGCTATAAATGAGAAGGCTCGACCTCCTTTACTCGACTTTGCTATTCTAGGTACTACCAGAAGTCCTGAGTTTTGAGATCTTAAAGAGCGAGTTGGATTGTAGCGAGACAGAAGATTGGTTAGATAAGCAGGAGCTAGATTATTTAGAGCTTTATATGTAAGAAGCAATATTTTAAATTCAATACGAAACTTAACAGGCAGCCAGTGTAAGGAGGATAACATTGGGGTGATGTGATCAAATTTTCTAGACCTGGTTAGAACTCTGGCAGCTGCATTTTGTACTAATTGAAGTTTGTTAATAGAGGATGCTGGGCAGCCAGCAAACAGAGCATTACAGTAGTCCAGCCTAGAAGTCATAAAAGCATGGACTAGCTTTTCTGCATCTGAGATGGATAGCATACTTCGTAACTTAGCTATATTTCTCAGATGAAAGAAAGCAGTTTTTGTGACATGGGAAATATGATTTTTAAAAGTTAAATTGCTGTCTAATATGACACCCAGATCTTTTATAGTAGAACTAACGCTAACTTTGTATCCCTCTAATTGTAGATCGAGTTGTGAGATCTGCTGTGTACAGGATTTAGGCCCAATAAGTAATAATTCTGTTTTGTCTGAGTTTAAGAGAAGATAATTGTTGGTCATCCAGTCTTTAACATCTTTAATACACTCAGTTAGCTTGGACAGATTAGACGTCTCGTCAGGTTTAGTTGAAATATATAATTGAGTATCATCTGCATAGCAGTGAAAGCTGATCCCATGTCTTCTAATAATGTCTCCCAGGGGTAGCATGTATATTGTAAACAGTAAAGGGCCTAAAACTGATCCTTGAGGCACCCCGTATTTTACTGGGCTGATTTGTGAAGGCTGTCCATTTATATTTACAAACTGGTAACGGTCAGATAAGTATGACTTAAACCATTGTAGGGCCTGTCCTTGGACACCTGTAGACTTTAAGCGATTAATAAGGATACCATGGTCAATGGTGTCAAATGCCGCACTAAGATCGAGTAGAACTAATAGCGAGATGCACCCTTGGTCAGCAGCTAAGAGTAAATCGTTGGTTATTTTCACTAATGCAGTTTCTGTACTGTGATGAGCTCTGAAACCTGACTGAAACACTTCAAAAACATTGTTGGTCTGCAGAAAGGAGCATAATTGAGCAGAAACAACTTTTTCTAGTATTTTAGATATAAATGGAAGGTTTGAAATAGGCCTATAATTAGCTAAGTTGCTGGGTTCCAGTTGTGGTTTCTTAATAATAGGTTTAATAACAGCTAACTTGTAGGGATTTGGAACATGGCCTAAAGATAAAGAAGAGTTGATAATGTTAAGAAGAGGTTCTCCTATAACAGGTAGCAATTCTTTCAGTAACTTTGTTGGAATTGGGTCCAATATACACGTAGCTGATTTAGAGCTATTTATAATTTTGTCTAGCTCTTCCTGTTCTATGATTTTAAAGCACTGTAGGTTATTTAGATTCAGAGGCGTGTTTACTGGATCTGAAGTATAAGGCGGTGCAGAAAGTTTAATATCTCCTATTTTCTGTCTAAAGCCTTCTATTTTATCACTGAAAAAATTCATGAAGTCATCACTACTAATTTGCGGTGGAACGTTTTGTTTCAAAGATGACCGATTATTTGTTAATTTAGCGATGGTGTTAAATAAGAATCTAGGATTGTTTTGATTATTTTCTATCAGTTTGCGGAGGTGCTCAGCCCTGGCAGATTTAAAGCCCTCCTATAGCTGGACATACTGTCTTTGTATGCAATTCTAAAGACTTCTAAATTAGTTTTTTTCCATTTACGTTCCAGGGCACGGGTTGCTGTTTTGAGAGCGCGGGTATGACTATTATACCATGGTGTAGTTTTATTCTCTCTAGTCTTTTTTAGTTTGATGGGTGCCACAGTATTTAAAGTGCTAGTAAAGATGGCATCCATACTGCTGGTTACTACATCAAGGTCATTTGCGTTTGCTATCTGTTCTGACTTCTGGCCAAAAAGTTTAATAAAAAATAAAATAATTTTTTATCAAAAATTCACTTTTTTTGTCTTAAAAATAAAATCTTACCTTGTGACCTATTGCTTTAGAAGACATACTTGTCACACATCACTTGCAGAAAGTCTGTGTGTGTGTTTTTTTTTCTTTACTAAGAAAGAAAGTGCAATAGATTGCAGGGGAAACTCTGAACAGTATTGTTAAAGGGGCAAACACTCAGGCCATTACAATCTGTTAAATCTAGGAATGTGATATCAGGTGTAATAATTGTGGCTTTCATACAGGCTGTCTGACAATACAGGAAGCCCACGGAGGATCTCCAGTGACTGGGAGCCAAACAGTGACTATGGTGAGATTCTTTCAGTGGTGAGCGGTGACTTTCTTAACCAAGCATGCAATATTATATATGTCAGAGGTGTGTATATACAGTTAAAGTCAGAATTATTAGCCCCCCTTTGAATTAATTTTTTCTTTTTTAGATATTTCCCAAATGATGTTTAACAGAGCAAGGAGATTTTCACCGTATGTCTGATAATATTTTTTCTTCTTGGCAAAGTCTTATATGGCTAGAATAAAGCAGTTTCTAATTTTTAAGCGAATTTGATGATTTTCATGCATTAAGCTATTTTTTTTCAACTGTCAAAACAAACCATCGTTATACAATAACTTGCCTAATTACCCTAACCTGCCTAGTTAACCTAATTAGCCTAGTTAAGCTTGTCACTATAAGCTGTATAGAAGTGTCTTGAAAAATATCTATTAAAATATTATTTACTGTCATCATGGCAAAGATAAAATAAATCAGTTATTAGAAACGAGTTATTAAAACTATTATGATTGGAAATGTCTTGAAAAAAATCTCTCCTTTAAAAAGAAATTGGGGAAAAAAATGAACAGGAGGGCTAATAATTCAGGGGGGCTAAAATTCTGATTTCAACTGTATGTATATATATATATATAAAGCGGCTGCTGTTGGGATTTATTAAAATGCCTACTTGTCTAAAGCTAGGGTTTCCATTCTAATTTCACCATTATCTTTTCAGTGTTTGTGAAAATATGTGTGTTTTATCTAGTTTTTTGAGTGGCTAACAGTGGTAGGCTATTGTAAAAGAAAGACAGCATTTGTGGAAACAATCATAGGCGGAGCGTGTGTAAGGCTGGGGAAGGCTTAGCCTCCCCCTGGCCAGAGACCACGAAGATAGCAGCAAAGAAAAAAAAATGCATTGAAAACATGGAACGGGTGTAAGGCTTAATATGAATGTAATTTAATGTTAATGATTAACGCAACACTTTAGCTATTGTAAGTTTGTCAATCAAATTTAAAGTCCTCCACCCCACAAAAATAAAACTGTCCAACCCTGTACGTTGCACTGATGAGCGCTGTTTATTACTGGAGTTAGCAGCCTAGCCTCCCCCTGGCCAGAGACCATGAAGATAGCAGCAAAGAAAAAAAATGCATTTAAAACATGTAACGGGTGTAAGGTGCAATATGAATGCAATTTAATGTTGATGATTAACGAAACACTTTAGCTATTGTAAGTTTGTCAATCAAATTTAAAGTCCCCCACCCCACAAAAATGAAACTGTCCAACCCCGCACGTTGCACTAATGAGCGCTGTTTATTACTGGAGTTAGCAGCTGCTCTGAAAACGAAACCAAAAGTGCTGGCCAGTGGACTATTTGATTTGCTGGTCAAGGATTAAAGGACATTAAAGGACAGCGCATATATTAGCCTTACACTGGAGTTTGTTCACCCTCCGTCTATGGAAACAATCAATTAGTCATATTGGTTTCATGTTTTCTATGTCAGAATTTATTTAGCAGACACCGTTCGAGCTAACATTATTTGTAATACCATTATCTCTTTTGCACCACAAAGTCAAAACCATCTCAAACGAATGTATAAACTTTCTTGAAATATAAACTAGCTATATATAGGCATTTCCATTTCAAAATGCACATTAAACAATGTGAACAAAACACATTTTATCTGATCTTTCTTGCAGCGATTATGGATTTTAAAATGTTAAGCAGCAATCATTTTAATTCTAACTTAATCCTAATCATAATGTACCCAAAAACCATATTCCAAATTGCAGTGGTACAGAAAAGTCATTCACTCACAATCCTTCGGCTTAGTCCCTGATTTATCAGGGGTCGCCACAAGAAATTAACTGCCAATTACTCTGGCATATGTTTTACATATGTTCTGCAGCCCTGCAGAGTTTAGTTCCAGCCCTGCTTCAACACACCTATGTGTAGGTATCCAACAAGCCTAAAGCAATCAGTTTGATGAGCTGTATTTACTTAGGGTTGGAACTAATCTGTGCAGATCTGTGGCCTTATAGGAAATCAGTTTGACACCTGTTTTATGTGGTGGATGCCCTTCCACCTGCAACCTAGCACTGGGAAACACCCATAATATGGAGTCTGATAAGTCTCTAAATTAATTCACGCAAAAGACATGATATACACATGCATAGCCAAATTCACATGCATAAAAACCAATTTATGTGCACAAAATATTTATATATATTAATAAAAACAATTCACGTGCAATAAATAAAAATACATATTCAAGAAATACGTTTCGCAAATGCAAAACACAACACTCATTGAGTATGTTTACATGGACACCTATAATCCAATTTTAATACAATTAAAACAATACTCTGATTAAGAGTCTACCATGTAAACAGCGATTTTTGATTACCTTAATCAGGCTAAAGTCATAATCGAACTAAACAGAAATCAAATTAAGATGTGGGGTATGCCTATTTTAGCATTATTGAAGTGCAGTACAGACATGTAAAACTCATGTAATCAAACTATTACTGTGGTGTAGGATTTTTTGCCACATTTTGCGACAGCATAGGGCTATACAGATAGCTGTTTGACACTACTTTCTGCACCTATCGAGTAAGTAGGACCACAGACAGTTTTTTTCACATATGGCGCACGGTATCAAATCCCATTAAAATTCCAGCTGTTCATACTTGCATGCAATATTTGTCACAAGGGCATGAATAAAATGTTCCTGAATGAAGGTGAAAGTGCCAAACTGCAGTTAAATTGAAAAATTAAAAATGAAACACCTGAAATTACATGAAACCCCAGAGAAAACGTGGATAGCATGGTGACGCAATGACGTTAATCTATCTATGTGCTATAACATGTAAAACGGTATTTTGAAAGAAACATTCAAAAAGCAACTCATGTAAACACCTTAATCCTATTACTGTCTTTTTCAGATTAAGGCAAATAATTTTATTACTGATGTCCATGTAAATGTAGTCACTGACTGTTTACATGGACATCAGTAATCTGGTTAATTGGCACACGGGACATGAAAAGCCGTATTGTTTTGTATCCGTTGCCATTTTTTTCATCAAAAGTACCCCTGCTTTAGCCTGGAAAGAGTTTTTGTTCCAGAGATGGCCAGCAATAGGATGGTAATGATAGTATTTGAGCACAGTGGACCGAAGAACCGTCAGGACAAACAAAAGCTGCTTCAAAGGATGCAACCTGCAGGATACTTTGGGATCATAAAAAAAGAGCATACTGTTTTTAACAACATGTTCCTCATCTGAGCCACCTCCTTCAACTTTTTGAATGAGATTACTGATCACTGGGATATCTCTTTGTAATATTTTCAATTGCTCTTTGTCAGTTATCATGACTGAGGAGAGACTGCGTAGATCCAAACCTCCTATCACTGTGTGCTTCGGAAGAATGTCAATGGGCCCAGCACTATGTTGCAGTGCGTTGCATGAAAGAACATCTGTAATCTCATCTGTAATCTCGCCAGTTGTCCAGATGGATTTGAACGATTCATCAACCACCAAAGGCTGTTGTGGTCTGTATAAACGGTTATGTGAAGGCCTTCAATGTAAGGTCTAAAATGTTCCAAAGCCCAAATCACTCCCAAACACTCCTTCTCGGGTGTTGAGTATGGCTTTTCAGCTTTGTGCAAAGTTCTGCTTGCAAAAGCCTCATCAACATCTTTCCCTGTCTCATCCTTCTGCATTAGTGGGTACATTGTCAATATCAATACTGAACAATAGCCAAAACTGAACAATGATTTGATTGATTAACTTTTGAGTTAATAATAGCAATAATTAAACTTAATAATTTTATTAACTTGCCTTCAACATTTTTTTTTAACTTATATATATTATACACCATCTTTACATGTTTCTGTTTAGTGCTGTCAGCTGATCTGGGTAAACTAAAATTTATAAATGACAAAAATTTGATAGAGCAGATTAGTCAGAAATAACAAATTGTGGTTTGAAGATCGTTACACTCCTGATGCTTATGTTTAATGTACATTAGGTTTAATAAATGACCAAACATTCTCAAATACATTTTGTTATCCCCAGAACCTCTATATCAAATCTACCAGGCTAAGCTCTCGAAAGAAGCCAGTCAGATCCAAACTGATAGTCCTGATTGCAACAGGAGAAGTGTTAGTGAAACCCTGGGCCTTGGAGGTCCTGGAAGCCTGGCAGTGGTTGGCACCCAATCAAAAAGAGGTCCTGAAGAAATTACACTCTGGCAGGACTTACCAGTGGTGAAGGAAAGTGGAATGTTGCACAAGCTCACTCGCACTGAAAAACAGAGACAAGAAGTGAGAGAAGTTTTCCCTTACAAGAAGTAACTTCACATTTTTGTTGCAAAGTTCAACTTTAGTTATTACATACATTTAATCTTTAAATTTGTTTTTAGAGCATGTTTGAAGTGCTCACCTCTGAAGCCTCCTACCTGCGCTCCCTGCGGGTTCTAAAGGATCATTTCCTAGGGTCACGGGAACTCAATGAAACTCTGGTCATTCATGATAGGAAAGTCCTGTTCTCCAACCTCCTGCAGGTCTATGAAGTTAGCGAGAGGTGAGTAGATTAAAAGATAAATGCATTAGGATTATAGATGAAATACATGGAAACTTCACTTTTCACCTTTTTACTCTGATGTCAGTTCAAATGGAAATTTGGTCACATTTTATTTTGATGGTCCGTTTGTTGAATGTAAGTTACATTGCATCTACATGCCAACTAATTCTCATTAGATGATAAGTAGACTTTTAGGTTGGTAGGGTTAGTGTAGGTAGGGTTAGTGTAAATTGACATGTACTTGCTAAGTTTCTTATAGTCAATTAAATGTCTGTTGAAGGAGCAGTATTAAGAGATATTAAGTAGACAGTCTACTAATACTCAAATAGACCATCAAGATAGCATTACTGCAAATTCTTATATATATATATATATATATATATATATACATACACACCCACACAGTATACTCTCTCATCTTGTGAGCATGTAAGTCAGTCTGTGAGTAAGTGCCTTCTCTACACACACATAATACTGATAAGTTATTGTCCCTGTACCCTCTGTTATGATAGACACACTGCTAGCATTGTTTTACTATTGTTTTAGGAAAGGGCTGAGCTTAATCTTTGAAAGTTTAATACAGTTTTTTTAAATATAAAGTTTTATATTTTCATTATTCATTTTGTACTTTTGCATTACAAGAAGCTCTTCAGTTTTTGTAGCTGCTTGCAAAAAACACTGCCTGATCAAAAGAAAAAAAAAAGTGCTGGAGATTTGTTGCTTACTCCTGTTGTTCTGTACCCATACTGAACCATAACCCTAATAACCGCTAATGTGTATTTGTAACCCTTATTTTTTGCTGTTTACACAACAGCCTCTTCAACGTGGGTATCATAAATAATAAATATGGTTTACTGATCATTCATTTCTTTTTCCTTTAATCTGGAGCATCGACAACAGCATTACAACAGCATTGCAACTTTTTTCCATTTCCCTTTTTCCCATCACTCTCTTGTTGGCCCCATTAAAGGAGCCAGAGCCCAAAAATAACCTTCTCAACTAACACATCTTTCTAAGTAGATTTAATAACATTTTTACATTTAAATATTAATTAACAAAATATAAATAAAAATAATGAATTTAATATAAGGTTACATATTCATAAACAATAATGTGATTTCTGTAGTATATTACTTTTTTGCAGTAACTCAGTATAATTCACTACTAATTATTTTTGAGGCAATATTACTTGCTGCAGTCTCAGTAACCCAGGTTGCCAAACATTTTAAAACATGCACTAAATAATGTTATTTTCAAGAATGTAACAACAGCGCGAGACATTCACACTACACACACCAGAGAAAAACAATCTGTGGATAAATGTACTTTTGCTGGAGTTTAATGTATTGTCGGATTTTAGAAAGCTTATTAGCAAAATCCATCCAACCCTGCAATAATATGTAAGCCAACATTATATAGTTATTATTAAACAGACTAAGCCATATCTGTACTCTTATAGAAATAATATGCCATTTGCTGTCACTGAAAAAATAAATAATCAGTATGTGAAACAGTTAGAATATTAAGTATAAAAGTGTATCCAATCTGTTTTTCATCATAATTATTCATGTAACAAAATATGTTTCTGTTTGTTAGACACACATGTGCACTGCAATCTACTACTTTGCGAATCCAGTCATGAATGATTGTTAAATCTACACAAATTACAGAAAAATAAACCTGAAATAAAGTCTGATAATGTTCCTTAGAAATGGTAATTTTATTGATGAATATGCCGTATTGTGCATTGTGTATCGTTGACATGACAGCCTCAAGGGATAGATCACCTAAAACTGACAATTCTGCCATTTAGTTTGAAAACATTTGAAAGACAAAAAACAGTGAGTAAGAACTCGGGTAAAATATTTCTTTTAACATGGCGCCTGCTTTCTAGTGACATAAAAACAAATTAAAAGTGTATCTCCTGCTGAAAAAGGTTCAGTATAATGATTTTAGATTATAACATTTTAACCTTTTATGTTTTATTTTATTTTAATATTTAAAACAAAATATGTAATATTGTCAGACTTCTTGTGGGAACAAATATTTTATTACAATTAAACACAAAATTTTTGGAATTGTGGTCATATTTCTGTTTTTTTTTTTTTTTTTTTTGGTGAAAGTAACCTAAAAGTAGTAGAAAAGTAGTGTAACATTACATTTCAGAGACAAATGTAACTAACAATAATGTAATTTAATGTAATTAATTACAATAAAATGACAGTAACTAGTAATATATAACATATTACATTTTGGAAGTAACTTGCCCAACTCTGTGTATACCCCAGCTTCTCCAGTATTGTTATTGGCCCCACCCAGTGGCTGTCTATCTTGGGCTTTCTCCCTGTATTCCTAACTGGACTCTAAACTCAAACTAGCTCATCAACCCTGAAGTGACATCCCTTGGCACACAGGTTATAAACTCTCTTTTGCTAAATCCCTACACTCATCAAATGTCATGTGCATCAATAGAATCCAAATGGTCCTAGACCTATTTAGCATATTCAGACTGTTAGGACCAGTGGCAGATGTGTGTCCAAAATCAAATGTTTGTCCATTTGGGCTGTACGCAGATTGTGACGCTGGCAGATATGTTTCACATCATGCCCCATCTGTCCACAGTAGAAGTCCACTGTAAACAATGAAGAGTTTTCATCACTCCAAAGGGACCGGGCCCTACCATGCCACACAATGCTTCTTGCATATCCACAGGGAGCACAATTTACTATCTAAAATATTGTCGTGGCTTTTTATGATTTTTTGACACAATCTACACTGTAAAAAGCACTGTAGAAATAAAGATGAAATTAATCTGCTCTCCCCTGTCACTGACACAAACTCACTCCTTAAAGTCATTAGCTACTGTGATAAAGCATGGCTGGACTGTAGAGTGAAATACTGATTACAAAAACAATACCTGAAATGCGTGAAGAAGGACATCTTTTAGTGTAACACAATATCTTTTCCCAGCCTTGCTTGTTAAAGTAAGCAGCTACTTCATCACATCCATGGGCAACTTATGTGCTTGTTCCCTCACCACCAATTACCAATTAAAGGACCTTATAATGTCACTTCTCTGCTCAAAAACCAACACTTCTCAGGATGTAACTTTATTCCTGCTGACCCGATTCTCTTCAGCGACATTCTCAAGGCCAAGGTTGCAGAATGGAATGATTTTCCATTTGCCAGACGAAACATTAGACATGGATTTCATAGAATGCCCTTCAGTACCCTCTCCATCAGGTGATCAAAAGTTGTAAGTGAGTTACAAAGAAAACAAAGGACTTTAAATTGCTATAAAACTTTACCTGTGCAGAATACCCTTACAGGTCTTGCAAAATGATTACTCTACAAATTTAGAAATAAAAGCCACCAAATTTAGGCTTGGATTTTTGATAAGCACCACGCTGACAGTCCAAACACTGAAGTGCAAATCCATCAATGTGCAGCCCCACAAGACCCAAACCATGCAAGCCAGTGGCGAGGATCAAACTTCACCAATTGACGAAAGTGAAGGAAAAAACCTTGAGAGAAACCAGGCTCAGTTGGTCACAACCATTTCTCCTCTAGCCAAACTTTTTGTGCAGAGCTGCAGTCTAGGCGCCGGAGGCTAAAGAATGCTGGACATCCATCGTGGAGAAGCTGCAGGTGGAAGAGGTCACTGGCCGTTGTACAGACTGGCCCTTCAGGATCAATGTGAAAGACTCGTCTCACTGGGATCTTACAGGAATCAGTCTCATGCTCCCCACTCCTCCATGACCACTACAGCAGCTGCTCAGGATATGACCTGGTCCAGGATTATGGAAACCTCAGAAATAATAAAAACAGTCTTACAAAAGAGCAATAAGGTTCAAATTATAATGTCTTTTAGGAAGTGTTTCCAGCTCCGGTTGCCATAAATAATGCAGACTAACAATCATTTAGAGGATTTGGATTTCAAAAGCATTTTGTGTTTTATGTGTATGCTAATGCAAAGAGATGTGTCTTTAATCTAGTTTAAACTAGATTAAACTAACTGAGTATGTCTGCTTCTCGAACTGTGCTAGAAAGGCTGTTCCAGAGGTTTGGTGCCAGACATGAGAAAGATCTACCGCCTACAGTTGATTTTGATATTCTGGAAATAATCAATTGTTCAGAATTAATTGAGCGCAGTGAACGTGAGGGGCTATAATACACCAGGAGTTCCCTCAAATACTGGGGAGCTAAGTCGTTCAGGACTTTGTAGGTAGTCAATAATATTTTTAAATTTATACGATATTTAATTAGGAGCCAATGTAATGATGAAAGAACGGGAGTAATATGATTATATTTCTTGGTCACATTTTATTTTGATGGTCTGCTCGTTGAATTTAAGTTACATTGCATCTACATGCCAACTAATTGTCAATAGATTAAGTAGACTGTTAGGTTGGGGTTAGGATTATGGTTAGTGTAAATTGACATGTACCTGCAAAGTTTTAACGATGACGACGAGATGATCCCAAGGTTTCCATATCCTGGACCAGGCCGTATCCTGAGCAGCTACTGTGGTGGTCATGGAGGAGTGGAGAACATGAGACTGATTCCTGTGACGCTCCAGAGACAGACGAGTCTTCGCTGAGGCCAGCTTCCAGCCTCCGCCACTGAGACTGCAGCTTTGCACAAGACGTTTGGCCAGCGGAGAAATTAAAATGGTCGTGCCCAACTGAGCCTGGTTTCTCTCAAGGTTTTTTTTCTTCACTTTCGCTATTTAGTGAAGTTTTTTTCCCTCTACGCTGTCGCCACTAGCTTGCATGGTTCAGGATCTATAGAGCTGCGCATCGTTGGATTTGCTCTTCAGTATTTGAACTCTCAGTAGTGATTATTAAACCACACTGAACTGTGCTAAACTGAAGTGAACTTAAACACTACAAACTGAACTACACTGTTCCTATTTACTATGACCTTTTATGTGAAGCTGCTTTGACACAATCTACATTGTATAAGCGCTATACAAATAAAGGTGAATTGAATTTAATTGAATTTCTTATAGTCAGTTAAATGTCTGTTAAAGGAGCAGTATAGCACTCTAGCGGCCGAAATTTAAACTAGCTGAAGTTTGTTAATTAGGGCAAGAGGGCAACTGCCTAGTAACGCATTACATAAGTCTAACCGAGAGGTCAGGAAAGCATGAATAAGCTTTTTCGCATTAGTCATTCATTGCATATCTCGAAGTATGGCAACATTTTTAAGATGAAATAATGCAGCTTTACAGATGCTTAAAATCTGGCCTTCAAATGACAGGTTGCTATCAAAATCACCCCCAAATTATTGACTGAAGATGAGGACTGAACTGAGAATCAATCAAGGGTTAGACAGTGTTCTAGGTTTCTGTGTTGAGGTTTTTGGGTCCAATAAGCAAGACCTCAGTTTTATCTGAATTTAGTAATAAGAAGTTATTAGTCATCCATTTTTTTATATAAGCTATACAACCCGTTATTTTTGTAAATTCATACAAATTACCAGGTTGAGAGGAGATATAAAATTGTGCATCATCAGCATAACAGTGGCTAACCCCATATTTTTTGAAGATAACGCCTAGCAGTAGCATATATAGTGTGAAAAGTAAGGGACCAAGTACTGAAGGAAGATAGTTGAATAGATATGACTTTTTCTAGTATCTTTAGTAGTGCCTGGACCATGTAATATGTCCGGTACTCTAAGAATTAGCTCATAAATTTGAATTAATTCAAATTAATTCTCTGGGGTTCGAATCAGAAGATTCAAATGACTGACTCACAGTCAGAAACAGGTTAACACGTACACTTACGTCATCTATTGGTCCACCCTAATAGAAGTAAGCAGCGTGATTTTAGCTTTAGTAAATCTATGTTATATTATTACGTGGCCAACAATAATAATATAAAACAGGATTTCAGTATTTAAACAAGCGAGGTAGCAAGACCATATAGCTGAGGCAGTAACTTTGAAACACATACAACTCCGACAAGGATCTTAAAATGAAACACAAGTTTATTAAGCTACACACACAGTACACTACGTAACACAGACAAACATACAGATACACACACATGCAATTCTGGAATGAGTGAATGACTGAGGATGAACAACAAAGAGTCTCAAACGTCTCGCACTTGCTAAGTTCTTAGCATTGCAACCTGAGAAAACCACCAAGCAGAGAATCTGACTAAGGTTTACTGCTTAAATTTAAAACCAGCTTCACCAAGGAGTGAAAGTTGTTTGTGGTACTTGTGTTTTGATGACCATTTACACTCGTCAGCTGGTTGAGGGAAACACTGGCAAAGCTGATTGGTTGCAGCACATTGACGTGGCTGGGATGTCCTTTGTTGGAGAGCGTTTTTCTTCGTCTCCTGGAGCGTGGGACTCCCTGTCTCGGAGACGAAGTTTGACGTCAGCACGCGGGAAGTTTGTTGAATGGGAATTCCTCCAGTCCCTGCTCCGGCAGAATTACGAGACTTAGGAAGTAAGAGTTCTGAGAAGTTGAATGACAGACCCTACTGCTGGATGGGGCTGCGTCCGAGTGTTCACAGGAAATCGGTTATACGAGCAGAACAGGGTCAGACTGAGTTCATGCGAGTCGCGAACGTACACAGCAGCAGCTTGAGCTCCTGTGAACGGGTTCTCGTTGCCGTCGTGATGTAACGGCAGACAGACGCAGGCTTTACACGTTTAGTTTTTCCAAGAGTGATGTCTGGCAGGCGTGTTGAAAAGACAGGAAGCGTGCAACGTAAAGTTTGTGCGTAGAAACCCCTCGTGAAGCCAGCGAAAGCCGTTGAACTTTCACCTCGTTGAAGTTTTATAGTGGCCAGAGTTTAGACCAGCCCACTCTGTGGCTACTGCGCGAGACTACCCTCCCTCTTTTTCCTTGTTGTCTCCGACAGGGAGGGGGAGACCCGTGGAATAAAACTTCACTTACTGTTATCAAAACTCAATAAAGCTCTGTAAGTAACTACTATTTGCAGATACAGTTTTATAATTTAAACCAATGTTCTCTTAAGCCTTATAGCTTTAGTTTGACATCAAACATCACGGCCTTTATCAAATACAGTTAATTACATGCGTTACACACGCTACGTTTCATTTACATGCACCCTTATAGTGAATATACTTGCTTACATACGTAGTAAAACATACACAACTATTAGCAATAAAACATTAAAGCAAACACACTTTTAAACGTGAAATGTCCAAAAATCGTGCAGGCTTTTTGTACCGAAACAATAGGATGTTCTCTCCCTGCGACAGCAAGAGGGGAGGAGGAGGATCACGCGCCTGAAGAGACACACATGTGTCTTTCTTCTTTTGGGTGCAAGTTAATTAATGTAGTCATGTGAGGGGCCAAATGGCCAGATTTTCCCAATGGGCCATTACTTATTAACCCATGGTTACAACCCGTCCTTTGTCTTATAAAGGTGTAAGGAGAGTGTATATTGGAATTAAGCTCTGGGCGATACTTAATTAAGAAGGAGACGAAGGGGGGCGCAATGAGGCTTCCATGACTGCTGGGTTTAACTCCGCTTAGAATATGGCTGAGTTCCTACACTTTGATAGAAAATGCAGGTTTAAAATGGGTGTATAATTTACTAATTCTCTGGGATAAAGCTGTGGTTTTGTAATAAGAGGCTTAAAGACAGCTAGTTTTAGGAACATATCCTAAAAGTAGGGATGGATTCAAAATGTTAAGAACAGGTTCAGAAACTTCTGAAGACAATTATTTTAATAATTTGGTCAGAATAGGATCTAGCATAGGCATTGTTGATTTGGATGAATTTATCAGTTTAAACAGTTCTTCCTCACCTACTACTGCAAAAGTTTTAAGTTTAATTATTAATGGGCTACAGTGCTCTAATTGGGATGATGCTGTAGGAGGCAAATTGATGGTGCTTAAAAATAAGCAGATCTGGCAGACTTTAAAGCTTTTCTAAAGTTAAGTATAGTTTCTTTCCAGGTCAGACGAAAAACCTCTAGTTTTGATTTCGTCTATTGTCAACTTTTGTGCTTATTGTGCCATGACGTCAGATTTTTTTTCTCAATCTTTTTTAGGTGTAACGGAGCAACTATGTCTAAAGTGCTAGAAAGGAGAGCATCAATAGTTTTTTTCAGTGTCAAGCACTTCTATGCTGCCTGGAATGCTATGGAAATTAGAAAGAGCATGTAGGTTACTGACAAGTGATCTTTAGTGCTAGCGGTGATTGTTCTACCATATTTATAAATAGAAGTTGATTTTGTAGACCTATCAATGTACAATAAACAAGAGTCATCTGAAATGCCATCTCTCTGCTGCACAACTTCAACATTATCAATATCAATACCATGTGATAATATTATGTCTAAGGTATGATTATGCTGTTGAGGAGGCCCTGGGAACAGACACAGCTCTATGCTATTATATCTAGGTGGCTCTATGTGCTGCAGATTATCTAAGTAAGGTAAACTGTGGAGGCTAGTAGACTGTTGATTGGTTACCACAACACTAAGACCATATGCCAGATTACCAGAGAGGAGAGCTGCCCCATGCCCGGGTGGGATGAAGACCATCTCTCTTCCACAGGTCAGGTCTACCCAAAAAACTTGGCCAGTTGTCTTCTAGTCCTATGTTATTCACTAAGCACCACTTTGACATTCAGCCATTGAGTGATGAGAGTCGGCTGTAAAACTCATCACCACAAAAGCGGGCAGTGGACATATTACGGTGTCTGACATCGTCTTTGCAAGATCACACACCTCTTTAACATTACTTTTAGTGATCTCCGAATGACGCAGCCAAACATCATTAACAAAGAGGTAGATAATGATCTTAATGAACTTGCGTTTAGATTTAGCCAGCACTTTTAAATTTGACATGATGTGGCTCCCGGCAGACATTTGACTATGGTGGCTGGCGTCCCTATTTGCATGTTCCATACTATGGAGTCGCCAGTTACTAGGGCTCTTTCATTAGGTTTCTCAGTGGGTATATCACTGAGGGTCTAAACCTGTTTGATGTTGGAACGGACATACAATGTTTTCTACCATTTCTAGATGCTCTCACAGTAACCCAGCCGTCTCTCTGCGAAGACGCAACAACCGGAGCCAAACAATGTGCATGGCATGCTAGGCTAGTCACATCCAAACCTTGTCTAGAGACCTAGCACTCTTACTATCCTCAGTTAAAGTTTGGATGTGTGTCTCTAACTCTGAGATCTACTCTGTAAGTCTGACCATTTCTCTACATTTATGACATGTAAAGCCCTCGTTGCTGAGAGAGAGAGAGAGAGAGAGAGAGAGAGAGAGAGAGAGAGAAAGAGAGAGAGAGAGAGAGACTAATCATGTGGCAGGAAATGCATGTGACAAGAACAGGAGTAGGTCAGTAGTAGTAGGTCACTAGAGCTTTTTGCATTATCTCTCAAACAGTAGCTGTCATCTTCCGCTGACATCTCAATGCACCAGCGAGTGCATTATAATCACTGGTATCTCCTGTCCTGGCTTCATCAAAAAGGTTTGGGGTACCACAAGGCTCAGTTCTTAATCCCTTACTTTTCACATTGTATATGCTACTACTATATGCTGTAAATAATACCCAACTCAATATCTCCTCACAGCCTAATGATTTGTATGAATTCACAAAACTTACAGACTGAATATCTGATATACCCATAATATTTCACGAATGTCACATGAACATCCATGATGCATTAATGGTACCTCTTCCAGACATTCTTATGTTGTTAGAATTATATTTTTAGAATTAGAATTAGAAGGGTTGGGGGGGAATAGGAAGGGGTGAGAAGTAATTTCATTTTTTAAAGGTTTAGTCATGTGCCCATAGAAGAAATAGTTTTTAGCTGCCCTTTTAATGTTATAATTAATAACTTTTTATAGTAACAAAAATATTATCTTAAAAATTGTATTATATTTTATGTTTTACCACTATAGAGATGTCTCATCAGATTTTATACAGGGTGTCCGCGGGGTCTTAAAAAGTATTGAAAGTTAATAAATAAATGATGAGAAAATTAAGGTCGTTAAAAGGTATTAAAAAGTTTTAATCCCGTTTTTACGAAGTCTTAAATTGTATATAAGCGTTGTCCAAAGTGTTTGACTCCAAAATATATTTATTTTCCTCGATTGGTCAGGGCCGGGTGCCCGCTATATAGCTATATAGCGGGTGACCGCTATAGTTATGAAGTGATGTGTGTCTGATCAAAACAGCACGAGAGCGTGAGTCACCTGACATTAAGCTAATGGCACGAGCAGCCGAAAACATTTGAATACTTAAAAGCCTTTCTATTTCTGTTGCACGGACTAAAACTACTGCAACTAAACAAAGTTTTGCTATCTGTGCGCTAATTTAAAGTTCTGAGCTTATAGCTACACCAAGGCTAATACGCAAGGAAACTGGATTAACTATAGCAGCGGGCTATTCACATATCGCATCTTTTCCGCGTAGCGATGCGCTCGTGCCTTTCAGACGTGAGTTGTGCGTGGCTTTCAGTGCAATGAAAACAAAAGATATGTTGGAGGAATTATTACAAATTATTAAAATGATTATGTATGTGTGAACGCAGATAATAACAGCTCATTTAATTACTTACCTACCATAAAGCTTAAATTTACATTAGACGTGATAAATGTGAAACCTTAATTATTATTCAGACTATAATCACACACCCAAAATCTATAAATGTTGCAGCCATAATTGTTTTGCAGTTCAAAACATAACATATGAATGTGTTTGAATGTACACTCAAAAAACAAATTTATTTGGCTTGTTCAAACTACTTATTTAAAATTATCTGAATCAACACAATTCTTGGGATTTCATTGGGACAACTTAATTTGTTTATGTTCAATTCACATAAATTTGTTAAAGTGTTAAGTTAACTTAATCAACTTGTGTTGGGACAACATGAATGAATTGTGTGGAACCTGGCATTTTTTACAGTGTAGAAGAAGCCTACTTAAGCAATGCACTGCTTTTGTTGTGCTTTGAAATACAACATTTGAATATTTGTAAAAAAAAAAAAAGCCTCATTCAACAATGCACTGATATTATGTGGGCCCTATCCCAAATTTATTTTGCACCCCTACCACTTCCCCCTACCCCTTGGCCCTTAAAACTGAGTGTGAAGGGGAAGGGCTACAGTACTACAGCATCTGCACACGTCATCATGTCATCGCAATCTCTTGCTTCATATGAGATCAGACGATCGCGACTGCTGTAGTAATCCAGCTGCTTTATTTTTTTGTATTTAACTTCAGGAAATCATTGAAGGCATATATTATATTATCATAATGATCTAGTATGACAATAAGATCGTATTACGGTGCATTTAACACAGTGGTCATTTTCATATATGTAAACACATCAAAAACAACATTAACATTATAGCAGACACTTTAAAAAGCCTATTCCCAGCCACTAGACTTTTCTGACAGGGTATTCCAGTGTCATCGAGTGTCAGAATGTTGTGGGACTGCTGTACAGGATTTATGATTATGGATTATAGATCGCGAAATTTAGCATTTTTTATTTTAGCATTTTTTTTTTAAGCATGACAGTAAAACACGTATGCAATATGTGTTTGTTTGTTGTAAAAATTCGAAATAATGACAAAAAATACTAATTTGTGGATCTCCTTACTTCCGGGTGTAACTATCTGCCATTGTGGCTGGTGTATTCTAGGAAATGTTCTTACCCCTTGGTTTCGAGTGTGGTCCTGAAAAATCATTGTTTGAAGGGGTATTCACCCCTTCCCCTTAGCCTTACGCCTTCAATCTAAAGAGAATTGGGACACCACTACCCCTTCACGGGAATGTGCAAAACGAGGGGTAGGGGTAAGGGGAAGGGCTAAGGGGTAGAATTGGGATTGGGCCGTAATTTCAAAATACAATATATTAACAATGT
Source organism: Danio aesculapii (assembly GCF_903798145.1). Lineage (NCBI taxonomy): Eukaryota > Metazoa > Chordata > Actinopteri > Cypriniformes > Danionidae > Danio > Danio aesculapii. Next base: position 51,800,865 of record NC_079439.1, read on the forward strand.
GGGTACTATGTGGGTGACTAAAGAAACAAAAATACAACATCTGGGCTCTAATATGCTGTTGTGTCATCACTCATATTGCAAGTCATATCACTCCGGCCCCTCATTTGGGATGCTTTTCATGAACTGGCCCCCATGACAAACTAATTTAATAGCCCTGCCATAGAGTAAAACAGACAGGGTAGACAAATGGGATAATGCAAGTTTGCATACTCCTGGTTGGAGAAAGACAAGTTTAAACAGTGGCTGAAACCTGTCGCTGAAAACAACCATGTAATTTATTCTTTGAAGATTTGTTTCTTCCGAGCTTATCTAAGTTCTGTTGCACAGTTGTGCTACATTGATTTATTTAACTGTTTTTTAGCAACTGCTTAAAATATTCTGAGAACGTCTTTAAAATGTCTTAAAAAGGTATTGAAATTAACTTTAGGATTCCTGCATATACCCTGTTACAAAAAGTATTTGTCCTAATAGTGGTGTTGGTCGAGTGAGCCCTATGTCAGGAACTCCAAGGTAATGACTGAACATATCTATTCTCCTCAGGTTTATAAGGGATCTTCTGAAGAGAGTGGATGAGAGTGTGGTGATATCTGATGTGTCTGACATAATCTATGAACACTCAGAAAATCATTTCTCAGTCTACATTGATTATGTCCGAAATCAGCAGTACCAAGAGAAGACCTACAGCACATTGATGTGAGACATTTATACATTACACTCAGAAAATAAAGCTTGCAATGTGAACCATTCAGACCTCTTATTTAATTGTAACTGTAATAAAAGCTTATGAATGTATAAAACACATTTTAAGAACAATCTTGCTTTTGGAGCACCATGATCCAAAAGTTTTTTTAATAATAATAATTATTATTTAATGCATTGTTCTGTATGTGTCTGTGGTGGCAGGGAGAGTAATACAGATTTTGCAGTTGTGATGAGACGCCTGGAATTATCTTCACTCTGTAAACGTTTGCCTTTCACATCCTTCATGCTTTTGCCCTTCCAGCGAATCACACGCATCAAAATCCTCATACAGGTGAGACACAATTTTTCTTAAAAAACAAAACAAAACTTGTTCTTCTAATTTTTACCAAATTATAATTAGATAGTAGTTCTTGGATTAATTTCAGCCTTTTGTAGAGTATCCAAAAGCGGACTGCAAAAGGCACGAAAGAGGAGGAGACAGCTTCCAAGGCCCTGACCTCAGTGTCTAAGGTAAAATGAAAAAATTACATTTACATTTAGCAGACGCTTGTGTCCAAAGGGACTTACAACATTGATTTAACAAGACGAGGCTATACACACAAGAAGTGCTAGTTATACAAAGTAACTTGTTTGTGCTCAGAGAATTTAGTGCTAAAGTAGGATTTTTTTTTAGAGAGTGAGAGAGAGAAAGTGCTTCTATAAGGTGGTTTTGGTTTTAATCACTGGGGTTCAGGTGTTCTTGGAAGAGATGGGTTTTTAGTTGTCGTTTGAAGGATAGTAGTGCATCCGCAGTCCGAGTGGGAATGGGAAGATCATTCAACCAGCATGCGACATTGAATGAAAAGATTTTGCCAAGTGACTTATCTAGTGTTCAATCATCTTGATTTTATGTGATACACAACTTATTTACTGTCAAATTAAGCATCTTTCAATTTCTGAATAGATGATGTCACATCATGTCACATCATTGTATCTCACACAATATATTTTACTTTAGGAAAAAGTGAATCTAATTCAAAATACAATTATATGGATGCAAATTAAATATAGACTCAAACAAAAGATCTTGAAGATACATCCTTCATCTTTATTAACTATACAGTGCACTTTCAGATTCACTACCAGCATTTGAAACAGCCAATAAAGCATTGTACACTGCAAAAAAATATTCATTGGATTTACTACATTTTTTTAAGGTAAGTGGTTGTAAACAATTTATATGGGCTGAATTTGAACAAACAAATTACATTTAGTAATGTTCAACCTTATTTGTTTGCTTAAATTCAACTTATATATATTGTTTGCAATGTGGTTGGGAGGATGATAGAGCAAGCAAGCAAATCAATAAACTGCTTATATATTCCTTGTGTCTCATAGCTATTGGTTGGAACTGATCGTGATGAGTGATGTGACATTAGGTCTTCCTAGAACTAGCTCTAAAAGCTTCATTTCTTTAACTGGAAAAGTCTGTTTACCCTCTTAAAAACACCAGTACACCATCTTTAGGTGTTTTTTATTTCTAAAGTTCCTCTGCATTTCCACCTACAGCACTGAGACTGATTATGATCTGAACACTCCTCATCCTGTTTTGAAGAACTGAAATTATTATTCAATTTCATTTCTTAAGTAAAGATGCTGATGCCAAATTGTACACTATACTGCCATTATATGTTCCTGGTCTTAGCATTGCACAGTGAACTATTTTCAATCATTGTTGACTTGCTTCCGAATATATATTCATGCTATTTGTCTGCAACTTTTTTAAGCATAATTTCCATCCATACTCTAAGCATTGACCACATTCTTAAAATTTCATCTTCATTATCATATTGAGATGCATATTGGTTGCCTGATTCAAATGAGCCCACTCCCATGTCTGCATGGCACTGCTATGCAAAAGATACGCATCAAGGTCTATTATAATGGCAGTCTATGGAATTAGTTAGTAAGGATGTTTAAATGATTAGGGCGTGTCTTAAGAGCTTCATTATCATATTGAGATGGTTATTGGTTGCCTGATTCAAATGAGCTCACCCCCATGTCTGTATGACACTGCTATGGAAAGATATGCAACTAGGCCTATTGCAATGGCAGTCTATGGAATCAGTTATGAGGGGTGTTTAAATGGTTTTGGGGCATGGCTTGAGAGCTTCATTATTATTTTGAAATGTTGATTGGTTGCCTGAGTCAAATAAGCCCACTCTCATATCTTTATGAGACTCATATGCAAAACTATGCATCTGGGCCTATTTTAATGGCAGTCTATGAAATCAGTTAATAGGAGTGATAAACGGTTTTGGGGGCAAGACTTGAGAGCTTCATTACCATATTGAGACTCTTATTGGTTGTGTGAGTCAAATGAGCCCACCCCTACTTCTACATGACTACATGTCTTTATGAGACTCCTGTGCAAAGATAAACATCTAGGCCTATTAAAATGGCAGTTTATGGGATCAGTTTTTAGGAGTGTTAAATGGTTTTGGAAGCATGGCTTGAGTGCTTCATTACAATATTGAGATACTTATTGGTTGCCTGAGTCAAATGAGCCCACCCACATGCCTGTATGACTGTAAGCACTGCAAAAAACAATAAAACAGTAAAAACAATAAATAGTAAAATATAACAATAAGATAACCATAAATCATACATTAAAAACATTGCTAAAGAGTGTTAACAGTCTAGAGCAGGGGTCTCAAACTCACAGCCCGAGACGATAGTTTGTGGCCCCCATCTTAATTTAAAAGTTTAATGTTAGTGCGGCCAGCGAGTTTGATATGTGTAGCACTTTACAGTGCTGTGCGGAGCTGAACGAGCCCACCAATCACGGTGGGGTATATGGCTCTCTGGGGCAGGACATCGGCTGGCCTTGACTCAGGCAGAGAAACATTTTTCATCTTAGTGTGTGAAAGTTGCAGCAGCGTTGCCATGGAGTGTTTTCCTTCGTGCCTGCTGGCTGCCTCGTTTCTATTGGGCACACGCTGACATTCATCCCAGCGCGCTTCAACACTTAAAAAAAAGTTTTTACGTTGCTGCCCAGCGGGACATTATAAATGTATAAGTGTATAGAAATCAGTGCTTAATTTCAGCAGGATCTTGCCAGATCCTGTTCTGGGAAATGTCAGATATTTGTATTTTTCTTTATGGTATTTATTTTAATTGATTAGGCATTACCTTGTGCACAGTGAAAGCATGCATTGTGTGTGTATGAGAGAGAGAGAAAAAATGAGTGCAGAGAATGCTGTGTGGATTGTGTGCGTGCGCACGCATGACGGTAGTCATGCGCTAGCAAAATTCAAGTTTAACTATTGGTCCTGAACAATATTTTCAACTAATCATCTTTCTTGTGTTTACAATCACTCTCATTGGTTGGTGGTTATTGTTTCACGTGCAGTGAGCAGAAAAGAAATCAAAGTAATGTGTACGCGACGGAATAAAAGAAAAGTAAGGAACTCAATGCAGCCTAATGTAGCCGTCTGCGGTCACACATCGACACCTGTCCATCTGTAATAAGAGTTCCCTATAACCCGGACCACAGTGTTGCTTCTTTTTCCTGTAACAACAGCACAGAGGATAACAGTAAATCTAATTATTTATTTTCTTATTAATTTTTTAATTTGTTTATTTTTTCATCCTATTTTGTGTTTAAAAATCCAAATCTTCTCAAATCTCTTAATTTTTGTTAGTTTTTTTTTCCAAAAAATAAAAAAAAAAATAAATAAACAAATTAAAAATAATAATATAATTAATTTCTTGTGGAAAACCTGATGCGGCCCAGCCTCACCCAAGTAAACTAAGTTTGAGACAACTGGTCTAGAGTAATTAGGTAATGGGTTATAGAGTATTAATCAATGCCAAAATTAATCGAGCGCAGCAGTGATGTTTACATACGAGGAAAAGTGAACCGCAAGCAGATTACAGGCCTACACGCGAGGAAACTACAGCTCACGTGCGCGTCGAACTGATCCACCGTGAGGAAACAGGCCTCGCGCATGCACATCATCTGTGCACTCGAGGTCATGCCTACAGCACGCGTGATCATTTCTCTCCGCTCGCTCGCTGATTCTTCTCTCTGCTTCCCCGAAACTTTTTGAATTTTTGTCAGTCCTGGGGCGGGACTTGGTTTACTTGTTATCTCTAACGCTATTGGTTACTCGCCCTTTTCGGAAGTTAGCCGGGTTTGGACATGATGATCCACATTTGATCTGTGTGGTATGGAAAGCTAGTTTCCCCATTAAATAAAAATATATAGGAGACATATGTAGCCGATACCCACTCAGGGTGCAATGGATACAATATTTCTCTGTGTATTAGTTTAAATAGTAAAATACACAACAACAGGCCAGATCACCAGGTTCGCTACGGGAGAGCAAAATGAAGCAAACACATCAACACAAGAACCAGGCAGACCAGGAGAATGACTTTTAACCAACGGAAAGTTTTTACTTTCAAAAAGTTTTAAATAAATGAAACATGAAATGTAAAAACAACCAAATAAATAGATAAATTGTATAAACAAAACAAGAAAAGGCTTTTTCTCTTTGTTCCCCTTTTAGAATTTTTTTGTAGTTTTAATTTATCTATTTAAATTGTATCTATTCACTGTACTAATAGTTTTATATGTATAATAATATTTATATTCGATTTTAACTTATGTATATAAATTTAGTGTTAACTACAATGTATTTAAATTCTATTTTTATACTATTAAGTATTTAAATTCTATTTGTAAACTATTAACTAATTAAATTCTATATTTGTAAACTACTATGTATTTAAATTCTGTTTTCCTATATTTATATTCCTCTTTGGAAGTTTAAATTTGTATTCTTATTTAGTTAAATTTTGGTACCCAAAAAAACAAAACAATAGTTGCAACAATCGGGATGTAAAACAAAAAAGAAATAAACTAACACTTGTAGAAACAATGTAGAAAGCTCACAATGGTCCTACGTGTTTATACAGTTCTCAGTCCATAAGTGAACGTGTGTGTGTGTGTAACGGAAGATCCTTGAAGTTCGAACGATGAATCCCACAAATGTACAGTCTTTTGGTGGTGTAGTAGTGCAACTCTCTGTGATTTAATGTTCAATAAGGCATAGCAGTTGAGTTAACAACTCAGTGGTGGGGTAAATGATGAGAAATACCCCACAATTGATGTACTCCGCTGGTAACAGCAATTAAGGCACATATCACAGTGATGTAGAGCAGAATCTCACTTGGTTTCTGCCTACAGGTCTGGGTGGCTCGCCATCGCAGGATCACAGCAATTTTAACTCCAAAATAAAAACTTGACCGGGTGATCTCAACACAGAAATGCTAACTGCATGGAATTCTACCAGTGTTCACAATCCACAGTCATCCGCTTGAAAGTCATCAATCATCGCACTTTTAATCTCCTTTGTGACACCTGTGATCAGCAAAGTGTCTCCTCTCTCTGTCTCTCTTGCTATGCGTCTCGTCTGAGTGACGTCATACTAAGCGCCCGCTATTTGGCCAAACATTACACTTTTCTTTCCGTTAAAATATAATATTTTAATTTTCACTCTTCAAGATAACTTTTTTAAACTATTATTTAAATAATTAAATATCATGTAGTAAAAATAAATTAATTATAATTTGGGTTTTATTTGTCTTAACCAAGCGGCAACCTCCCGCTCTCCCTCGGGAAGCCAATACGGAAGTAGCTGAAACTGCAATTCATCAAAATTCCGCTAGTCCTGGCTCCATAATAGAGCAAATTTTAATTGAGCCCACTGTTAGAATGGCCAACATTACAGCAGAAAAAAGGTGTTTACAGCCTGGTACAAAGAACGATTTTGGGTCATATAGCTATTATTACCCTCCATGACAACTGTGAGGGGGGGGGAATTTTTTTTATAACTCATCCATTTCCTTTATATTGGGTTATAGTAAGTTTGCATAATTAAGGGCGTGGCCACTTGAGTAACAGCTAGGTCTCGCTGGTCGCCATCACTTCACCTCAGCTGAATCCAGCAGATTAGCCACTGATCTCGGCATATTCATCGTATTTTTGTTTTGTTTTATGTGGCTTTACACAGTCTGCTGCCTTTTGGACTTATTTCTTACAATTATCAGATGATATGGGATGCTGTGTGCACTAAATTGTGCTCACAAACCATTCATGTGGCCTCGTTTCCCATGTGAGTAAAGTTATATACTTGTATACCATCTCTATAAATGTATTTGTTTGATAGGGTTTGAACTGTATTCACTAGTTCAGACTTAATTGGGATCATTACGGGGCATCGGTAAGAATGCACATAATCCAGGAGTCCAGTCAGAGGTATTTAATTGGTTAATTTAAATATGCACATATGTGTGTGTGGTTTCTACAATAAACACAAAGGATATAAATAATCAGTTTACAATGACATGATAAATGAACATCAAATTACAGATGAAATATTAGAACAGAATATGTTGCTAAATAAATGTTTACATAATTACTGCACCCAATAAAGCATGTGGCTTCAGCCCACAATAACTGCAAATTTCACTGACATTGTTTAAATAGCACTACACAATGCAGATACTGTATATATGGTATAACATTCAAACATATTTGATACTTAGTTATCAACAACTCGTTAATACAACGTGCGTCGGCGCCTCGTGCACGAATGATAAACATTCCTTTGCTAGCATTAGCTCAATGCACGTGCAATGTGACATATGACATGTCCGACTGGCGAGTGCAAACTCTAAACAACAATGCAAGCATGGCAGGTTCATGAACATTTATGTTGGAACTTGGAAGTAAACTTACTTTAAAAGTTACGCACACTTATAAGCTTGGCCGTGAGACATCTGGCGACTAGAATACCTCTCACGGGCCCTCTCACGAGTCCTCCGTAGCGCTAAAGCGAAACTGCAAGTTGCGTCAGTCTCTGGGGGCGGGACTAAGGTATAGCTGTCAATTAATCCTAAACTACTATTAATCCCTAAACCTTTTCAACAGCCGCCCCAATTTGCGTAGTAAATTTTAAACTAGAAAAGGTTTAGAAGTCATTGTCCTCATCATCAGGTAGTGGTGGTAAACAAATCAGCTTACTGACTGGTCGAATGTATTTCCGACCTTGAACCTGAACCTCCGCAGTTCGTATTTTTCCATCCGCTTCTGGCACTGTGGCTGAGACCTTTCCCACTGGCCACAAGGCACGAGGCAATTGGTGGTCCACTATCATCACTATTGTCCCAGTCTTTAGATCATTCCCACTCTCACTCCTCCATTTACTGCGGGTTTGCAGTTCAGGCAAGTACCTCTTTATGAAGTGGGCCCAAAAGTGGTCTGCTAATACCTGGCTGTGTCTCCAGCATTTTCTGCTAAGTAGTTCAGACTCAGGGTATACAACCTGGGGCAAAACTAGGGTCTGGCCGCCCCAGTATAAGACTGTTTGGAGTGATGGGATCCACATCTGCCACATCCGATGATACATAGCCCAGGGGTTTGGAGTTTAATATCCCCTCAATCTCTGCAAGTTCAGTACTCAGCACTTCCTCAGTTACGTGCTGGACTCCAAGTGTGACATGGAGAGCAGACTTCACAGATCGGATTTCTCTCTCCCACAGTCCACCAAAGTGAGGGGCTCCTGGGGGATTAAATTTGAATTGAATTTTCTGTTTGGAAAGCTGACCTTGCAAGGTAGGTAACAGTGCGTCAAATGCTTCAGATATTTCGCTTTCTCCTCCTTTGAAATTTGTTCCCTGGTCAGAATAGAGTTCATGTGGAGTTCCTCTGCGTGAAATGAATCTACGAAGGCCCATAAGGAAAGAATCTGCATCCATTTTGCTGAGTAAGTCAATGTAGACTGCTCTAGTAGTCATACATTTGAATATGACACCCCATCGCTTTTCATTGCGACGCCCTATTTTAATTGTGAAGGGCCCAAAACAGTCAACACCAGTTGAATAAAAGGCTGGGCGGAAGAGATGAAGTCTAGCTGATGGTAGATCAGCCATTTGTGGTACTTTGGGCTTTTCACGCCATTTTTTGCATTCCTGGCATTGATGTTGGTGTCGTCGTACAGCTTCTCTACCACTAATAATCCAGTATTTTCTACGCAGCTCTGCAAACACTCTTTCTGGGCCAGGATGATGGAGTTTTTCATCATAATACTGAATCAGAAGTTGACTGAGCGGGTGTTTGGGGTCAAGTACAATTGGGTGGACTGTATCTGGCTTAAGCAGTTCACTATGTCTCAGACGACCACCGACTCTTATAAGTCCAGTAGACTGGTCAAGCTCAGGGGCTAGGGCTATTAAACTACTGTTTGAATTTAAGGGTTTGTTACACTTTAATGCATTAAGTTCAGCTGGAAAGCACATGGCTTGTGCCCGCTTCATGACTGAATTCTCAGCAGCTGCATAGTCTTGGGCACATGCTTCTCGGGTTGGATTAGTTTGCTTTAACTGCTCTTGTGCTTCATGTTCCACCAACTGATCAAAGCTGTGGTACTGCGAGAATTCTTGCATTATATCGGAGTAGTCTATCGTGGTCAGGCTACAAAAGGTTACCTTTCTCTCCTCATCAGTAATGTCCAGGACTGATTTCTTTGTATCTTGAGGCCAGGTACTTGAGTCTTGCCACAGAAATTGAGGTCCCTGCTGCCACTGACTGGGAACTGAGAGCTGCTGAAGGGTTTTTTCCGTGGGTTATATCATCTGCTGGATTGTTTTCAGACTTCACGTAATGCCATGCCTGGGGTTCAGTCAGCTCCTGGATCTCTGCGATTCGTGTACCCACAAACACTTTATATCTGCACGAATCAGACTGGATCCAGGACAAGACTGTCTTTGAGTCACTCCATAAATTAACCTTGCGAATGTTCAGTGTCAGTTCCCTTTCTAGAACTTTTGCAAGTTGAGCTCCACTAAGTGCTGAACAAAGTTCCAGCCTGGGTACAGATAGCTGTCGTTTTGGTGCCACTCGTGATCTGGCTGTGACAAATGCAACCTCCACTTGGCCTTGAAGACTCTGTGTTCTCAAATATGCTACTGAACAATATGCATGATTTGAAGCATCACAGAATATGTGGATGTCTCTTAAGCAGGACTCAGAATCTAACTCTGTGCTGGTGTAGCACCGTGGTATGGCAATGTTGTTCAGGTGCTGCTGTTCCTTCTCCCATTCTTTCCAGGCTTGCACAAGTTCTGTTGGCAGCAATGGATCATCCCACCCATGTTTTTTATCCCATAGCCTTTGAACCAATACTTTAGCTCGTGTTGTGTAGGGGATTATGTACCCTAGTGGGTCATACTGACTGGCTAAGACTTGGTAGATGAACCTCATTGTGGGTATTTGTGGCTCCCTTGGATGAGTTTTGTAACCAAATGTGTCTGCTTGGCAGAGCCAACGTAGACCCAAGGTGGACTCAGAAATATATATAAAGACGTGTTTGGACATTAATGTCTGAATGCAGAATTATCCAAACACCTGAGGAGATTTCTCTGCATGAAAGACTCGGGAATGGGAGATTACCCTGCTACTGCTGCTTCTCCAATAAGGTAGGGAATTAAATATGAAAGAAATATGGATGATGTGTGGATGATTGACAGGGCTCGTAGCTAAGCAACACAACAATCTGTTAATGAGGAAGTACTATGCCCCAAAAGCTTGCATACTCTTCTGTTACACACTCAAAAGTGTGTACTTTTCCTTTACAAAAAAGTACATACTTTTAGGGTGTAGTATAAGTATGCGAATTGGGACGCAGCACATGCTTCCCTCTACCACAACTGAATCTCTTCTTCATTCACCTACTCACCTATTATACATTTCAGGTGTCTGACCACTATAAAAATGTTTAAATAAATTTTAAACAAAAAATAAGTAGCCATTTATTCACATTATGATGAATAATTATACCTGAAGCCATTTGTTTTCTGATTTAAAAAAGACTTTGTACTTAAAAAGTTGCACATATTAGAATTTTGCAGTGAAGACTACATTTGTGAAAATTACCTATTTTTTCAAAGGATTGATTATGATTTTGAGCTCACTACACTTGAAATTTTAAGTTTATGCATTTTCATGGTACATAAGTTAAATTAACTTTAATAAGTTAGCTAATTTTTAAGTGATAGGACCAAAATGCTAAATTTTAAGTTATGTTTAGTCAACTTTACTTAATTATTTAAGTAAAGACAACATTAGGCTTTTCAGTGTGGGGAAGAGAAACAGATAGTTCTTCAAGACAGTAGTTGGAAAGCGATCAAGAATACAACGGTATTAAAAGTGGAAAAACCAGAAACAGGACCGTAAAAGTTTAAAATCAGGACTGAAGATAGACCAGTCAATTTAAATGCAAAAAATTTAAAGGATGGAAAGGAAGGCAGTGCAACTTCTGATACGGCCAAATAAGATCTAAAAATAACATCCAAGCCACTACCTCTCCTTGAGGAGCGTGGCTGCTCTAAATATGTGTAGCGAGGCAGGGCACACATTTTTAAGTTAAGGAAGTCATTTTTCTGATACGACGTTTCACAGAGGTAGAAAAAAGTCAAGTTTATTGTCCACAATAAGATCACAGATGGAAGCAGCTTTGTTGTTAATAGAACGAGCATTCAAATGAGCAAACCTGACTGGTGTAAGGTGAACTCCATTTCAAGCTGAGGACTTTTGAAGATGAGCAAGATTTGGAGGACAGCCCTGAGATGGAGATCGATGGCGATCCACATGCCTAAGAGACCAAATCGTGTTGATAGGACCAGAAGGGCATACCTGTAAATTCCGTCGAGAGCCCCGGTGGAAATATTTTGGGCAGCGCAAGAGTTGTAGCGAGTGCAGCGTGCTCAACACATCAGTAGCAGGAAGCAAGGTATGTTAATTCTGGTAAAGTTCCATTGCAGAGTAGGTGATCATGATAAAATCCAGGTGACTAAAGCAGGTATTGCCGTGTGCTCCGATAAAAACCAAGATAAAATAAAGTAAAAAATAGCATAGTCACATACTAGCCACACTTAAAAAAATAAACGCCAAAAAGTTTGCATAATCCATAGAATCTGGTGGAGAAGCGGCAGCCAGATTGCTCCAGCATCCTCTCTCATTGGACGGCAATAGGATGAAAACAGAAATTGTAGTAAATAGGATGAATGTATTTCAGTGGGCAATGTTTAGTTTATGGCAGATTTAGGGACATTGTAGTGCCTGAGGAGTACAACACTAACTGTCTGACCGATTTTTATTTCAACTGTCCAATTTTCCTCATTTGTGTCTTCATTAACAGCCCCCAGAAACAACGAGCTCTCCATTTCTTCAGTTATTTCTCTTACTGCTTTTGTTTTACACACCCTCTGCCATTGTCCTTTTTTGTTACATTTGTTGCATGTACTTTTTGTTGCAGGGCAAATTTCGTCTTTTATATGTGGTCTCTTACCACATCTACTGCAGCTCCGTGTGTTTCTGTAGTTGTCTGTGCTGCTCTGTGCTGCTGCACCTCTCGCTCTGTGTGTGTGAGTGTGTCTCCCCCTCCCTCTGGGTATTCCGTATGTGACTTGTTGAATAAGCTCACTCCGCATTTCACGCGATTGTAGATCCACTTGCATTGCGATGTCTTCTGACTGTCTTACATGTTGTATTGCCTCTGTTAGCGTCAACGTAGACATCAGTTGTAACTTCTGGGAAAGACTTTTGTCTCTAATCCCTACTACTAATCGGTCGCGAATGTGCTCATCTCTTCTGTCACCGAACTCACAATTTGCGGCAAGTTCGTAAAGCGAGCGAATATACGTCTCCGCTTTCTCCCCCGATTGTTGGTTTCTCTGATAAAAACATGCCCGCTCATGTATAATATTCCTTTTTGGGATAAAATACTCCTCAAACTTGGCTAGTACTACATCATATTTGTCTCTATCCTCCTCACTTTCAAAACTGAAAGAAGCCAGTATTTTTTCCGCCTCGCTTCCCATAGCGTAGACAAGAGAACTGACCTGAACGGGACCATCATCTTTGTTTAGTTTTGTTGCGGTTCTGAAACGGCAAAACCGCTGCTTCCATTCTGGCCATTCCGATGGTTTTTCGAAAGGAAATCGCTCCGGGGGGTTAAACTTTGCCATTTTTTTTCCTATTTGCTAAGGCAGGGTTCACGCTGTTCTAATTTAACAGCTTTTGACACCATGTCATGTGAAGATAAAGAGACTCACACATGTTATATGTTTCTTCAACTACTTTACTCTTCTGATTATCAGAACAACTTCTCTAGTAACTCAGTAACTCCCCCTACTGCACTTCACAATATTAGCACTTAACATACATGACACTAACCTCTTCTGGGGTAGATTCTTACTTAGGGTGTACTCTAACTAGGCACAGTTACCTTGAACTGTACTGAAGCACAGTTGTCCCCCCTCCCTTCTCAGCCTGCACTCACACTTTCTTTACCTTCCGAGCCTGAGCACGCTTTTGTCGTCAATGATGCAACTGTTCAGTTCAACAGTAAGAGAAGCACTCTCGCTTAGCACAGTGGAGATTTCTTTAGTTATTTCATTTTAGTCGTTTGGGATGCAGTTACACATAATCAAATGTTTTGGTGTACAGTTCCACAACTTTTGACGCTCATAAAATATCATAAAAGTCATGCTGCAGCGAGAAGTTTGCATCTTTAATAAAGTACGACAGTTCGCGTTATTTTAAAATTTAATTTATTAAATCCATATGAAACAGTCTCTTAAGCACCTTCAGTTTTGGGCTCAGGCACGCTTTGCACTTACACTGCAAGCGTACCGTGCCAAAGTCCAACCTTTTCCAACCGGGCCAGGGTCAGCTAACTGAACCGCTCCTGGACCCAATTCAGAGAACTCACACTTGTCAAACGAACCGGGAAACTCACCTGGGCACGGTTCGGATAACATAGTGTAAGTGCACCCTTAGACTACTAACCTCTCCAGATGTCGTAAATCCCACATTTCTATGAAATTCACACAATGAGACAAAGTTCGACTCAATGTTAAGTCAACAGGACTTTTGGGGGGCTTATAACCCCGACCCCTTATAAAAGTCATAGCACACCATTTCCAATAAATCTGCATGATAAGGTGCACACGATGTCAGCACACTCTAAACTGACACAGGGGTGAACTCAATTGGTGGATGACATGAAGGCTAGTAATTTTATGTTTTGGTTAACTAATTCTTTAAATACAACTCTTTTGACCTCTAAGGGGAAAAGACCCAAAAGAGATTTGCCGTTAAATGAATTTATAATTTTATTAAATAAAATTTTGACATTAGTTTTTCAGTTAAGGTTAATTTATTAGATTAGATTAATAAAAAAAATATAGTTGGACACTGCACAATCACACAGTAGTCTACTCTATTATTATTAATATAATTTATTATATTCAATATTATTAGAGTTTTATTATTATTATTATTGTTATTTCTATTATTATAATTATTGTTATTATTATTATTATTATTATTATTGTTATTATTATTATTATTATTATTATTATTATTATTATTATTGTAATGAGCTGTGATACGGTTCAGCAGAATGTAGAAGTCCACTGCTTGAGAGTTCTAGAAAACACAGCCTTGTGAACTTTGGTTCTGACCACAGTTGTTCCCAAGGTTTTGATTACTGCAGTAGTCAAATTTCCAATTATTTACAATGTGTCCCTGTTTGCTCACAGGGACATAAAATAAAAAAAGTTACTGGTGAGTTACTGATGTGCATTAATTTTATATATTTTTAAAGAAAAAAGCAGAAATTGCATGCTTACTATAGGGGGAGGGGGTAGGTAGGCTTCAGGATGGGAGTAAAAAAAAATTGAAAAAATTAATAAGCAAATTTGTGATCTTTGTTCGGATTCATCTGATCTATTTTCGCTGCTAAAATAGACCAAAACAGTCATTATTTCATCAAAAATATATAATATATTTTAACATTTTTTATGTAGTATATAAAATATACCGGGATTCGAAAGCGGTGATTTGACTGACATGAAAAGTGACCAATCACAGTCGACCTTGTCTAGTTTTGCGTGAAACATAAGGGGCGGGACAAAGGCCTTTCTGTGTTACAGTGGCAGAAAATAACTTAAAAACTAATTTTTTGTTGGAATAATGCTTTTCGGATGTTTTCACTATAGCGATGTCTATGTTATTAGCAAGAGCAATTAAACCACGGACATACTTCCTGCCATTTCGACGATCTGCGCACACTTTTCGCTCTCTTCCCAGACGGCGAATTTACTCACCTCTGACCTGTCACTTTTCTGAAGCCTTGTGTAATAGAGTATGAATGTCAGCGCAGGAATGTATGTATTGCATAATTATTCATTTCTGCAAATGTTGAGAGTGCTTTCTTTTCAATAGTCATGTACATTATCAGCAAAAACTGGATATGCGAGCTCTTAAAAAGGCTTTTTCAATTGAACTGCAAGTCCTCTTATCAGGACGGGATTAACCAGTGGGCATTATGGGCACAGGCCCAGGTTTGCAGATTTTGGTGTCTATACAGGCTAAGTGCAAATAGCGCACCTCGTTGGAATTAACTAGTTGAGCGATTCACGCCCATCATCGTTTGATGGACAGAGACAACGTAACTAAAGAGAGATAGTAGCTGAAATGGGGGTGGTGGATGCAATACCTGTGGGTATGGTTTTGGGATGGGACCTACCTGTGTTGAAAGAACTGCTGAATCATGCTGGGGATTATAACAATGTGACTGCTGAAATGTCCTGTCCTGTGGTAACACGTTCACAAATCAAAGCGGGTTTAGAACCCTTACCTAACATGGATGACAGTTTGATCCAAGGGGAGGGGGGCAAACCTAGAATGTTGAGGCGACAGCGCCGTGTAGAGAAACAATTGGGTTCACCCATTGTTAATGTGTCAACTGAAGGGTTGATGGTGACTGAATGGGACATCCCATGGAAAAATATTGCACAGTTACAAGCTGAAGATGTAACATTGAAACATTTGTTTGCCAAAGTGTGTGAGGGGGAAAAACAAATTGAGACGCTGGAGGTAGAGAAATATGTGATAAAAAATTATGTACTATATTTGTTGTCTGATGGTGTCAAATGTCTTGTTGTGCCTACATGTTGCAGATCACTCATATTACATCTACAGATGTTACTACTTCAATGTGTTCCTTTTGGCGCCATTCATACCGCGGCGACAGCGGTACTTGGTGCGCCAGCAGCTTTTGACCGCTGGGTGGCAGTTTAACCACAGATATTCAGCTTTGCCTTTCCACAACACTAAACAGACTTTTCTGTGCGTACCTTATGTGATCAGATGTGTTCAATTAAAATATAATTTTGATTTAGTTTTCTTAGTAATAAACATGATCTTACCAGGGCTTGCACATGCGGTTTAGTTGGGGATGCTCAAAATAACCGATTAAGCAATAACCGAAAGGGCGCGTTTGTAACCGATGAATGGTATCAGTTAAACGATTAAAATATGCTTTATACAAGTTTGGCTGCATACGGGGCATCTGTTAAATGGTTTACTGACTGCAGCCAGTGTTTTACGCTCTGCTTATGCTCGCTCAGCGGCTTCAAGTTTTGCCGTTGTGTGCTGTGTGCTCGAGCGGAAAAGCGTGTTACTTCTGTTGGTGACAGCGGGCTTTGGGTTGTCAATGTGAGTATGGAAAACTTTTAAAGATGGAGGAGAGTACTTGTGGTCACTGTTTCAAGTTATCCAGAGTTGTATTTATAGATCTTAAATATCACAATATTATTAAAATTACAATTATAACATCGACAGCAACTCGACTCACGCACACCAGCTGATTCAGTCGTTTTCTAGTGACATACAAAAGAGTGCAGGGCTTCTTTTTTTTGTCAACCATAAAAGGCAGCGCGGTGTTTTTGGAACGTAAAGGCGTGCGCTTTGCGATCGGCCCCTAAATGTACAACAAATATTTGTTAACTCTTTGGATGGTAACACATGCAAACACACGTTTCTACAGACGCATTTTGCCAAAGAAGCTGTCTTGAGCCACTTTATAAACTTAAAAAAGCAGGCTGTTGATGATTTTTTATTTTATTTTTTTGAAAATTACAGTTATTAATAGTTCTTATATAATATCAGCTTTTAAAATAGCCTACAATCTACGAATCAAACAAATCCAAAGATTTTCTTGATTTTTGTATAATGATAACTCCGCACCAAACTGAGGCTTTCATTTTATAGCTTATAAAACATGTATACAATGTCATATGTAAGGGCTGTGACGGTCACCGTGATGACAATCACTCTAGAACACACGTTTTCTGTTTTGTTGCCAAGTAGCCTATACATTTATGAATATAACGTTAACTTAGACGTGATACAGCAAGTTCAAGTTCAGCCATGAACCTCGCTGGAAAACTTATTACATCGCCAATCTGGAATCATTTTGGATTCGTGGCGAACGAGAAAGGCGAATCAATAATTAGGATGAAGCTATTTGTTGGGCTTGTTTAGAAAAATAAGTGTTAAAATGACAAACACGTCGAACCTCCAGAGCTGCGGTCATGTCACCCAGCCCATGAAATGCGGAGCCAGCTCCGGTGTCATCTACTGAACGCAAATGCCCAGCTAGTCCAGCCAGGTATGGCAGAGAGGCCTTTTCAAAAATGGCCAAATACAAAAGAGAAACTGATAAATAGTAGACGTTGATGAGAAATGGAGCAGCATATTTGGTAGTTGAGAACGCGCCGCTCCGCGATGTAGAGCTGGTTTCCAAGAAATGCAGGCGGCGGAGCAAGATACCCTCTTTGCCACGGTTGCGAAAAAGTATCTGCATGCGCTACAGGCACACCGTCTCAGTGCTGCTGGAAACATTGTAATCTCAAATAAGTCTCCGCTTAAACCGAACAAAGTCAACATGTTAGTTTTTCTGGCAAAGAATTTAAAATATGAATAGAAAACAAAAGGCGGAGAGACGCAGTTTTTTTTTCAACATCTGACTTATGTTGTTACAAGCCTAGGCTAATATTTTTGTTCTTCGTTACTATTTATATTATTATTGATTAGTATTTGTGAAGTTTCTAAAATGTAACGTTTACTGTTTCAAGCAGTTAAAGTTATTTCTATTTAACTAGCCTACATTATTATAGGCTGTATTGTGTTGTTTTATCAACAAAAGTTAAACAACAAACATGTTCGTTTGTACGGATATTTAGCATAATACTTTGGTCTTTTTTGATTTCTTATTTTTTACATGAAATGTAAATTAACTTAGATAGGCTACTTGGGTACAGGGGCGTAATTTGTTGGTAGTATACCGAGGAATGCTTAGACAGTGAATATTGTCATCATTATTTAAAAAATTATAAATAAATAAATAAATAAATAAATAAATAAATAAATAAAACACCTTACGGAAAGGATGAAATAAAGGAAAAGCATGCTCTTAATCATTCTTCATAATCTGATTCGTAGCTATACATGCAATAAACTTATATTGCGCCGACAAGAACAAGCTCTAAAAGGTAAAGTCTAAAGCCAGAGGAGTTATTGATATTAATGTTAGTTGTTAATATGATCGTAAACACTGCGTTGTATAATTAACGCCGTCATTGTGTCGTGTCTGCGATTTTTTTTCTCGTTGAAGAACAGAAAATTCATGTTATCGCCGTCTTCCCAGCCAGGTTTTCATGCACAGTTTCCGTTTTTGTTTCTTCTCAAACAATAAAGTTTCGCTATAGCAGGCCCGGCGGCAGGATATCATAAATGAGGGCGCAAGGGCGATGTTTTTATATGACGTGCTAAAATTGAAAAATTAAATTTACATGAAGAGCTTTATTAGTGAAAAGCTGCCAAGCGCAACGAAATGGGCTATAAGCTATATTTGCTCTTATGTGCTGAAATACTTAACACTTTCCTTAAGACCACAGAATAATATGCAACATCTAAATGTCATATAGCCAATAAGGAAAAATTAACATGTTTCAGGTCTCTCCAGTGCATTTGGACTGAATATTTGACTGTGTCTTACTGGATGTCTCCAGTAACTAACAAACATAGAGGCACAAGCAGACTGTAGAATTCATTCATTAATTATTTCTTTTATTTATTTATTGTCAACCAAATATATATAAATTAATATGTGTGTGTGTGTGTGTGTGTGTGTGTGTGTGTGTGTGTGTGTGTGTGTGTGTGTGTGTGTGTGTGATGGCAGCAGACTGAAGAAGTTGTGCATTGGGTGGGTGGCATCTGCTGTTATGCAGAGGGCTTTACGGGTAAGACGTGTGCTGTAAATGTCCTGAAGGGAGGGAAGAGAGACACCAACGATCTTCTCAGCTGTTCTCACTATGCGTTGAAGTGTTTTCCTGCAGGATGCATTGCAGGTTCCAAACCACACAGTGATGCAGCTGGTCAGGATGCTCTCAATAGTGCCTCTGTAGAAGGTGTACATGATTGGGGCTGGTGCTCTTGCTCTTTTGAGTGGCAGCCTGTTTGAACATATCCCAGTCTGTGGTATTGAAGCAGTCTTGTAAAGCCTCTGAAGAACCTTCTGGCCACACTTGTATCTCCTTGCAAACCGGTTTGGTGACTTTAACGATCGGTCTGTAAGCAGGCATTAGCATGACAATTAAATGGTCCACCAAGGTGGGGGAGGGGGAAGGCTTTGTAAGCTCCTCTCTGTGTGGTGTAAACAAAGTCCAGTGTGTTATTGCCCCGTGTTGGAAAGTCTTGTTGTATTTTTGTAAACACACTCTTTAGGTCTGCGTGGTTTAAGTCCCCTGCCACGATGAGAAAAGCATCGGGGTGGGCTGTCTGCTGCTCACAAATGTGCAGTTTCCGTA
The DNA here is from genome assembly GCF_903798145.1 of Danio aesculapii. NCBI lineage: Eukaryota > Metazoa > Chordata > Actinopteri > Cypriniformes > Danionidae > Danio > Danio aesculapii. The sequence goes on from NC_079439.1 coordinate 51,820,335, forward strand.
AACACAAAAGCACAACAGTCCTTTACAGTCCTATGTGATGAACGAAGTAGACGGATGTAGTCCAGTTTGTTGTCTAGCGAGCGTACGTTCGCTAGAATGATGGAGGGGATAGCGGGTTTGTGGGGGTTAGCCGCTAGCCTTGTTCGGATACCCCCGCGCTTACCCCTCTTCTGCTTCCTCTCGCGCCGCTTGAAGCGCCTCCATTGTGGGCGAGGTGGTGAGGTGGGGGTCGGAGGATGGGTAGGCATCCGGAGCAAGCCGAGATCTTGCAGCTCATCAGTGTCCGCGGAGTTTAACTTGTGAAGTTTGTTTCTACCGATGTCGAGCAGAAATGTTCGACTATATGCGCGCTTAAGGACAGATAAACGTGACGTTGACGCACAATAACACGGCGACGTACAAGACGAGGAACACAAAAACACATTAATAACATATTAATAAATAATACCAAGTTTTAACACATCTGCTACATTCCAGTGGAGCCTCCGTTGCGCTCTACCACAGCTGGCAAAACTTTCTGAAGGTGGTTTAAGCACCAAATAAGTGGTTTAAATTATGTTAGTCTCCTTATTTCTTTCCGTTTTATTTTAAATATTATAAATGTTTCAAGTTTTAGGTAAAAATATGCCCACACATGCAAGCTAAACTAGATCATATCTGAGTCATCACGCTTTATTACCCAACCAAAATCAGCGAGGAAAAAATAAATGTTTTAAATTAAATTAAATTATATTTAAATGTTAAATTAAATTAAAAAAATGAATTTAAATTTTAAATGCCATTTTAAAATAGTTGCTAAAATTAATGTGTTACTTAGTTACATTTTTAGGCATTAGCCAAACAGAAAGCCTGTCTACGGTAAATCCACACGCACTAAATAGCCTACCTTTTTCTTTTATAACACTGTAAACATAATTTCGCAGGTCGATCATCTTCAAACGCTAAAGGCATTTTTAAGTGTCCTAACTGTAGAATGGGATGTTTTTTTTACATAACTTTAAACGTGTGCTTTAGCTATGTCAAAATGAAAGCAAATTTTTTTAAGGGTTCTGCGTTTTGTCAATTGTATAGCTTAATAATAATAATAATAATAATAATAATAACTGAAAAACTAATGTGAAAATGACTGGCAGCTGTGCTAAAATTAATATAATGGCAAATTTCTTCTGCGTTTTTTCCCTTTATAGCTCAATAGTTTTATTCAAAGAATATAGTTCCATGTACATTCCATGGTCTGGACATTTACCACACCAGAAAACCTACCAACGCATCAGTACACGATTCTATTGGCCTTCCATGTATACTGATGTACACACATATTGCTCCACATGTATTGTTTGCCAGAAAACCAGCTCTGTTCGCAGGTCAGCGCGAGCTTCATTGCATCCATTACCTGTCATAGAAACTCCATTCAACCGGATCGTCATGGACATTGTTGGGCCGCTGAAAAGAAGCAGTACAGGCAACCAGTATATATTAGTCATCTGTGATTATGCTACACGATACCCGGAAGCATTCCCTCTACACAGCATCACAACTGCTAAGGTAATCACTGCATTAACACAACTGTTTTCCAGAGTTGGATTCCCGCAAGAGATCATCACTGATCAGGGCACTAATTTCACATCAAGACTGATGCAGTTACTACACAAACAGCTGGGCATCCATTCCATCCACACAAGTCCCTACCATCCACAAATCGATGGATTGGTAGAGAGATTTATTCAAACCCTCAAAAGGATGTTGAGGAAATTTGTAAGCGACAACGGCAAAGACTGGGACAAGTGGCTTCCATTCCTGCTATATGCATACCGCGGAGTACCACAGGCGTCCACAGGCTTTTCGCCTTTTGAACTCCTGTACGGATGGCAGGTGCAAGGTCCCCTGGATCTGGTGAAGAGGAGTTGAGAAGCCTCAAGCACTACAGCCGAAGGAGAAACTAACATTGTAAAGTTTGTGTTACAGATGCGATACCGACATGAGAAGTACCGAGAGCCAGCTCAGGAAAATCTGGAGGAAGCCCAGAAGAACCAGAAGCTGTGGTACAACAAATTGTCTCGACGAAGAGAATACCAACCAGGACAGAAAGTGCTGTTACCATTACCATCCTCCCAAAACAAGCTATTGGCGAAGTGGCAGGGTCCCTATGAGATCACTAGGAAGAAGGGTCCTGTTACATATGAGGTGTTTCATCCAAACAAGGGGAAGAAAAATCAAACCTACCACATCAATCTTTTGAAGGAATGGCGGGAGCAAGGACCTGAAATGAAGGAAGGTATATTGGCCTGCAAGGGGGAGACACCCAAAGTAGAAGACGATGACAAGGTGGACTTTGAAACAAGGTGGAGTTTGTCACTGGCCTGCGGCAGAGCTGCGCACCCATGTATTCACACACACACACACACACATAACCTACCTTCAACTCCATCAGCCGATCTACTGTGTGCACTCTGGCATCATATACTAATAATAATATTAATCCTTACATAATCTGACACGCCATACACAACATTGCATACATTTGTCTTACCTGTGTGTTTGTTTGTGTTTGTTTGTCTCCTTGCGTTTGTCTTCCTGGTTGCGCAATAGCGTCTACGGGAGACAAAAGGGGCCAAAAAGGTCATGCGCAGCATTTTATGCACAGTGGTGCGCTGCGCAGGCGCAGAGTGGTCGGGCACCCAGGGAAGAATATGTTTTATGTGGGAGTTGTAGGAGATTTGAGGTGTGAGTAGTGGCGAATGGTTGGTTGGAAAGTTTTGAGTCTGGATAGCGAATATTTTGTATAGAATTATTTTGTTACTTTATTGTCTTCATATTTTGTTTTGTTTGTTTATTTTTGTATATATATATATATATATATATATATATATATATATATATATATATATATATATATATATATTTATTTTTGTCTACTCTATTTTTGGGATTTTTGGATTGGATACATTTGCACTGTAAATAAACGCACCTTTGCACCACAGTGCTATGTCGGCTGAGCCATCATTTATTTTGTCTTGTTTCACACCTACCCTAAGGACGCCTCTGTGTGACAGTGGTGTAGCTCGTAAAGTGCTTGGCAACATGTTTTGACGTGATCGATTATGAACCGGTTTCGAATCCAGCGTCTAATAGACACGTTTTTCTTTTTTCCCCTACTACATATCAGATTTTGATATTGGAGAGGTGTTGGATTGGAGAGGTGTTATATCCAAATCATATGCATATGCATATACGTTTGTAGAAGTTATACATTAAAAATACCCTTTAATAAATATTTTTAGTACTGCTTCATTGAACTTGAACAAGTAAATTAAAATCCATAAACTTTCACTCGTTTTATTAGTATTTTTTTTTCAAAGTGTGCTTTAAATGCTTTAAAAATAAGTTAAATCTTTGTAGAATAGAAATATATAAAAATGTGGGCAATACATTATAGATTAATTTTATTTAAAAAATATTATATTAATCTTATTTTTTTAATTCAACTATAAAGGTGCGGCCTGGTAGGGGGCCTACAAGACATTGTGCCCAGGGGCCTCTGAATTCTTAATCTGGGCCTGCCTCTCATTATCGCGTGTGCTCAGACTGTATACAATCGTGATCTCTTAGAAGTAGAAATTATTTATCTTTGCTCCTTGACTAAATTTAGTCAAAAACTATCAAGTATTTAGAATTAGATTGATGCATGACCAATGACAATGCTAACGGACTTATTTGGCTGTATTGTAAAGTGACACTTAGCTTGCCAGAACTTTTAGCAAAGGTGGAACTTTTTTATTGCTTTACGATAAAAGAATTATGCTAGAAATGTTTCTGGATGAGGTATTTGTGTGATTTATACACAATAGCTGTATCCTGATCTGTCTTAAGCATCCCTAAATTGTACTGGCATTACAGGTCAAACAATCTGTTGTTATATTTATCAAAAAAAAAAAAAAAAAAAGCAACAACAAGGCTCTTAAAACACTGCTTTGAGAAATGTAGTGTTGTCATATTTTAAATTTGTCATTTGTTTTATTATTTTATTACTGACAGTGTAGTTGTCTTTTTTGTGAAATTATTTCAGTTTAAGATTAAGCGTAAAATAAAATATTGTATAGACAACAATGAGCAAATAAGATAAATTGTGTGAAATTTGTAAATAAAACGCCAAATTTAAATCTTTGCATCATACACTTTAATTAAACCTTTCAAAGCTTGAAAGTATTGTTTAAAAATGGAAAAAAAAGTGTCTTATGCCCTTAAAAGTATGTGGTCGTTTTGCCAGTGCTATTGAAAAAGATTAATTTTCATGAAAGTAAAAAATTGACCATACTGATTTAAGCAATTAAACCATTTAAATAATTGTATATTTAAAAGGGCCATAATGAAAATCTGATTTATTTTCAAAAGTAACTAACTAGTACTGTGAGGTTGAGATCCCCTGAAATAAATGAATTAAATTAAATGAATGTGCAACTTTTTTTCCCACTAGAAAGCATGTTTTTATGTGGGCATGTAAGTAATTTGCTAATATGCTGCAATGGTCCATTTATGGCCCATCAACGTAGTGAATTTTAACACCCTCACTGGTGATGCCATAAAGGCATTGTCGGCAGAACAGCCAGAGCAAACTTTTAAGCTTTTGCCGGCATCTATGTGAATGAACAGCTACATATGTGCTGCAGGTAGACTGAATGATAAAAAAAAAAAAAAAAAAATGGTGAAACAGAAACAGGTGTGAGTGTGTGCTGCATGACAGAATTTGTAGTTCTTTTGGTGGGAGATTTGTAGTTCTCCAGCGATCTGTATAGACTAGATCGCTGGTGATTGTGACAGAGCCCCCCTCTAAGTGCGACTTCCAGACGCTTGAAATACAGGCCAGGAGGGAGGTGGAGCGGAGGGACGGAATGCCAGGACTATGCAGCGGAGGTGTGCTTAGAGCGTAGAGCTGCGGAGGACCTAGAGCATGGAGTTGCAGAGGGCCTGGAGCGTGTAGCTGCCGAGGGCCTGGAGTGTGTAGCTGCGAAGAGCCTAGAGTGTGGAGCTGCAGAGGGCCTGGAGCGTGGAGCTGCGGAGGGCCTGGAGCATGGAGCTGAGGAGGGCCTACAGCATAAAGCTGCAAAGGGCCTGGAGCATGGAGCTTTGGTTCTGCAGGTATTGACAGGTCAGATAACCCCAGTGGGTCAGGAGTTGTGAACCTACACTGGTCTCATGGTTCGGTTATGATTATCATGCCATTGATTTGTTTCAATTCGATATCTCGGTGCATAATAGTGCATTGACGATGCTTTACATACACAATTATATTTTACTTCACAGCACAAGAAAAATGTATAAATATGTTTATATTTATATATTATTTGTAATACAATTTTGTCCTTTATTACAAACAGTCAGAACTGTATCTTTAAATACCCAAGTACATGCATAGAACAACATGAGCATTTACAGCAAATAAACAAATATAAATATCCTGCTTGCTTTATGAGCCTATAATTGGTCACGGGCTCAAGAGAAAGGGCTGCAATTGGCTCTAACGCTATTCACCGATGAGTGACACTGATAAACGGTAGCGGCAATCACAGTTGATCCATGATAGACACGGAGGAGAAAACTTGCTCTGCAGACATGCACTCGTGTCTGGATCAACAAGTATCGCTATAACAGCTGAGAGGAGAGAAAATGTCATGCTATTAGGTCAAACGGGCCACAGTGAGAGAGAGAGAAATGAAGTTTACTTTCATTTTCTCAATCGCAGTGAGACAGCTTCTGCATGCTGTATGTCAGTGAAAGACTGTCCAGCAAACACACACACAGTGAATTGTGGAAAGTTTCTGTGTTTTTATGTAATTACAGTGTTTTAATTACTCGCGCTCGACTCCCTCGCCATAGTAAGCTACCTGTGACATAGCGCATATGAGATAAATGACGTCACTACATAATAAACGGTTATGATCTATTACTGAGCTGCTACCGAATCGTCCGTGTCTGCATCGTGGTGCATTAAAGAAACAATTAATTTTGACACACCTAGTCAAGAGGTTCGAATTCAGGAAGTACTGGCAGTTCAGATAACCCCAGTGGGTCAGGAGCCCTAGGTTCAGGGTACACTGGCAGTTTAGATAGTAGTTTAGACCGCAGTAGGTCTGGAGGCTCAGGTTCAAGGGGCACTGGCAGTTCAGTTAACCCCAGTGGGTCAGGAGGCTTTGATTCAGGAGACACTGAGAAGTCACACAGCTCTGGTAGCCATCCATGGGACTCAGATAAGGGTTCAGGCAATTCGTGGGACACAGGTGGCGGCTCTGGCCATTCGTGGGATTCAGGTGGCTGCTCTGGCCATTTGTGTGTTAAAATTTTTTTTTAATAAAAGTTAAAAAGATATTATTTTTTATTTCATATATTAAGGTTTTAGTTATGACACTCCCAAAGTAATTCAGCAGAAATCCACAGATTTTTAGCAAAATTCTCCGCAGAAATAGCAAAAAACGTCCACAGATTCTGTCTGGCCCTAATTACTTACTTTTATTAGAGCATCCATAGTTGATCTTCCATTCCTAAACACACATTGATACTTGCTGTATATATATGTTCCCTTTTTTTCTAATTCATAAGACAATCGTTTTACTAGCATTTTTTTCCATTAATTTACACAAATTTGATGTTAATGCTATTGGACGATAACTACATGGTAATTGTGGATCTTTACAAGGTTTAACTGTTGGTATAACTATTGCCTGTTTCCATGCTTTTGGAATTATTCCCTCCCTCCATATTTTAATATATAACCTGAGTATTACTGTTATTAATCTGATGCTTTAACAATATATAGCTGAAGTTATCTTGTCCTGGTGTTGTATTAACAAAATTTTGTAAAGCAATTTAAATTGCTTTAGCTGAAAACTCCAAATCTAGATAGCAGTCACTATCGCTTTTCTTGTTCATTACTTCTGAATTTCTTTCTAACAAATCTCTTCTGTATTTTTCATAATTTTCTCCTTCTGTTTTATTCTATTTAATTCTAGTTAATGATTCATAAAAAAAATCTACCGTTTTCTCATTTACAGTACCATATCTACATTCCTCTCACAATGATTATTAAAGGATTCCCAGTCTGCTTTTTCATACAACCATTTTTTATGGAGATAGATCTCTGATTTGCATTTCTTTTGAAATTTTATTACATGGATTATATATATTATGCCTCACCAAAGATCCTTCTTTATAATATATCATATTATACCAACCCATTCCAATTCTGTTACATCTGAAAGTATTCTTTATGTTACTCCTTCTTCTATAAATGTTACTAGTCCTCCACCTTGTGTTGCCTTCCTGTCTCTCCTGACAGAAGTATAACCAGTTATATTAAACTGCAGATTTGGTTTAAGCCATGACTCCTAAATACATATTACCAGGGCTTGACATTACCTTTTTTGATCACCAGCCAATGTGGTTAGTAGTTTTCCACCATTACAAGCAACTCGCCATTTTCACTAGTCACAATTTTGTTGTTGGGAACATATAATTTATATGCATAAATTTGACTTTGGCATGGGTTGCGGCATGCTAAAATGACTTCATTTAGATTTTGTTTTTTCCACATGCCTCCTCATTCATTTAACTTCGTTTTTGTTTATGAGCTGTTGTGGTTTCTGGCTTTTCTCTTAATGAATCAAGCTCAGACTGGGGTTATGAATATCAGAAGAATATACTTTATTGGAATATTTCCCAAAAAAGCAGAGACAGCCTGGAGCAGACCCATCTCTAGTCTCACTCCAGGACCAATCCAATGTCCCTCAAATTTGCTATCCCCTTTATCCTTGCTTCCTCCCACCTTTGTGTTTTCACAGCTGTTTACTGGTTCAACAGGCCTCTCCCAGCTCCTACTCCTTCACGACCCCTATTTAAAGACCCCTCTTCTTGTTGGCCCTTATAATGTACAGATCTACTATAATCACCGTTTTTCCACATACAGTTCACATTCAGTAATCATGACTAGTATCTATGTTTCAAACATCTAAACTGGACTCTTCTCTCCCATACAGTATGTGTCTTTTCAAATATACATGACAGTTTCAACATGTGTTGTATACATTTCATGCCTTTCTGACACAGATGGTTCTCAATGCATCCCCAAGTCCTCTCTCATGCTCTTATGACCCCTTTGCCTTAACCTATCACCTGTTTTCAAAGATATATAATGGCAGATTCGTAGGGCTTCGAAGGAACTACCCCTCATGGCCAAAAGGTCCAGAATTTTTCCTTTAATTTTTACATGTAATGTAATATTATATAATATATATTATATAATTAATATAATATATTTATATTCAATATATATTGTAATAAAGTGTAATTTTAAAGACGTCTTTGTTTTTGAGGCTGTTATTTGGTCACTTCATTCTTGTGACTTTATATCTCATTTTATATACTTTATTTTAAATTTTCAACAAAAATATTTCCTTTCTATTAAAAATAAATGTATGTCCAATCTGTTATGTAGTGGGAAAAAATAAAAAACATGTTCACCAGATGCGAACCGAGTTCATGATCAAAGGCCTCAAATCGCGTTGTCATGCGATTTACGAGCTACGCTACTTACTCTGTTGTCAGTAGTGCTCTTTGCTTTTCTTGTCTCTGTTGATCAAACTGGGCAGATGGCGAGAAGCACTCGGCTAGCTTATTCCAAAGAGTTGCGCTATTTGCACTTCGCCGAAATAGACACTCCAAAATCGGCATTTTAAACAGTTAAACTATATAGTATAAGATAACACACACAGCTACCTAAAGAATGCCGTTTTCACACCGTTTACAGGTAGCTCACGTGCTCAGTATACCGTATCAGTTCAGTATGCTCACCATGTTATATAACTGCCTCCCGCTGGCCATGTATTTCTTGTGTTAGACCATGTTGTGGATTCACGCTCTTTACTGCGGAGGTGTGCGATTTCTCTTTAAAATGCTCGCACGTTCTCAGTAGCCATATCTGTATGTGGAGTCCGTGGATGTGGTCTCACCCAATCATCATCATATTGTCTCACAGCTTGGCAGGTCTGTCTTGCCTTCGGAAGGCACGTGCAGTCTTAAATAATTAAGAAGGATGGTCTTCTCATAGGATAAGAAAACTCAGCTATGAATAATAATGAGAAACTGACGCGTCATTACTTCACTAGTAGATTTGCGGTATGTCACAGATTTTCATCCAGCCCCTAAAATTATTTTAAACCCGGAAGCTGAAATTAGCTGACAAAAGCTCATAATTATCCAGTTTTCCCCACAATTATAGCTGACAGGTGCTATTATTGTCTTAATTGATGCTTAACAAACACAAATCTGTTAAAATCTCAAAAAAGGTACTTGAGGGTTTTTTATCCTTTAAATATAAATTTTTCTCTGATGAGTCCACCTTCACTGTCTTTCCAAAATCCGGGAGAGTTACAATGTGGAGAAGTCCCAAAGAAGTGTGCCTCTCAGACTGTTGCATGCCTAGAGTGGACGACTGGGGTGGATCAGTGATTTTTGGGCTGCAATATCATTTGCAATATCATCATGGCATTCCCTAGGCCCAATACTTGTGCTAGATGAGCGCATCACTGCCAAGGACTACTGAACCAATCTGAATGACCATTTGCAGCCAATAGATAAATCATTGTACCCTGAAGGCGGTGCTGTGTATCAGGATGATAATACACTAATACACACAGCAAGAATGGTGACAGAGTGGTTTGATTAACATGGAAATGAAGTTGAACATGTGCCCCAGTAAAAATTGGCTGTGCACCAGTAAAAGCTTTGGGTTACAATTTACTTTATATGCAAGTGTATTAATTAAGAGTAATAATCCCAGAATAAAAAAGGTTATTCTCTATGTACAACCAAACTATCACTGGTGAAAGCAGTGTAGTTTAATCTGAAACAAACTGACGCATACGCGAAAAAAAACATACACAAGCACTTCTAGCTCCAGGTGTGAATCTGGTAAACATGCAGGCCAGAAAAATATGCTTTGCTCTCATACCGCTCCTATATTGTAAAACCGGCATAGCACATAGCAAGTTTTGCAAGGCGACAAAACTAAAGTGTAAATAATAATATGATGATCTTATTTTGACTAAGCATGGCTCCAGATTTTTTCCTGTTTTTTATTTTTATGAAGCATAAAGTAGAGATGAGTCAGGGAGGTAAGAGTTAATAAACTAAGGCCGCATTTACACTGCAGATCTTGATGGTCAATTCCGATTTTGTGACTATCCAATTTTTTTGATGACCTGCTTACATCATCTTTTAAAAGTGACTCGTATCCAATCGCCTGCATTTACACAGCACATGGCAAAGGCGCAATGACCAGGAAAAAAAGAGCGGGTGCTAACTGACAGCTGATAATTAAAGAGTGCTCTTTTCTCTTTTCCTATATGTAATCTGTTCGCAGCTTTTGACAAGCTGTTTTACTATAGTTTATGACAGAAAGGTTCTCATTTGGCCATCTTCTTTTGATATATAGGCTTCTTTTAAACCTTTAGGCATGTTAATGTAATGTCCATGGTGTGATTTATGCACGTGATATGCACTAGATTTATATTAGTTTATATTGGTTACATGGCGGACATTGCACTCTCTCACTCTTGTTAACATGCATAAATGCATTAGAAAAATCGGAATTGAGTCACTTGATCAGTGCAGTGTAAATGCAGCCTTAGTTATTAGCCATCAGAATGGGCATGGCCCAGTAGAGCTTTATGTCTCGCAACGCCCCGGTAACATTCAGAGCAGAACAATGAGGGCTCTTATGAAGTTAGCATATGCTCAGATTTGACCTTATCTTGATCTTAAGAGTGCAAATATTTTTTATTTCCATAATTAATTTTTTAAATCCCATTTTATACAATTTTATATGTGTAACAAAATTTCATTTATTTATGGTCTGTGTTTGTTGCGTTCATCCAATATTTGATTTTAAACGAAACGTAAAAAAAAAAAAGGAAACGGACATTTTTCGTTTTCGTTTTTTTTTTTTTGGTTTAGGGTAGGAAAACGGATAAATGACTTTAAAATTCATTATACGCATGTAGGTGGTGCTGAAACTACCATTTTTCTCTGATTGGGCAACCAAATCTGAGCATGTGACTTCGCTCTGAAAATAATTCTCCTCTAGTCCTCTGTGGATCAACCAAATTGACCTATTCTATCATTTGAACCACACACACTAGAACATATGCCTGACACATTCATTGTGTATGCATAAATTAAATAAAAATGTAAATTAGCAGTGTAATTAGACATATGTCATTAAAATAACATCATAGTTCACTGCCAAACTTATTGCGGCTGTGCACCTGATGCTGAGCAAAAGAAAAAGCCATTTCTGAGCAGCCCCTAGTTTGCATGATTGTTTCCAAGGTTATATCAAAGTACCTTTATTCTGTAGTTTTTGCCTCTCTCTCTCTCTCTCTCTCTCTCTCTCTATATGTATATATATATATATATATATATATATATATATATATATATATATATTAGGGGTGTAACGGTTCACAAAAAATCACGGTTCGGTTTAATACAACACAGTGGTGTCATGGTTCGGTATGTTTTCAATACAGCAAGAAAAGAAAAATGCTAGATTTCTCTGTTTTAAATTTTTTTATGTATTAAAACTAACATAATAAAAGTATGATTTTTTTATATTTATTTTACTTTAAACAGTGATAGAGCTATACTTCTAGGGTTTCTGGTTGGCAGCAAATTAAACAAATCCTTCTTTATACTCAAAACCAAAAAGCTGCTTATAAAAAAATAAATGTAATATTGTAGTAGTTAAACAAATAAAAAGAAAAGAACAATTTAGTTTTTGATATGGAACTCAGTTTCAATCCATTTTTTTAAGTAATTTTTTTATTTTCAGAAAGATGAGTGTGCACATTTTCTTCAGACAGCACAGATCTGCTTGATTTGACTATCACCTGCCATTTTAGTGGATCTGAAAGCAGGAATTATCTGATTGAAATGGGTTTATGAAGGGATAATGTAACAGGGCTCTATTACATTTAACATTTTCTTAAAACCTGAAATTTCCACTACAGATTAAGGTCGCCGATCGCCTCTGTGATTTGTTTTGCCCTGTTCGAATCTGTAGGCATTGCCTATCTGAATGCTGTGGGGATAGTCGCATGTAGTGCGCGTGTTTCCAGTTTTCGTCTAATTCCAGTTACTGATTCCATGATGTCAGTGTAAATGAGTTGTCATGCTCAAATATTACCGCTAAAAAACCTTACTGTCATAGCAGATGTCATTGTTTTTTTCCACCACTCTCTTGCCATCAACCTCAACTTACAGGGAAACCAAAGTGCTCCCAAACACCAGACCCGCTGTTGGTTATAGATCTTTTTCTTACATATTATGCTCTGCGACTTACAGTCGGCAACCTATGTGTATAAACACATTTGGACAGCTTTGAAACGATAGTTTTAATCTGTTTTACCTGCTTTTATCATCTTTGAACTAAAACTGTTGTCGATCAGCGCCATGTCTAATAGGTGATAATAGGTAATAAATGTGATCTAATAGGATGGAAAACAACTGCTGTGAGGCATTTTATTCTCGTCGTCAAACGGCATCTTCTGCTGTTTAAATGAAGCCTCGTCATCGCTAAAGTCAACAGTTTCTCTTTCTTTCAAATATATAACCAACCCAAACAAATGTAATTCACCAAAAATGTTTGACACACACACACGTAGCCTAATGTACTGTCCCACTGACACACTATTTTAATGTCACAAAGTGAAATAAATTGACATTTTGAAATGACAGAAAAACACAAACCGTGGTAAATACAATACACTAAATGAAACATACAGTAAACGGCTCGTGATTAGAATGAACAGCAAATCAGCCAGCAAGTTCTAAACATTCTACCTGAAGACGCTGGTCGCTATGGCGCCCTCCATGAAGCTGCCAAGAAAAAGGTCTATAGGAGGATTTCATTAACGTTACTAGCCATTTTGTGAGCTTGTACAGCGTGTGCCTGACTGGAGTACTGTTGGGAGGTGGGCGGGGAAGGCAGCATGTCATTTGGGATGTCTGAATCATTCGATTTGTAATGTGTACTGAACCAAAAGTCTCGTACTGAACGGTTCAATACGAATACATGTATCGTTACACAGATGCAGTGGCGCAGTGGGTAGTGCTGTCTCCTCACAGCAAGAAGGTCGCTGGTTCAAGCCTCGGCTAGGTCAGTTGACGTTTCTGTGTGGAGTTTGCATGTTCTCCCTGCGTTCGCGTGGGTTTCCTCCGGGTGCTCTGGTTTCCCCCACAGTCCAAAGACATGCGGTACAGGTGAATTGGGTAGGCTAAATTGTCCGTAGTGTATGAGTGTGAATGAGTGTGTATGGATGTTTCCCAGAGATGGGTTGTGGCTGGAAGGGCATCCGCTGCGTAAAACATAGGCTGGATAAGTTGACGGTTCATTCCGCTGTGGCGACCCCAGATTAATAAAGGGACTAAGCCGAAAAAGAAAATGAATGAATATATATAAATACACATATAAACTTAAATTTAAGCCAAATATTAATGACACACTTCACTTGGCCATATGGCTGATTTCCGAACACTGTTTTCGTGTTTTATTTGGACATTACAAAATTAAATAGTACAAATATATTTTTACTATTCTCTCTGGCTTTTTTCAATAAAAAAAAATCTATTTCAAAACAACAATTTAAAAATATATATTATTTGCGCTACATTAAGAATAAATTTACTGTAAAGCTCAGCAGTTTACTTAGTGAATGCGCTAGAGTAACATAGCCTACATGGGAGTATTTGGGAAGCACTAATAAAGTAAAAAAATTTTATTTAATCGGGTGGGTTGGGTGGATAAGACCAATCATTGGTTATGTAAACTTCATCTACTTTCTCAATTTTGGAGAACATTGTTAATTAAAAAAGCAAAGACGACTTATAGGATTATAAGATTTTTAATTGTTTTGTATGTACACTATGGCATATGTTTTTGTCAAGCGGCAACCTCCGGAAGTAACTAAAACTGCAATTCATCAAAATTCCGCTAGTCCTGGCTCCATAATAGAGCAAGTTGCAATTTAGCCCATTGTTAGAATGGCCAACTTTACAACAGAAAAAAAGGTGTTTACAGCCTGGTACAAAGAACGATTTTGGTTCATATAGCTATTATTACCCTCCATGACAACTGTGAGGGGGGTGAATTTTTTTATAACTCATCCATTTCCTTTATATTAGGTTATATTAAGTTTGCATAATTAAGGGCGTGGCCACTTGAGTGACAGCTAGGTCTCGCTGGTCGCCGTCACTTCACCTCAGCTGAATCCGGCAGATTAGCCACTGATCTCGGCATATTCATCGTATTTTTGTGTTGTTTTATGTGGCTTTACACAGTCAGCTGCCTTTTGGACTTATTTCTTACAATTATCAGATGATATGGGATGCTGTGTGCACTTAATTGTACTCACAAACCGTTCACGTGGCCTCCGTTTCCCATGTGAGTAAAGTTATATACTTGTATACCATCTCTATAAATGTGTGTGTTTTATTTAAGATCATTTATCATTTATAATGTTCTTTAGAGCTGTAAAGCACTCCAGAATGTGACAGATTGATTAGCTGTAGGCTCTAGAACAGTCATCTGAAGCGTTATCATACAGTGTTATGCTGGAGTTCATCAATAGTCCTGCATTTACTAACACAGACTATATCTGAAGTGTTTGGAAGTAATTCGCGTTTTCTTCCTGTAGAAAAACGTCATAAGAGCAATGTTTAGTGGCTCAATGTATTATTACAGTGTTTTTGAAAGTCTAAACACTTTATTGATATAGTGTACAGCCAAGCACATGTGGTCAGAACACAAACGAGTCGCAGGTAATAAAGTATTAAGCGTTTCTCCCAAAGTAAAGTCTGTCTGCCAGGTCTAAGCAAAGTGCCAGCAGGTGTCTGTAGCTCCGCCCACTCTCCGCCTCTTTGCCCTTGTTTGGTATCCCGCCGTGGGTGCGATGACGCGCGAACAAAATGGCGACGGTTGGCCGCGCCTACTTGTAGCTTCTTTTGCGCTCTTCAGAAACCTATGGGTGACGTCACGCATGCTACATCCATATATTTTACAGTCTATGGTTTTTGTATATCACTGTATAATTGTTTTTTTTTTCTTTTTAATTAAAAAATATAACTATGATTTCTTTCATCCTTCAAACTTACGTTCAGTGCTGCAAAGAGTTTGTAAGGCCTGGCTTATTCAAATCACTTGATTAAAGGAATTAAATTGAAACTGACTGGCACAATGGATGATTTTGACAATAATAGTGAATACAGTTTAAAATAGGCTACTCTGAAACTGTGAATATTTCATTTCAATTGTATTTATATTATTTTATTTAACAAAGCATTTGGTGTTTTGGCACTGAAGCCAGGCCTATAGGCTATAGTGGACCTAGTTTTGAAGCACTTCACCTCAAATGCTATTCTTGTTTTGAAGTTAACTGACCAAATAAAAAAAATAGGATATCTTAATTATACAAATTATACTAAACAATTTTTTTTTCCAAAAAGATAATCTTTCTAACAAGAAAAGCCTATATCAAGTCTATATTTTTGTTTGTGCCGGTCTGCTATATACAACTGTGCTGGTGGATGAATTTCGCTTCATGGAAAATAGGGATTTAATTATAGGCCTATGATCACAAACATCTGTCACATATTTACATTTTAAAGTCATTATTTTACAGTTTATGTCTTGAGCATCTGCCTTTTTGTCTGATGTGCTTTCATTTCTCACTTGTGGCGAGTTCAGTCGAGGGAGTGTTTAACAGTCCTAGTAAAACTAGACAAATAAATGATCAGCCTAACCTATAATTGATCGTTAATTTAAATGAAAATCGATCAAGGGATTTTGTGGAAATTGACATAATATAGACCAACTTTTATTTTAAACTAAGAAATTAAACATCGTCGTTCTCTTGCGCTGTTGGATCTGACACCGGTCATTTCGCATCATTCTTGTCACTCCTGCAGCTGCTGCTTGGATTTGCAAAAAAAAATAAAAAATTATTTATATTAAAAGACCTTGTAAAACCGACTATAGGACCAAGCCTGTGTATTGCACTCTTATAACTTCCTGGCAACAGGCTACACTGTAAAAAGTATCTGTTAATTAACAGTTTCCGGATTTGGGTTTTCCGTTTATTTGCGGTTGTGAATTGCATTATGGGACCTTAATCTCTGCTCTGTTGACTTTTGATGTTGAAAATTCAATTCTACAGTTAAACAAAGTAACTTTTTATTGACATTTTAGTCATTTGAAATAATATAATGTATAAGAAATAATATAGGCTATAGATGAATGAATCTGTAAAATAACAGAAAATACTGGCAGCTTATTATAAGGTTTTTGCAGCATAATATACAACACCAACCCAGACAATATATCACTTTTAAACTATTAAAAATGTTTATTAAACTCACTTTTTTCAACTTACTGGAACAAGTTGTCAGAAGAAAGATTGAGATCTCATAATGCGATTCAAAAGCATGCATAATAAAAACATGAATCATGAAATATGGAAAACTGTTAAA
Source organism: Danio aesculapii (assembly GCF_903798145.1). Lineage (NCBI taxonomy): Eukaryota > Metazoa > Chordata > Actinopteri > Cypriniformes > Danionidae > Danio > Danio aesculapii. The sequence continues at coordinate 51,836,910 of NC_079439.1, forward strand.
TTACGGATATTTTTTTACAGTGTACTCGACATTAATCCAGTGTTTTAGAAAGTCTCCAAAGGAAGGCTTGTTGTGTGAGAGAGAATGCATGAGAAATAGGCATTGCGGCTTGCCTTATTGTATAGGCCTATTGCACTTAAACTTCTTTTGGTTCGGCCCTGAAATGAACCACCAATCCTATTGTATATATATCCTGATCAAATTAATCAAGTAATAGAAAATGAAATAATAATTTGATAATGTAGCCTAGCTGTAATAATGCTTAGTAATAATAACATCAACAACAACAACAACAACAAAATAATAAAAAAAATATATGATATAATCTATATATTATAAGATAGGACTACTTTGGTGTGGCAATAAAATATAAAATAAATAAAAATAATAATAACAATAGGCTAATAGCTATATATATATATATATATATATATATATATATATATATATATATATATATATATATATATATATATATATATATATATATATATATATATATATATATATATATATATATATATATATATTTTTTTTTTTTTTTTTTTTTTTTATTTATATATATATATTTTTTTTGTCACATCCCCGGCTTATTCCTGCTGCACCAATCACCATTCTCCCTCACCAGCTCGTTCCCTCACCTTCAATCATTGCTCTCATTCACCATCCACCTCTCATCACGCCCGAGCACTCTCGCCTGAATTTTGATCAGACTCACCAATAATCAAGTTCCATATGAAGCCTCCTCGATTCCAGTCAATCAGTGGCTGGAATCGATGTCAGATGGTTCATCTTACCTTCTTCCTGGCTTGCTTCCGTGGATGTTTCCCTTCTCCAAAGGATGTTTCTTCTAAACCTGTGGATGCACAAGCAATGATTCAGGGAAGTGACTTTATACTCTGGTGATTGCATGAAGATCCTTGTTTACACTGTGAACTGGTTACACGTCTGCTCCCCAACCAAGAATATCACCTGCCTGAGTATCCTACTGCACTTTCCACATTGTTTTGAAAAAATTTATGAAAAGTGATAAATCACCCTTGTCTTCCTTGTGTGACTGTGATAGGATTCCAGCCCAGAAGATAAACAAACGCAGCTATGGAAGCTAGCTCAGCGTTAACCAGAAGCTCATCAGACCCGTTCGCTGGAATGGTACATTTCATGTGTCAAACACTGCCTTCCGCTCCCATGAACGCTGCTACAACTCCAGTGGTCATCACCAGCATGCTTTTAGCTCGCCCCATGAGCTACTCAGTCGATCCTACTACCTGCAATGGCTTTCTGCTGCAATGTGCCCTCTACATAGAGGCTAATGCTAACCAGTTTCCCAATGAGATTTCCAAATTGCTTTCGACTGCCTTCTTACAGGACAAGCTTTACAGTGGGCAGATGCGCTCTGGAATTCAAGCAGTCCTGTGATGGCTACCTACCTTTCCTGAATCACTTTAAAGAGGTGTTCGCTGTACCACTCACACCGCTATCTGTGCATGACGAACTGATAAACCTAAAACAAAGTAACTCTAAGATTCACAAGTTCACACTGCAGTTCTGGGCACTCGCGGCTAGCAGCGTCTGGAATCAGGTGGCCCTTCTCGCCGCTTACCGGAACGATTTAAAACTACAGATTCGTAAATGTATGGTAATCTATGATGACAATGCCAACCTAGAGACTTTTCTCAAAAAAAGCCATCAGTGTGTCACAGCACCTCTCTGCCTGTCCCTTCTCCATCACCACCACCACACCCGGAAGATCCGATGATCATGGATGCTTACCGTCTTGAGTCCTCCGATTGACTATGATGCATCCACAACCATATGTGCCTTTACTGCGGTGAATCCAACCACCTCATCTCGGCCTGCCCAGTTCGTCCACCTCGCCCAATGGTGAATAAAGTCACTCTCACTCTATCTGTGTCCCATATACCACTCATGCAAGCTCAGTTAATCATTAAATCTCGTATTATACCCATACATGTCTTGGTGGACTCCGGAGTGGCTGGAAACTTCCTCCCTTCTAACCTCATCGCCCAACATCATATTCCTACAGTGTGTAATGAAACCCTGTACAAGATTACAACCATCTAGGATTCACCATTGGGCGATGGCAATCTCCCGGCGCACTAGAGAAGTCATCTTTTAATCCCCATATCATCATCGTGACAAACTCACCTTACTCATTCTCCCCCGAGCCAACGTTGATGTGATTCTGGGCAGGCTGTGGCTCGCAGAACATCAACCCGATATAAACTGGAGCACAGGAGAAATCCGTGGATGGAGCTCAAGCTGTACCACAAATGGTCACATCACTCTCCCTGCTGTTCACACTCCGCTACGACAACCCCTTTCTGTTCACTCCACCACCATATAAACTCTCCTCGCTCATCCCCATCTTCATTCCATCCATCTACACCCCTACCTCAGTGTTTTCTGCAAGTAATGAGCCACCCAGCTACCCCCACATCGACCCTGGGACTGTAGTATCGACCTGCTGCCTAACGCCAAACTACCGCATCGAAGAATATATCCCCTATCCCATCCTAGTCACGAGGCGATGGAAGAGTATATCAACGAGGCACTTAGTCAAGGGTTCATCAGACCATCTACCTCCCCTGCCACGTCCAGCTTCTTCATTGTCTCCAAGAAGGATGGAGGACTGAGGCCCTGTATAGATTACAGGGTCTTAAACGCAGCCACAGTAAAGTTCGCCTACTCTTTGCTCCTGGTTCCAGCTGGATTGGAAGAGCTCCGTGAGGCCCGCGTCTTCTCCAAGCTTGACCTCTGAAGCGCATACAATCTGATCCGTATCCGGGAAGGGGCGAGTGGAAAACTGCTTTCATCACTCCCTCCGGGCACTATGAGTACCAGGCCTTGCTAACAGTCCTTCTATATTCCAAAGTTTTATGAATGAGATCTTCAGAGACTTCCTCCATCATTTTGTTAGTGTATATTTAATGACATTCTAATCTAGTCCAGTGATCTAGCTGAACATCAATCCCATGTCCAGAAAGTCCTCCAACGTCTCAGAGGCGAAAAATGTGAATTCCACCAACCTTCGATCTCTTTCCTCGGGTACGTAATCTCCGCTGAGTGGGTCAGCATGGAGAAGGGTAAAGTGGACGCTGTCTCGCAGTGGGACAAACCCAAAACCCTGAAGGAGTTGAAAAAGTTTCAGGGATTCGCCAACTTTTATCAACGCTTTATCAAAAATTATAGTATTCTTTCAGCTCTATTAACCACCCTTTTGAAAGGTGAACGGCGTTCGCTCACATGGACACCCGAAGTACACCGGGCCTTTGAAAACCTCAAGACTGTGTTTACTACCGCTCCTGTCCTCCGTCATCTAGATCACACGCAGCCCTTCCTCGAAGTCAACGTGGCTGATGCCAGAGTTGAAGCCATCCTTTTTCAGTGGTCTGGTGAATCCTGAACTCTCCATTTGTGTGCGTACTATTTACAGAAACAATCACCAGCCGAGCAAAACTACGGCATCAGAGACCATGAGCTTCTGGCCATCAAGCTGGCCCTAGAGGAATGGTGTCACTGGCTTAAAGGAACTCAACATCCCTTTACTGTCATAACTGATCACAAGAAACTTCAGTACCTCCACAACGCCAAACATCTGAATGCTCACCAAGTTCGCTGGACCCTGTTTTTTGCCTGATTCAACTTTCATATAACCTACCAACCTGGCCATAAGAACGTTAAAGCTAACACCCTCTCCCAGATGTACTTACCAGAACCCACTACAGATACCCCTGAACCTTTTCGACCTTCCTCTGTCTTCCTTGCCCCTATCCTATGGCAGTCTAAAGAGGAGATTCGAGTGGCTACTGTTGAGGAACCAGCACCCCCCTGAACTTCCTCCTGGCCGCATTTATGTACCCACCAGATGCCGTATCGCTCTCCTAGATAGTGCGCACACCTCCCTCGGCTCAGGACACCCAGGCAGCAGGTGAACCCTCTCGCTCCATTAACAAATGTATTGGTGGCCCAATATGACCAGGGACGTCATCTAGTTTGTCCAGGGTTGCTCGGTCTGTGCCATAACCACCACAACACAACACAGGGTGTGGCTGTCCACCAGGGACATCCGCCTCCGTCTGCTTCATGTAAACGCCTTAATTATATTACTGTCTATTAAGGCAATAACTAGATTACAGATGTCCATGTAAGCATAGTCAGTAGTGTCTTCGACATAAGAGAAAGATTCAGAAGGACACTTTTTTGTCAGACGGCTCACCAGTTTTTCATTCACAGTCATTCATTTTAAAACGCACCCGGTCCATTTTATTTGTATATATTTAACTCGAACGCATAAATTCTACAGGTGCCTGATAGTTAGATGTGGAGCTAACATTAATCAAATTCACTCATATATATATGATTCTGGCCATGCTAACTATAAAAATAAACAAACGAAACAATAAAAAAGGTAAGTAAATAATAATAATAATATTATAATGCAAACCAGGTGCTGCTCAGAAATCTTTTGTGCATAGCAGCAAGTTCTGGTGGCGAACTATAATGTTATTTTAATGATAAATTGTAATAATAAATGTCTAATAATGCTGCTAATTTAGTTTAGTTATAATTTTAGTTAAAATAATAATTAAATACCTGGGTGCTGATCCGCAAAGGACAAGAGGACTATTATTTTGAGAGCGAGTTCACGAGCTCAAATTTGGTTGCCTTATTAGGCAAATTAAAAAAACAAAAAACGGCTGTTTCCTCATTAAAAAAATTTAGTTTGAAATCAAAAATCTAATGAACGCAACGTTCACAGACCATTTATGCGTCATTTATTATTTTATTAATTAACCATTTTATTAATGACAATAAAAGCTACTAACTAACTAAAGTGTATTTAATTTATTTCACAGCTTTAAAATGTATTCAGCATCTAATGCTAGTGTTGGAGTACTGGAACTTGGACTCGGACTCGAGTCCAGTTTTGATTGGACTCGGACTTGTCACGGACTTGAATAAACTTTTACTCGGACTTGGACATTTTGGACTCTGAAAATATCACGAGTTCAGTCGAGTCCACATAATTCACCACACAAATAAACAGATTAAAAATTAATAAAAAACAGTATGAAACTATAAAAATTGCCAGCTGGTCTTTACCTTAAACACAAACCAGAAATAGCCATATCACACAATGCGTGGCTAGATATAGGACAATAATGTCTTCAAAATCAGCCATAATTTGTCTTCTACCGACGAGTTGAAAGAAAACAAAGAAAGGTAAGAGCTTATTTACTTGAATTGTATATTCATATCATAGGGACGATGTTCATACATACTGCAGATATTGTTTTGCTGTTTATATTGGTGTCAATATATCCGCAAATAACTGCCAGATTCAAAGTTTTGCGCTTTGGCTCTGAGCCGGAGAAAGTTGCTTTCATTGATAGATTTAGGTCAGCGCTTCTCAAATCCAGACTTCACAATAGTCAAAGTTTTCCTGTAATGACATCCCGCTATCATCCCGTTTCATTTTCCAATACTTCCCCTTATGTTTAATCTTTCTATGCAAAGTGAAAGTACCGTCAGCACAGCCAATCTCAAAAGTGATAGAACTGCAAGAGCTGTTTAAGAGATTTTTTTTGCTTTATTTTGGCTTGAAAGCACGTTAATATGTATATAAAAATTTCTGCATTCACTTTCTTTTCGTTAAAGCTGTGTGTCGATCGTCACAACTTCTGAATCAGTGTAGCCTGCTTGCTGTCTGACGGACGCGTTCCTTATAATAAACTCATCCCAGATCAGCTTCTAAAGACCAAATTTAAAACCCTGATTTTTATGTGGTAGGAAAGTATAAAGAGAGTGTACAATTACAGTAATTAAATGATGTAATAGCAAAAATGTGAAAAATAATGATCTTGCTTGTAGTAGCTTATTAAGTCAAAATAAGCACAAATGGATTTAATGTAGTTATATTTAAATCCAGTCAATATTCAGAATGGATCATCACTGGACTAAGTCCACAAATTCAAGCAATATTATAATCTTTTTAAAGATAGAATAAGGTTTGTGTACATATCAATATTCAGGTAATATTTTGAATATTGTGTCCATAATGTGAGTCTACTGTGTAAGAATAACCATTTACTGATTGTGAGTGGCAGTATATCTGCCCTACATTTTGATTATGCAAGAGAGAATCTGATAATGACAAATTTCAGATTTGAAAATAGTCTATTTATATGTAGTCAATGACAGAGTGCAAGAATATGAGTATATCATAATTAATCATCTCATAGTTTCATTTAGAAATTATTCAGAACTATGCATAGTTTTACTCTGATGTCATCACTGTCTTTTGAACTGAGGACCAGGACCATGACCTATCCTCAAAAGCCCCCCACCCTCTATTTGTTTATAATATTTTTTTATAAAATATATTAAAATATTTATATTTATTTTAAATAAATAAAATTATTATTATTATTATACAATTAATATTCTAAATATATAACAGAAATTTGTCCTAAATGTAACTGGAACACAAAGACACAGCTGGAGTGATATACAGTACTAAGTTCATTTAAGAAGTCTTTTGCAAGAATATTAATTTAATTTGACAATTCCATAAGATACAAAAAAAATGTTTTATAGAATTATCTGTGGGCTGCAGGGTAGCAAAGTCGCCTCACAGCAAGAAAGTCACTGGTTCGAGCCACGGCTGGGTCAGTTGGTGTTTCTATGTGGAGATTGCATGTTGTCCCTGTGTTGGCGTGGGTTTCTTCTGGGAGCTCCGATTTCCAAAGACATGCGCTATAGGGGAATTGATTAATTAAATTGTCCGCAGTGTATGAGTGTGTATGGCTGTTTCCCAGTATGGGGTTGCAGCTGGAAAGACATCCGCTGTGTAAAATATGAATCAGAAAGAGCTTTAGAATCAGAAAGAGCTTTATTGCCAGGTATGTTGGATAAGTTGGCGGTTCATTCAATCAGCCCCTGATTAAACAAAGGGACTAAGTCGAAAAGAAAATGAATGAATGAATGATAATTATCTGTTGTCTTTTTAGACCTGAATCATGAACTGTTTTAGGCCTAATCTTACCTCCCTGACTCATCCCTCCTTTCTGCTTCATAGCATGTTTAGATAAAATAAGATCATCCTCATATTGTTTTAATTTTTGTTTTGTCCACTTGCAAAACTCACTGTGCTGACATTTCAACATGAAAGGCCATTATGCAGGTTTCACAATGCATGAGCGCTGCGTATTTTATCGATGTGTCCCACAGTTGCAAAAATTTCTTTCTAAGTATTTTGAATGTACAATTGCTTTATTTAAATAAAAGAATGTCTAAGTCAAAGCTAATAAGTTTCGTATGAGTATATGTACACTAGCAGTGGAATTCACCAGAATTCAAATTGGTTTGGGCCGGGCCTAATCATGATCAAGCTGGATAATCGCACGCGCACGCCTGCTTTAACACACTGCAGCAAAGCGATCATTTGAATGGATGAAGATGTCGGCCTCACGGAAAAGAAAACTTGATGAAGAGAATAGACAGTTCAAAGTTGAATGAACAGATAAGTATGTGTTTATTTTGCCACAGCCAGCTCGAATCAGTGACCTTCTTGCTGTGAGGCGATTGTGCTATCCACTGTGCTGCCTGTGATACATCTTATGGATGTTTATTAAAAACAAGTTATGTAATATCAATTGTTTCATACCTTTGACCTTAATAAAATTCAGATTTGGACCTTTATATAGACATTAAGAACCCCTGCTTTAGGCTATCCATACCAGGCGGACCCAGATCATCAGCACTAGAAATCTGCACTGGACTGTTTTTTTCAGTCTCATTCCCGCTGGGTTTATTTCGCAGCCAATCGCCCCCGCTATTTATTCACTCTTTGTTTATTTGGAACAAATTTCTTCTGACTGTTAATTCCCTGTTAAGACAAGAGGAAAGACGAATGGTCTCTCTTTGCTGAACCTTTTTGTTCTGTGCAGATCTGGGTCAGTTGGCATGCATATGGTTTCATTCACTGGGGCTGATAACAGAGTTCTCTGGAATTAATGTTAATTAAAATAAATTTTTGCCTCGGTATTGTAAGCGTAATTTAAACAGAAGAAATGTGAGAAAGTGGCTTGAGAATAATGTCAAATGTGTCAGTCTTGTAAAATAATAAAAGTTCTAAATATATTCTCCTATTTTCATTTTAATTTGAAGCAAGCTAACAAAAAAATGCAAAAAGGCATTTTGTAAAAATGTATCAAAAGTTTTAAATATTAATTTAACAGTTTAATTGTTAATTAAATTTTATTTTATTCATTATTGTTGTTATCATTTTATTAATTTTGTTTAAAAAAAATTTTTTTTAACTTAGGTGGCACCATGGCTCAGTGCTTAGTATTGTTGCCTCACAGCAAGAAGGTCACTGGTTCGAGTCCCGACTGGGGCCAGGAGTGTTTCTGTGTAGAGTTGCATGTTCTTCCGGTGTTGACGTGGGTTTCCTCTGGGGGCTCCTGTTTCCCCCACAGTCCAAACACATGCACTATAGGGGAATTTAATTTACTAAAATGGCCAAGGTGTGTGAGTGTGTGAATGGGTTGCGGCTGGAAGGGTATCCGCTGCGTAAACATATGCTGGACTAGTCGGTGGTTCATTCCACTGTGGCGACCCTTGATAAATAAGGGACTAATCCAAGAGAAAAACAATGAATGAATTTTATGACTGTGTGGACTCGTTGCTGTTTGTTTTTATTAATGTTTGTGTTGTGACCAATTGCTGTGTGTTTCTTAAATTGTTTGTGTTGTGAGAATTTGCAACGTGTGCTGTCAAATTGGTGAAGATCGCTTCTTAATTTGCAGGTGTTTTTTGTAATTGCATGTGCTTTCTTAAATTGCAGCGCGTTAAGCTCTCTCGGCCATAGTACTTTCGATTCTTTCACTCTTACAAGGTTAAAAGGTGTTTTTTTGTATCCATATTTGTTTTAATTATATTAAAAATATCTTTACAATGTGTGAATTTAAAGTATAGCTTATTAAATGAGACACCAAGGGTGCTTCTTAGTTCTTATTTGTGCATCCTCGTTACCTCACCTTGGTTTCTTTCCTTGCATCTTAGCTCCACCCTTTCAGGATTCGAGTGAAGGATGCAAGGAATTTAAATCAAGTGAAATAATATATTCTGGTTTCCTTTAGTGTCACTTCACTTCTTTTAATAAATACTGTAAAAGACTCATTTTTAAATAATTAAATATACAGATAACCATTTACATTGTGATAGTTTCAACCTCCACAAATTACCACGTTTGTCTGTATTATTTTACTGAATATTAATAATGAATTACTCCATTATTAACTGCTTTTTATTTGCATTGAAAAAGTATTACATCCACATGAAAGGAACCTAAACAAACCACATTTCCAATAACTTTATACTTAATATATACCTTATTGTGTATTTGATTTTTTTTAACTGTAGTGATTATTTGTGCAGATGTGAAGGAGGAAAATTTACACATGCGGCACATTTAGTCACCGAAACACTTACGCCACAGATCAACCTGTGTATCCTCACTTATGTCTCTTCAAGAATCCCCCTCTCTCATTGATTCTCACTTCCTTATGATGCAATTGGAGGATTGAGATATCCTACAAGATGGCTGAGCTTAAATGGTTTCTGTGTCGGAGAATGGAGGAGCTAGGGAATAAGGAAGGATACTGAGAAGCACCTTAAGCAGAGGTGGTTGGTGCTAAAAAAATGTGGGGGAAAAAAAAAATCTCACTGTTGGTAACGCAAGTGTAAAAGCCATTTATCAGGTGATGTATCAAAAAACAAAAATATGACTAAAGCATACAATAAATGCATCACAAAACAGTGAATTTTGGTTCAGTTTGGGTTTATTATCAGTAATGAACTAATCAAGACAAGATAATCAATAAACATGTTGCCCAATCACTGGCCAGTAGCACTACTTGAAAATACATTTTGCTGTCTTTTCTTTCTGGCTTGCAAATTTCTCAACCTTTTGGTTGAAGTCAGTGATTGTCACGGTTCGATGAGGGGAAAAAGGGGCGAGGACCCAAGAGCGGGGTAAAGTAATATTTATTATAATAATACAAAAATAAAAAGGCAAAAACAGCAAAACAAACTACCCCGAGGGGGGAAAACATGAATAATAAGGCAAAAAACAAACTTGACTGGGTTGGTGGACAAGGTAGGCTAGGCACACAAACAAGACAGGGAAATATCAACGACGAACTAGCACAGGACAGCTAACATGAGGAGAATATAAGCAGGGGTAAATTAATACACAAACAGATGAACATAATTAACTAATAATGGGTTAACAAGGAGGGTGGGACTGGATGATAGATGGGAGAGCACCTGACACAAAGAGACAACACCAAGCAGGGCCCACCTAAAACAAGACTAGAAATGCAGGTCAATGAGAGAACTCATTAACCGTGTGTTCTTATGACAAGACAAAACACAACACTGAAGCACACAGCAAAAGCACACGCGAATGACAACACAGAGCCACATGCTTTGACAACAGACGCAAGACCCGAGCACACAATAAGTGAAAACCCTACCGTGCGCTCACATAAATGCAACGCGCAGTTTCATCTTAGCGCCAACCAAAACTGAAACCAACTAGATGGAGACGGTGAGAATGAAACAGTGCAATGCTGACGAAACAACACAAACACGAGTACAAGAGCGCGGATGCGAGACCCCGCGCGACCGCATCAAGCGGGAGTGTGCACGGTCCGCGTGCACCTATAACGACGCGCACCCAGACAATGACAAAACAAGTACTCGACCCAAGAAAACTCGAGCCGAGCACTAACAGGACAGGACAAAACAGAGCTAGTGTCTGGACTCTGCCACAAAACAAGAATTAACAAGACCAGAGTGGCAGAACCCTGACAGTGATCTCAGTAACCAGTCTCTTCTCTATTGACAGCATGGCCAATGCATTCAGTCTCACTTGGGTCATGCTGTTTCTCAGAGAAGTTTTATTCTTTTTGAGGTTGAGAAGCACCTCTCAGCTTCTGCTGTGGTCATAGGCATAGTTACAAGAATCTTTAGGAGAGTTACAGTCTCTGAAAAGACTTCCTCAAGATTGTTCTCCATAAACAGCTGGAGTAGGTCCAAAGCACCACAATAGGCTCTGAACTCATCCTTGAAGTAGATGAGACTAAGCTCTGTCTTTAGCTTACTTCCATCGAGCACTGGATAGGCTTTCAGAGTCCTGCTATGTGCATCTTCTGGAAATGCTACTGTATACTGCTCAAACCTGTCTGCCTGCAGCAATGTGGCACAAACGAGTCAGTATGGTATCACAGACCTAAAGGATAAACACAAAAATGATGTAATTATGACAGTGTCTATTTCAACTGCTACATTTAAAATGACCAGGTTGAGTTATAAAGGCAGACCAGTTGTAGTGTTTAAATTCATACTTTCTCAAAACTTCATAAACACGTTCATTCTTAGTAAACATGTCAACCCCCACAAGCGGGAACAGAAGAATAATAAATCTTTAAGATAATAGTTTAAAGACTGGATATGTTTAAAAAGATCACCTCGTCATAAAAATGCATTTACATTTATCATGGTTTTATACAGCCCAATATTCCCAGCTTATAAATCAACAACAATTAGCTTCAAAATTCCTATCAACTATTTTTATATAATGCTTCTAAAATGAGACACGTAAAGACTTGAAAAGAGATCTGAAAAGAGATCTGAAAGAGATTTGAAAAGAGATCTGGTCATTGTATCATCTAAACAAGCCAGTGTGCTTGCAACAAATTAAACTGTATTGTTTCATTTACCATCTGTGGCAAAATGTTTTTGGTGACTACAATATTATTACTCCTCAAAGTATTATTGAGCATTTCCAGCGTTATGGATGTGACATTTGCAATAAAAACTCAAAACATAAATTCACATAAAAAGTTTATATTAACATTATATTGGAACATCTGTTTATATTTTCTAAAACTACTGACCACATAGTTATAAGATCAGAAAAATATCAATCTGTAAACATGTTTTGTACTTTAAATGAGGAAAATAAACATGTGTCTACAACATTTCGGTGCCAGGACTTTGAAACAGAAACAAAAAAAACAGTAAAAGGCATGACTTACATCACACCTGCCACGGCTGCCAGCCAACTCCCTTTGTCATAACAAGTGCTAAAAAAGCCCAGAGTGTACACGCGCCCGCGATCACTTGACTGCTGATGAATTTGCAAGGAAGGTCGATGTGGTCCAAGCTCCCTGATTCTTTTTTTTCTTCATCCAAACCTCTTGTAAACGGATATCTTTGCAAAGACACAATGTAATTTTCCTTCATCTCGAGAAATTGCACTTGCTTCCACTTTGATTGATAGTCGTCAGTTAACTAAGGAGCTGCTACTAAGTGAAAGGTTCAAGTGAGAATTGTCCAATCACATAAGGCCAATCATATAAAAACAAATATGATTCGTTCTAAACAACAAAAATGGGTGGGTTCGGGGCGCAGTATGCTGCACCCCAAGGACAATTTAAAACAGGCCAGGTTAGAGCTTATTGTCATATCACATGCATTGCAAAAGTTCGTGTACCTACATAGACACTCATTAGTCCGGCGCCCCGCACACATATGAAAAAATATTATTCATACATTTTTATTTTTATTTTCAATAAATGTTAGTATGACAAACTGTAGAATGTTATCATTAAATTAATTTATTTTGGTAATATTTGTGATAATAAATATTAACATATTAAAGGGGGCTAACTTGAAGGGGGGCGGTGCCCCAGCGCCCTCTATTGACCAGCCGCCACTGCCCTTAAGAAACATGTTTAAATCTGATTATGTCTCTCATTGTCAGCATTTTTGTTTGTAGCTTATCACACAGGCAAACCAGCAGGTGGGACAGATGAAACAGATGGAGGAGCTGATAAACACCTCAAACAAACTGGAGTTTGACAAAGTTAAGGTCTGTAAATTTAGTCTTGCATTAGTGAAAATGACAAAAAGATTCCACCAAGGAGTTTTACAACATGATATCACAGACTAATCTTTTTATTTTATACAATGTTACAGCGTATGAGGGAGACATGTATTATTTAATTTGCAAACAAAATATCTATTTTTGTCAAATTGCAGCACTTTCAAACATGTTATATCTGTTTTTTTTTATTATATTTCTACAGGTCATTCCAATTGTCTCTAAAACACGTTGCCTAGAAAAACACGGAGAACTACAAGAACTGAGTAAAAGAGGGGTCTCTCTTCAGTATACGAAACAAATGTTCCCCTGTATACATGTTCTTTTTAATGACCTTCTCATTCTCACACTAGGAAAAGGTTAGAAGATTTATCCTTAAAAATATAAACAGCCCATATTAACAAACAAAACTTTCCTAACTTATTGTAAGAGATATTTATATCTCTGGCCTCATGTTGTGGACTTTTGTGCCTCGATCTCTCAGTGGTTGTCCCAGACCGCTTTATGGTGATCGATTATGCTCATAGGTCTCTGGTTCAAGTACAGTCCACAGTAAACAGTCTTGGTCCACACATGGATCATTGTTTCTGTTTGACCTCTCCTGGAAAACCATCGGGGTAGCACCTGTGAACACTTGCTCAAGGCTAATACAGAGTAAGATGCATGTAGTGCAGTGGGTTTTATTCATACCAATAATTGAAATGTCAGCTATGTCTGTAATATGACATCATTATATATTATTTAAAATACAATCAATTTTAATTGATTTCTTTTAATACACATTTTCCCAGGTCAGACATGCATAGGTGGATTGCTGCTTTCCCATCAATTAATGAAACCTTTGGGAGGAGAAGATTTATGAAGATTGGGTGAGCTTGTAATTGTAACACTATTGTTGTAGATTAATAATCAGGAAATATCTTCCAAAATAAAAACTGAGATATGACTTGACTGTGCCTATAAAGTTCTACAATATGCCTTCTGAATAAAAGCTGAATAAGAGCCTGCTTTTACAGACATCATGCTTTATAATTAACATTGTGTGTATGTGTGCTGCGTTGTATCAATCAGATTGTCCTCAAGTACAGTTGTCAATCGGTATGTAGCTAAACAGGCAGATGAGCTTAGCTTGGAGGTATCTGAGGTCATCAATGTGCTGCGCAAAACCAATGAAGGTACAAAAAGCAATCACTTAAATATTGTGGGCTCAAGTCTTTAACACTAAATTGGATTTAAATTTTGTATTACCCCCTCAAGGTTGGTATGAAGGCATACGTCTCTTTGATGGAAAGAAGGGCTGGGTTTCCAGCAGAGAACACACTAGAAATACCACTGATCACCAAAGACGACGGACGTGAGAGAGAAGTACCAAATCGCACAGTCAACCAGTCAGAAACAGTCCAAAGCTGATTGCCATTGACCTATTCTAAAAGTGCCAGGAGCAATTGCTGCCTATCCTATTTACTATCTCTTTTAACAACATAACAACAACAGTCAATATAACTGTCACGATCACCAGCGATCTAAAACACAATAGATTGTTGAAAACATGCACAATCACGTACGGACTACAAACCGCCCTTCATGAATTACAACTCCATACATGCACTCGGCTCACACACGTTCCTTATCCTGACTGATTGCACACACACCACCGGAGGATTGTCAAGGACTGATTACACACTGTTTAAGCAGCACACACACTTAGTTTAGTCGCCGAGTATTGTCTACTGTTTTATTGACACTACAATGCAGTTTCCTTTGTCTTGTTTTTCCGCGTTTTTGATCCTCGCCTTGTTTATTTGTTTAATCCTGTTTGCTGCCTGCCTTGTGACCATCTGCCTGTTATTTTGACTATGACTGGATTGCCCTTATACATCTGTTTGCCCCTGTATTAACCACTGCTTTCCTGACCTTGCTATTAAACCTGCATTGGATCCACACCCCTGTTGTCAGTGTCACTTCCTTGGTTACAATAATAAAACATAATAAAAAAATACTGCTCTAAAAGCAACATTTTCAATTTAGTAACAGACGCTTTTTTCTTAAAAAAGGATATTGTCTAGCAAACACATTCTTAGGACTTAAAGAAAAATTTGAGAGTAATTAGTAATATTAATATCATCTTTTAAAAAATGAAGAATATAAACAAAGTCATAAGTGAGAGAATAGTGGCCAAGCGAGCTTAACGTGCTGCATTTAAAAAAACACATGCAATTACATGCAATAAAAAAACTCCAGCAAATTAAGAAAGATCCTTATCAATTTGACAACATTACATGTTGCAAAACCTCACAAAGCAAATACATCAAAAAATGTGCTGCCTTTTCTAACAACACAAACTAAGAAACCACTTGCATCTTTTCTCATTTATGCATTTGTATCACACCTACATACCCAGAGATGTATAAAGTGCTAGATACCCAGACTTAAGTAAAGGTACAAGTACTCTATCAAAAAGTGACTTGAGTAGAAGTAGAAGTGCTCTTTAAGCACCATACTTAAGTGGAAGTACTAAAGTATTCAACATTTATGTACTTAAGAATTGCAAGTAGTTTATTTCAAAATTTACTTCTCAAGTACTGAAAGTAAAAGTACAAGTATTGTGTAATGTAGTTATTAAAGAGCCCATATTATACATGAAATAGGGTCATATTAGGTTTTAAGGGTCTCCAACAACAGTTCTATTATGCATGCAAGGTCAAAAACACTTTCATGGTCTTATAATCTGCATTTATTTTTACCTAATTATCCCAGCGACTCCCATATGAATCGTTCAGCGAACCCGTCCTCAGCGCGAAGCTAATCTGCACTGATTGGACCGATGACAGCCTGTTGTGATTGGTCGAAACTGACAGCCTTCAGCACGAGACAGAGTGAAATGCCCAGCAGCTAATCAACAATATAAAAGTAGTCACAGTGCATACACGCTTTATAGTGTAAGGTGTGGATTTTGGCTGCCAGTGGGTGAATGTAAATACAGATGATGGACTTAAAAAACAGACGACAAACTATTTTTATTGAGCAAAAACTCCAAGAACTGGCGAGGAGCCCGTCACAGTCTACCTGCTCTTTCACACCAGACACACACACACACATACAAACACCTCCTCCTCCCCTTAGAAGACACAACACCAATAGAGAGGGAGACGTCCGCGACACCTCCCTCACCACCCGTGTCCTCAGTTATATCTTGCTAACGGGTCACTTTCGTTTTCACTTTTGGGTTGAGGGCGGCGTGATCGTACTTAACCTAGAGCGGCAGTTCAGCTTGCTGAACCGGCCCTGCGCAACACACACACACACACACACACACATTACCCTCACCGTTCACCTAGACTAGAGCGCCAGTTCAGCTTGCTGGGTGCAATTTAGACACCTCCCTTGAACCTGAGCTGAAATATTTTGAAACTTGACCGTTGCATGTGTGTAGGAATAGCTGGCGATCCGTAAACAAAGCGGCACGCGTCGCGTTTTCAACGTGGTTTTACACTTGATATGAGAAATAAAGAGTTAACCTGATACAGTACACGCGGTTACAAGTAACAAAACACAACTAAACACATTAGTTTGCATAAATGGGGTGTAGAAACTGATTCATGATGCAACTGATCCATGTTCTGACAGTCTTTGCTGATCCTTCCTTTAACAAACCGATGAAGTCTTCTTTTTAAGCATGTAGTTTTCCAACAAAAAGAAACATGCTACAATGCTGTTTTTCTCTCGCGCTTGAACCACAGATCTGACAGATTATAACAGCTTTAACACACACCTTTCAAGTTGTGTCACAAAAAACACTCCATAATCCCTCAAAACGCTATTGAAACCCATTTTCGGAGTGCAAATTACCGGTTGTAACGCTGTAAACGGAAGTTCTAACATTCTGCCGGAAGAGCTGGTCGCTATGGCGCCCCTCCATGCAGCAGCCAAGTAAAATGTCTATATTGTAATGAGTAGGGTGTGAATTTACACTGGTCTCACGGTTTGGTTCGGTTATGATTATCATGCTATCGATTCAGTTGCAAAATTTCTTAAGTATATATATTTTTCGACACTTTTAGGATATTTTTGGAGTAAATATGATGAATTTTTAGAGCTTATGTGTGGAAATCACAACTTTCAAAGATGATTACCTCTTAAATGGCAAATACTTGTGTACCAGCATTAGCACAATTGTAAGGAATTGATATTTGATTGTTTGTTTGTTTGTTGTTTGTAGATATTTGATGGATGTCAGTAGTTTCTATGGTACAAAAGACATCGTCAGGCCCTTTTACCAGAAAATCCCTTCACTGATGAGATAATTCAGCATGTTTACTCACATACATACTCTCTCTCTCTCCCTCTCTCTCTCACACATACACGCACGCACGCACACACATACACACACACACACACACATTTTTGTGAATTGTGGGGACATAACATAGGTTACAATTGTTTTTATACTGTACAAACTGTACTTTCGATTGCTCTAACCCCAAATCCTATCTCTAAACCCAACCCTTACAGGAAATTATGTGTAGTTTTATATTCTGAAAATAAAAAGATTTTTAGTATGATTGAATGTCATACATAATGTCCACATAATTCACCATCTCCTCGTAATATCTGTGTAATACCGATGTTGTCATACATATACATGGGCACATGCACACACATATAAATACACTTTTACACACTCATACACTCTCACTCTCTCTTACACACACACACACACACACACACACACGCATACACACACATACACAAACACACACTCACACTTTGGGAGTTTTTGAAGTTTGATTGATTGGTTAATACCACAATAAACAGGAGTTCCATCTTCTGGAAGCACTCGTGAAACTAAACTTTAACAAGCAAACTAAATCCTGTTGCACTAATTCACTTGATTATGATTTTATTGTAAAAAACAAGAAAACATGTATATTATTGTGTTAAATGAAAATCTGAAATATTTTATGGCTTACGGCTATGATTTAGTATTCAAAATGTTTCATTTTGATTATGTTTTTAATTAGATTGGTCTTACACTTCATATTTTTTTTTTTTTTTTTATAGTATATTTATTCATTTTCCTACTTTACCATAAACCAACATCTCAACCATTTGGTAGAGGCTGATATTTTAGAAATTATGGGATGTGTTGGGAAAAAATGCATTGATTGTGTTAACTAGGGACATTAGGAGTTAAGAAATGCAATAAAAAAATTCTATTGGATTTTTCTTGGTGTGTGTTACGGAAGCAGACGGACAAACAAGGGGAGTGAGTATAAACAATGTTTATTCCAACAGTAGAGTATCAATGAATATTGATGGAGCGATGAACGGAGTTTAGTGGAACTGATGATCCTCTTTGTCAGGTGGGATGACAAACACTGAAGGATGACCGAATGCACACACCAGAGGACTTGCGGGGAAGACAGACTGACGAGACACACAACGCTGACAGGACACCGGGAGTACTGGACAGACTAGAAGGAAACAGAGTAAAGTTAAGTATAATTGCTGAAATCGTAGGGGAGTGAAACCTAGGAAGTGGTTCACTCAGAGTCCGCTTCGTAGGAACGAGACCGGACAATGAGTGAAGTGAGGTGTGTGCTTATATAGTGAATGGGAGTGATTGGGTGCAGCTGTGCGTGGTTAATACTCAGGTGAAGGTGCTCGGTGCGTGATGTTGGTGGAAGAGCCTGGCCAATCCGTGACATTACCCCCCTCCCCAGGGCCCGCTCCTGAGGGCCTGAACCTCCGACGTCGTGGTGGTCTACCTCGTCCTCGAGGTGCTGGAAATTCTGGGTGATTGGAGTGGAACTCTTCCATAAGTGCGGGATCTAGTATATCGGATCTGGAGACCCATGACCTCTCTTCTGGACCGTATCCTTCCCAGTCGACGAGGTATTCAAGCTGACCACCACGACCGCCGGGACCGGTAGGATGTCCTTGACTTGGTAGATGGCCCCTTCTTCTAACATCAGGGGGGGAGGAGGTTCCTCTTCATGGCCAGGCTCTGTGGAGGGAATCAGAGGATCGTGAAAAGGGTTTTAGAAGGGACACGTGGAATGTGGGGTGGATTCTGTACTGTGGTGGTAACTGTAATTTGTATGTGACGGGGTTGACCTGTTCCAGAATGGTGAAGGGACCAACAAATCTGGGACTTAATTTTCGGGAGGGGCAGTCGCAACCGGATATCTCTGGTGGAGAGCCAGACCTTTTGTCCTGGAGTATAGATGGGGGCCTGGAATCCTCCTCTTATCAGATACCTCCTTTGTTCTGCGTACTGCCCTCTGGAGATGGTGATGAGCATCGTCCCAGACTCTCTCGCTCTCCCCGGAACCAGTAATCCACTGCGGGGACATCAGATGGTGCGCCATCCCAGGGGAAGAGTGGAGGTTGGAACCCTAGGATGCACTGGAATGGCGTGAGTCCGGTGGTAGGTTGCCGCAGGGAATTCTGGGGTGTATTCCGCCCAGCCCAGAAACTGGCTCCAGGAGTTTTGGTGACCGTGACAGAAGGTCCGGAGGAACCGCCCACTTCCTGAATTTTCCTCTCTGTCTGGCCGTTGGTTTGGGGGGGATAGCCAGACGAGAGGCTTACGGTCACACCTAGGAGTCTGAAGAATGCTCTCCATAGTCTGGAGATGAATTGGGGTCCTCGATCCGAGACTATATCTTCTGGTAACCCAAAATTTCGAAAGACTGGTTGAACAGGTTTTCGGCGGTCTCTAGGGCTGTGGGTATACCTTTCAAAGGAATCAAACGACAGAATTTAGAGAATCGATCTATGATGACTAGAATGCAGGTGTTACCTTCAGACAATGGGAGGTCTGTCATGAAGTCAACTCCTAGGTGTGACCAGGGGCGGTTTGGGATGGGCAAGGGATGGAGTTTACCAGCAGGTAGATGGCGAGGACTCTTCGCCATAGCGCATTCTCTGCAGCCTTGGACGTATCTTCTCACATCCCTCGCCATGTTCGGCCACCAAAAGCGTTGGGATAGCAGCGAGAGGGTGTTGTTGGCCCCAGGATGTCCTGTGCCCAGAGATGTATGGCTGGAATGAATGAGATCTACCCGTTGGTTTTCAGGGATGAAGCGTCGATTGGGGGGGACAGCCCGGCGGAGTTCTGGATTCTGGAGTGGCGTTTACTGTAGGAGCGGACCATTGGATGGGACAGATAGTGATCTGATCGGGAAGGATCTTGGCCGGTGTCTCAATAATTTCATGCTGGTCGTGAATTCTGGAAAGTGCGTCTGCTCTGATGTTCTTTGAACCTGGTCGATATGAGATAGAGAACTGAAATCTGGAGAAGAACAATGACCAACGGGCTTGACGAGGACAGAGTCTTTTAGCATCTTTTAGGTATTGGAGATTTTTATGATCTGTGATCACCTGGAACGAATGTTTGGCCCCCTCCAACCAGTGTCGCCACTCCTCCAGGGCGAGCTTGATGGCCAGAAGTTCTCGATTTCCGATGTCATAGTTCCTTTCCGCCGGGCTGAGCTTCCGGGAGAAATAGGCACATGGATGGAGTAATGAAGGAGTACCGTGGTACTGGGACAGGATGGCTCCCACTCCGGTGGTCGATGCATCCACTTCGACCACAAACGGCAAGTCAGGATCAGGATGAGTCAGCAGTGGGGCTTGAGTGAAGGATTCTTTTAGGTTTTGGAAGGCTGCGGCGGCTTCGGGAGGCCAGGGTAGTGCTTTGGGTTTATTTTTCAACAGGTTGGTGAGCGGAGCGGTGATGAGACTGTAATTCTGGATGAAACGTCGGTAGAAATTAGCAAATCCTAGGAAACGTTGGAGTTCCTTTATG
Source organism: Danio aesculapii (assembly GCF_903798145.1). NCBI lineage: Eukaryota > Metazoa > Chordata > Actinopteri > Cypriniformes > Danionidae > Danio > Danio aesculapii. The sequence continues at coordinate 51,857,702 of NC_079439.1, forward strand.
GTCTTTGGTTCGGGCCAGGAGATGACGGAAGTGACCTTCCCCTCGTCCATACGGACCCCTCTTTGATCGATGATGTACCCCAAGAACTGAACAGATGGTGAATGGAAGGAGCATTTTTCAGCCTTGAGGTACAGGCGGTGTTTCCTGAGGGTTTCAGGACCTCCGCAACGTGGTGGCGATGTTCGGCCTCACTCCGGGAGTAAATCAGGATATCATCTATGTATACAATGACGAAGAGATGAAGGAACTCCCGGAGAACTTCGTGGATGAAGTTTTGGAATACGGAGGGGGCGTTAACCAGACCATAGGGCATGACCAGGTACTCGTAGTGTCCAGTAGGGGTCACAAACCCAGTCTTCCACTCGTCCCCCTCACGTATTCTCACCAGGTTATAGGCGCTGCGGAGGTCCAACTTGGTGAAAATTTTGGCGGATCTGAGTTGTTCCAGGGCCGCAGGGACGAGAGGAAGGGGATACCGGAACTTGACTGTACCTTGATTTAGGGTTCTGTAATCGATACATGGCCGCAGCCCTCCATCCTTCTTAGCCACGAAGAAGAAACTTGAGGCAGCAGGTGACGTGGATGGACGGATATACCCCTGACTCAGAGCCTCATGGATGTACTCCTCCATTGCCTTGGTCTCCGGAAGGGACAACGGGTAGATCCTACCTCTGGGCATAGGAGCGTCTGGAAGCAGGTCTATGGCGCAGTCCCATGGCCGATGTGGAGGTAGCTGGGAAGCTCTCTTGGGGCAAAATACATCCTCGTATGAGGAGTAGATCTTCGGGATCTGAATGGATATTTCTCGACAGGACTTTCGACAGACGTGACCGTAGACGGTAAGGGGTCTTTGAATTTGTAAGGGTAGATCGGGAAACAAGCTGGATCTGCATTCTTCTCCCCATCTCTTAATCTCTCCTGTGCCCCAAGAGAGGATGGGATCGTGCTTCACCAGCCACGGGCGCCCTAAGATGATATCCATCGATGCACCCTCCAGAACCAGAAATTGAATCTCCTCTTTGTGGAGCAGTCCTACTTGGAGATTGACGGGTTCACATTTTCGATGGATACGTGCCTGAGAATGGATATCGTTGGTTATGGGCTGAATCTGGTAGACGTGCGTCGAGGCTTCGGTGTTAAGCTGTAGTCGGCGACAGAGGACGTGCGAGATGAAATTTCCTGCTGACCCGGAGTCGATGAGGGCTGTGACTGAAACTGAGACAGAAGGGGTAGTTAACTGGACATTAGTGGTGAGAGGATGCATTTTTTCAATGGGAGAACTGAACAAACTCACCACAGAGCGTGTTGGACGGATGGGACAGTCCAGCCTGACATGTCCTTTGGCACCACAGTACATGCACAGACCCCGGGTCAGCCTCCTCTGTCGCTCGGTGATTGTGAGTCTACCAGATTCTATGATCATGGGCTCTGGTTCTGGAGGGACGGCTGGCTCTGGCGAACGGAGGAGTGCTTGTGATACCGGTGGAGGATCATGCTGGTAGACCCTCAGACGATCGGAACAGCGCAGAGAGTGTTGGATGAACTTCTCCAATCCCATCGTGTCGTCGAGGGCGGCCAGCTGTAACCGGAGGCTGGGCTCTAGTCCGAGCCGGTAGGTTGTGAGGAGAGATCGCTCATTCCACCCGCTAGCAGCAGCCAGAGTTCGGAACCTGAGAGCATAATCCTGAGTGGACATGGCTCCCTGTTTGAGATGGTATAACTGTTCTCCAGCTGCTACTTTCGGCATCCGCGCGACCAAAAACCTCCTGAAATATTGGGTGAATGACTGAATGGAATTTGTTACCCGGCCCAGACTGTTGCCAGATGGTTTCAGCCCACCGAAGAGCCGACCCAGAGAGAAGGGAGATGATGAATGCGATTTTGGACCGATCTGTAGGGTATAACTCGGGTTGCATAGTGAATACCAGAGAACATTGTAGGAGAAATCCATTGCACTCCTCCGCCCCGCCAGAGTAGGGCGCTGGTCGAGCCATGGGACTGGATGAGTGGGTGGACGGTGAAGAAGTGCTCGGTGCTGGTGGTGCTTCGGGAAGTGGAGCAGATGGTAGTAGCACTCTCTTCAATGAATCCACCAACTCCTGAAGGGGATCGTGAGTGCTCATGCTGTTGGTAGTTGAAGGTCCGGTCTTCTGTTACGGAAGCAGACGGACAAACAAGGGGAGTGAGTATAAACAATGTTTATTCCAACAGTAGAGTATCAATGAATATTGATGGAGCGATGAACGGAGTTTAGTGGAACTGATGATCCTCTTTGTCAGGTGGGATGACAAACACTGAAGGATGACCGAATGCACACACCAGAGGACTTGCGGGGAAGACAGACTGACGAGACACACAACGCTGACAGGACACCGGGAGTACTGGACAGACTAGAAGGAAACAGAGTAAAGTTAAGTATAATTGCTGAAATCGTAGGGGAGTGAAACCTAGGAAGTGGTTCACTCAGAGTCCGCTTCGTAGGAACGAGACCGGACAATGAGTGAAGTGAGGTGTGTACTTATATAGTGAATGGGAGTGATTGGGTGCAGCTGTGCGTGGTTAATACTCAGGTGAAGGTGCTCGGTGCGTGATGTTGGTGGAAGAGCCTGGCCAATCCGTGACAGTGTGACAGTTAAAGGGTTATTTGTAACACAATTTTGTCCTTTAATACAGCAGTAAGATATATGAACTGTACTCTTAATTTGACCTGCTCAAAAAAAACAATCTTTCTGACTGTATCAAACAAAACTCATGCACAGAGACACCATGAGCATTTATAGCAAATAAACTAATGTAAATATTATCCCGCCTGCTTTTTGAGCGCTGACAGGCGAGGTCTTACACCTCTTTGATTGGTTATTGTCTTCACCTTCTCAACAGAAAGGGCTGCTATTGACTTTAGAAATGAAAGCGCTGTTCACTGATGGCGGGAAGAACAGCCGCGGTTACAGTCTATCTGTGTATAATACGCGGTTATCACAGGTGATCCATAATAGACACAGAGGAGAAAACTTGCACCTCAGACATGCTCGTGTCTGGATCCACAAGTATCGCTTTAACAGCCAAGAGGAGAGTAAAAAGTTACCTAACAAACAGGCCAGCGGGTCAAATGTCCAAAGTGAGAGAGGCAGAGATGGAGTCTTAAAACATTTCTCCATAATAGTGAAATAGTGGCTCGTGTGCTGTGCCGCCTTCACTCGCCCTCGCACCTCCGTCCTTCGCCATAGTATTGCGACATTGCGCATTGGAAATAAATGATGTCAGTGTGTAATAACCGGTTATGATCTATTACTGAACCGATATCGATCATTTTGACACCCCTAGTAACGATGCAGCTCATAAAAAATCTAAAGTAGTAAAAGTAAAAGTATTAAACTCATCGAAAATATGTACTTAAAGGGCACCTATGGTGAAAAATCTACTTTTCAAGCTGTTTGGACAGAAATGTGTGTAAGTATATGTATAAACTGTCATATTGGGGTGAAATAAACACACGCAGTCCTTTTTTTTTTTTTCAAATTTAACAACATAAAAAACGGTGGACCAATTGGAGCGGTTTTCAGATCGACCGCAACTTTACGTAGGAGAGCGGTCCCCCCGCCCACCAATATTGATTGACAGCTGCTTATATTAACATGTCCAGTAGTCACGTGTATAATCATATCATCAAGAGAGGACTAGCACAAAGCAACTGGGAATAAAAGGTGTGTTCAGTTCGCTAGGTTCATCAGTCATCATCAAATGTGATCAAGAGTGAGTTTCACAAGTTTAAAATGTTTTAAAACAGAGCATGTGTGTAATGAACTACAGCGATTCACTTCAGATTCACTTAATCAGCACAGCCGTGTGTCAGAACAATTATAAAGGAAGACGCTTCAATCCCAGTTTGTGGACGTTAAATCAGGCTTATTTTGTACATTAATATAAGAGATATCCATACAGCAGTGGATATTACCAGTGTCATGTCACATATGCGTGCAAAACGAGTGCAAACCTTAACACGCTGTCTCTCTCTCTCTCTCTGTGTGTGTGTGTTTGTGTGTGTGTGTCTGCGTGTCTGAGCTATGTGTGTGCGTGTATGTCTGCGCTACGTTTGTGTGTGTGTGTGTGTGTGTATGTGTCTGTGCTATGTGTTTGTGTCCTTGCTGTATGTGTGCGTGAACTTTGTAATGACATTGTGTGTGACTCATTGTTGCAAATCCACAAAAAAAAATGCATCAAATACTGATTGTTAAAGTTCTTACTATAGTATTTCTCACACACGTTATGTGAGATCTGCTTTCTGAGGCAGCCGAGGGCGGCAATTGCTGACATGCACGCGGGAACGGTGAGCGGGGAGGACTAGCCTTAAAGGGCCAGTACATAAAAACAGCAAAACCTTTTTTCCAGCTATAATATAGACACTTCAAACAGCTATAATAAATAATCTGATGCGTGTTTTGAGCTGAAACTTTACAGACACATTCTGGGGACACAAAAGACTTATATTAAATATGAAAAAAGGGGTAACCTATGTGCCCTTTAAGTGAAAGTGGGAGTAGGAGAAAAAAACAATACTCCAGTAGAGTACAGATACTGCCTTTTAGGACTTAAGTACAGTAGTGAAATAGTTCTACTTCGTTACTATACATCTCTGTACATATCTGATGTGTTCTGACAAGGGGACAGTCTTGTTTTACATTTGTCATTATTTTTATTCTTTATATTTATTTATTCAATGTTTTACATTTCCTTTATCCAAGAGTCATTATACAAAATAATCCTGTCACAATGGTTTACAAAAAATAGGTACATTTAGAATACTACTAATAAAAATCCAGAATCAGGTTTTAAATGATACCAAGTCAGTTACTTAGGTTTTTTAAGTGTTTACCTGAAGGCAATTTGGTTGCTTGTCTATGGTATAACTCAGCCATAGGTTCACAATTCTCTCCAAACAACTCTTATTTTTCACACTTGAACTAAACCAAAAAACATAACAGTGACTGAATGCATGAACTGTAAAACATGCACATCAGAGACTTATCTACATTTAATCTTCTAAATTTCTGCACAAAATGAAAGGGATTTAGGGTACTGTGAGTCTTTTGCATAATTTCCCTCCTAACTAACTTTTCAAAACATTTCATAACTAAAGATGTAAGTGCCACATGTCTAAAATCCTCCAACTTCTGTGCCTTTTTTTTGGCACAGGATTAATTGTAGACTGCTTCCACAGTACAGGTACCTTTTGTTATTGAAAGGATAAAACAAAAATCTCATGAAATATCTATCCTAATTGATCAGCACATTCCTTAAGCAATCTCCAATAATCATAACAGGTTATTATGTACTGACATCATTTATCTCATATGCGTTATGTCGCTATAGCTTACTATGGTGAGGGAGGCGAGTGTGAGTATTTACAACACTCCAACTACTTAAAAACGCAGAAACTCTGCACAATTTTTACTGCGTGTGTGTTTGCTGGACAGTCTTTCGCTGACACTTACAGCAGAAGCCCCTATTCTACTGCGATTGAGAAAATGAAAGTAAACTCCATTTCTCTCTTTCACTGTGGCCCTTTGACCTGCTGGCCTGACTTTTCTTCTCCTTTTGGCTATTACAGCGTTACTTCTTTATACAGACACAAGTGCATGTCTGCAGAGCGAGTTTTCTCCTCCGTGTCTATAATGGATCAGCTGTGATCGCCGCCGTTGTTTATCAGTCTCACTCATCAGTGAACAGCGCCAGAGCGTTAGAGCCAATCACACCCCTTTCTGTTGAGCACAAGACCAATCATAATGTAAGAAAGAACTCACTAGACGTGACTCAGAAAGCGAGCGGGATATTTATATTTGTTTATTTGGTATGAATGCTTATGTTGTTCTGTGCATGTACTTGAGTATTTAAAAGTACAGTTTACATATCTGACTGTTTGTATTAAATGACAAAATTACATATTTTATTTTATTACAAATAGTATATAAATATATTTATACATTTTAATACAAGAATTGCTGTGCTGTGAAGAAAACATAAAACTGTGTATGGAAAGCAACGTCAATGCCTCGTGATGCTCCGAGATATCGAATTAAACAAAATCGATGGCATGATAAATCGCAACCAAACCGTGAGATCAGTGTTGGTTCACACCTCTAATTAAAATACCATTGTATTTTTGCATATATTTAAAAAACACATGCTAAGTGAACACACTTGTTTATCTGAAAAACAATGCTAAAGTGAGATATTCTGCTTTGAAAATGTGCGTTCCGTGCCGAAACTTCTGTCTTGAGTCTCTTTAACCAGCCCAATACCAGTTTACCCATTTGTATTTCAGTACCCTGGGTTGCCTTGGTGGAAAACTGCATATTTTATTAATTCAGTCACGGTTTAAATCAGCCTTTAGGCTCAATAGTCAGGAACGTTCCTGTTGATGTCATCAATCTGGCAACTTGTGCTTGCGTGGAGTCCTCAAAGGAGGGGTAGAGTGAAAATGTTTTTTGAACCAGGAGTGCAATACCTAGTTCAACCACTTTGTGTCAAACTTACATATTTACCTCTGTTTAGTCTGTATTCATTTTTCTACCGCATGTCTAAAATCCTGACTATAAAATCTTAAATAAAATTTTGTTACAAACTGTATCTGATGTGAATTCATTTAAACAAATTTTGTTTCTTTTCCTACTATCCTCACCTGTAATTAAACACATGATATCCCAGGCAGAACCTACAAGTTTTTCCTTGTACACTGCACTGTAAAACCTGTAAAAACAGTGAAAATTACTAAATGAAATTTAGTTAAACTAATTTTTTAAAAAGTTACTTTGGCTAAATGAAACCATTGTGGTAATTGATAATATTAAGCAGAACTCAAACAGAATGAGTTATGAATGAATAAATTATATTTTATGTTAACTTATCTCTAATGCTTTAAGTTTAGTTTATTTATTTATTCTAGTTTTTGTCAATCGCTGTCACAACCAGGCCAGATTCTCAATCACATGATTTACCCCATCCCTACACTGCGGTCACACTGGGCTTTGTGTGTGCGAAATTCTGTCGTACGGTGCTGCGAAAAGGGGCGGGATTAACAAGATGATTAGACATAAAAAAAGCGAGCGATTGCTCCATGTTTTCAATTTCTGTCCAGAGAGGTCATGTTTTGATCCTCGATTGGTCTCACGCAGTCAAGTGATGCGATTTCGCAGGTCAGAGTTCACCAAGCTTGACCTTTGCACCACAGCGAACTGCGAAACTTAACGCATGATCGGTCTGATGCATTTGCGTGCGTATGAATGGATGTCTATGGGGACAAAAGCCCAGTGTGACCGCAGCTTTAGTCACTGCAATCAGCAAGATCACCGTCACCCGAATTCTAATCACCAAGCATGCCTGCATGCCATCCCGTTTATCACTAGTCACCCATAAATACCTGCATGTTCCCTCACTCAGTGTCCGGCCTTGTCGCGTCGAGAAGGACAATAACGGTCATTCTATTCCAGTTCCTATGAGTTATACATCAGTTGCCAGTTCACTCTATTACGACTCCACTGATCTCCTTCTGCAAGATAAAAAACTTTACCTGTTGACATTTTATCTGTTTATCACATCATTACCAATAAACTGTTTACTTACTCTCTCAGTTCTTATCTACGTCCTCCTTCTGTGACTGAAGGCCAGACCATCACCGAAAATGAACAGTGGAGACCCATTCCAAGCACTTGTGGATTCATTGAAACGGGTGCTTCGTGCACCTAAACCACTGACAATCCAACACATCCACATTTCCAGTGTCTTCTTTGATGCAGGTCAATGCTAATCCCATGACTTGCCTGGCGCCCTACTCAGGCCTGGCAGAGGAGTGCAACAGGTTTATTCTTCAGTGTTCACTTGTGTTTGTAATGCAACCTCTATTATATCCAACTGATGCTTCCAAGATCATGTTTATAATCTCTCTGCTTTCAGGAAAGGCGCTGCGATGGGCAGAAAACTTGGGCTCAAATGGGCTCAAAGAGGTCTGATAACACAATCCATCAAGCAGTTTACCGAACATTTCAAGGCGGTTTTTGGCTGTTATATCATCTAAAACAAGGTACGATGTCTGTACAAGAATATTCATTAAAAATTCGTACCCTCACAGCAGCCAGCCTTTGGGTTAAAAGTGCGCTTATGCCCCCCTACCGTCAAGAGGTTGGAACCCCGCCTAAGAATGCAGTTATCAGCTTGGAATATACATGTGGTCTGGAAAACTTTATCCAGTTATCCATTCGGTGTTCAGCGCATATGGAAGCCTGTAGCAGAGAGATTCACAACCAGCCTATACTCCTCCATCAGCCTGTTTCCACAGCCACTCTAGACCTAGGTCCTGAGCCCATGATCCTAGACCAAGGAAGGCAGAGAGATACAGAGCAGCTCTGTTGGCTGAATCGGGGTCTGTTGTTATATTGTCGAAGAGCGGTGCATTTCAGAGTTGCATGCCCCATACGTTCAACATATCCATCGTTGAGTGCAATTCAAGCTATGCAAGAAAATGTTACCCCCTCCTTTCCCCCTATGCTACCCCCATTGTTGTGACGCTTACTGCACCCAACATCTCTCTTTCAGTGGTCGCACTTCTTGACTCTGGTTCAGGCAGCAGTTTCATATCCGCCGTCCTCTGTTGCCAGCTCCACTATAAGACCCAGTCCTCCAAGAACAGCTATCATGTACAATCCATCATCAGACATCATCATATCAACTATGTTGTGGATTCAGTCCAGCTATGAGTGTGTCTATTTCATGAGGAATAGATCAATTTGCTGGTCTTGTAGGGGTTCACCGCGGACCTCATTCTAGGGCAACCGTGGCTTTTTAAGCACAATGCAGTGCTCTGTTGGGGTACTGGAGAGGTCCTCTTGTGTACATTGTGTTGCCTTTGGAGCACCAGTTAACGTTTTTACATTTTGTAGTTGTCTATAAGTTTCTTAGTTGTCCCGTTTAAAAAAAAAGGATTTACTGTTGTAAAGGTGTAAGATGGAGGATTTTAAAATTGTATTTATTTTTTAAAATAGCAATTTAACAGCTTGACATAAACAAAGGACTACATAAACAACACTTCATAAACAACAGAAAGAGTTGAGATTAATCCAATGGCACATGGTTTTAAGATTTAGGGACATGTAAACATTTGAAAATTGTCATATTATAAGTTCACTTTTTGGCTTGAGTATATTTAAACATCTGATATGTGAAATTAATTATATAAGATAATGCTGAAAAGCCAGTTTTTGCGATTGTGTTTATTTTGTTAATATATCTGTCATATTGCCTTGGCTGCAGTTGGAGTAAACTTATGAGCAGAGCTGTAAATACAGCAAATAATTTGATTACAGTGAAAGCACTTCATTTTGATTGGTTTATGTCAAGATGACCTACTTTGTTTTAGGAAGCACAAATCAGTTATTAACTAAGTGTCTAGATGCATATAATATTCATATTGATATTGGTTTCCTGTCCTCACTCTCATATGATTAGTTCCCTCGAAAAATAGTTACTTTTTTTGATACAGGTTTGGAACAACATGAAAGTTAACTACAAGAAGTTTAGCAAAAGGTTTATTTTTTGGGTGAACTACTTCTCCATGCACATTCTTGCACTGACTAATGCTTAGATATTACCTTCTGTGAACTACTTTTAAGTGTTTTAGGTGCTTTCACCGCATCACAAACCAAAATCTGCTCCAAACCTTTTACAGCTCCCTGGTCTAACTAGGCAAGGCAAGGCAAGTTTATTTATATAGCACATTTCATACACAGTGGCAATTCAAAGTGCTTTACATGAACAGGAATAAAAGAGACAAGTATAAATAAAAAAGAAACAAATATATAAAAACAGATGAAAACAGCGTAAAGGCAGTTTTTCCATATTCCAAAACACCAGTGTATCATATTTTCTCATTTTACTCTGGGACTTCCCTATTCCCCATAACTAGCTGTAAAAGTCCATCTATTAGCCCAATGACAAAACTAACATCATGGTCAAAGGTTCAAGGTTCGTCTATTACAATCAGCTGTTCCATAAAGACGCAGCTTGTGCAATGCCAAGACATCCTTTTCGCTTTCAGAGCCTTTCACTAAGCTTCTGATAGAGTCTTTGAGCATTTTCTCCAAGTGAATCTTCACAGAGAGAGAGAAAGCAGGCTGCTTCTCCCGGTCCAGAGTGTGCCATATGCGGTGGCAGATGGTCGAGCTGGGATTCTCTCTTGCCTGGCATTCTTTGGCTCTGGTCCCTCCACTCCGACCGTGCGTTTCTGGACGCATTGGATTCCTGTCCCCAGATGATGGGCACGAGCAAAGCATTTCATGTCTGGGGGTCCAGCATGTTGATGTGGTGCTCATGGGCTGGGCATGCCACCACTGCTGTGGCATGTCTGTTGCGCAGATAAAAACGTGGCTCGCTCTTGCAAAAGGGCAACCCAACCCAGTTGTCTCCCAGTCCACGGTTGGCACTCGGGCAGATCTAAGGGTCACAGTGGGAGTAAATCAACCGCCCTCAGGCTTGCCGACCTCTCGCTTCTCTACGTGCTCCATCCAAGCTTCGACTGAGAGAAGCACTCCGTCCTCGGATGGTCGCCCTCTCACTCGATGACACAGAGGATCAAATGTCCCTCCCTCCGGGCCGGTGAGCGCGGCGTTAGATCTAGAAGCAGACATGATAATCGTGCTTTCCCGCGTTGCCTCGGACATGGGTCTGGAGATGGTTTATCCCCCAGCCCCTCGGCCGGACCGACTAGATGGGTGTTATGTGGAAGATGTAAAAGAGGCAAGACCTTCTAAGCCTCCCATTTCCCTCTTCCCGGAAGTCCACAGTAAGCTCACCCAGTCTTGGAGGGCACCTTTCTCTGCCCAATCTGTGTGCACCTCCGCCCTCACCACCCTTGATGGTGGAGCAGCCAGGGGGTACGAGTCGATTCCCCAGATTGAGTGTGTCATTGCGGGTCTGTGTGGTGCCTCTTCCTGGCGGAGTCAGCCTTGTCTCCCGTCCAAGGCATGTAGGTTATCTGCCTCTCTTGGAGCCAGAGCCCACACAGCCACGGGCCAGGCTGCTTCTGTCTTACATGCTATAGCCACCAACTAGCACTACCAACACAGGCGCTGGCCCAGCTGCACAAGGGTGGTTCCAACCCAGGCTTGTGGTATGAGCTCCGCACCGCAACCGACTATGCTCTGCGTACCACCAGCAGAGTCAGCTGCGTGTGGCCTGGGTAGGACGATGGTCACATTAGTGGTCCAGGAACTCCACCTGTGGCTAAAGCTGGCTAATATGTGAGATGTTGACAAAGGTCTCTTTCTTAAAACACCCATACCTCAGGCTTGCCTGTTCGGTGACACTGTCGTTGAATTCACCCAGGACGCTATACCTTCCAGCTCGCAAGATCTGTGCACTTCGCCAGTGGCTCACAGGGTGTGAGAGAACGGTTTCCCTTCTTTCACACTCCCAGCCCCTCCTCCGGAGCCTGGGTGCCAGGTGACAATGAATATATCGCCTTCTGCTATTTCGCTGGCCCCAGCGCTCCCCGGTTAAGCCCTCCCACTCTGTGCTGCCCCTCCGCTGGTACCTTAGCGATCATGTAAATGATGCCACTTGCAAGGGCTTTGCCAGCCTGGTTAGTATGGGCCAGCCCATCGCATCCACCCCTGTTTTGCGAGAGAGTATTGCTGTCCTCCTGGCGAAGGATGTAATTGAGCCGGTTTCTCCAGCTGAGAAGACGAGCAGGTTTTACAGACCATACTTCATCGTACCCAAAAAAGAGCGGTGGGCTATGACCAATCCTAGATCTGCGCATTTTGAACCTCTGCCCTGAAAAGCTGCTGTTCAGAATGCTTAAGCAGAAGCACATCCTCCGGTGCATTCGTCCTCGGAATTGGTTTGCAGCAATAGACCTGAGGGACACTTCATGTCTACATACTTCCATGCCACCGTCAGTTTCTGCTGTTTGCGTTCAAAGGTCGAGGCTGGCAGTACAAGTCCTACCCTTCGGGCTCTCTCTGTCTTTATTACGCACAGAGACAGGGTGCTTCAGGTCAACCGAGAAAAGAGCAAGCTTGCCCCGTGCAGAGCATCTTTTTTCTCGGGTTGGAGCTAGACTCATCACCATGACGGCGTGCCTTCCCTGAGAACGCACCCAGCTGATGCTGACCTGTCTGAGAAAGTTCGACAGAAAAACTCTGGTCCCACTGATATTATTCAGAGGCTCCTGGAGCATATGGCATCCGCAGCCGCTGTTTCGCTGCTCGGGTGCTCCAGATAAGACAGATTTAGCATTGGCTTCACGATCGGGTCCCAAGACGCGCATGGCACGCGGGCATGCACCGGGGGACTGTCACTCTTTATGTGTCGCCGCGCCCTCAGCCTCTGGAAGAACCCTGCATTTCTACAGGCCTGCGTGCCTCAAGAACAAGTGTCCAGGCATGCAATCATTTTAAGGGATGCTTCCAGTTTTGCTGGGGGGCCGTGTGTTGTAGGCATGCAGCTGTGGGTCTGTGGTAGAAAACTAATTCCATTGGCATGTTAATTGCCTGGAGCTGTTGGCAGTGTATCTCAAGCTGGAGCACTGGGAGCACGCACCTTCTTGGGTGTTAGCACACGGCGCCTCTCTAACAAATATTGTAGAGCTGTGGGCTGGGCGACACCCAATACATTTGCGAGATTTTTTAATCTTCGAGTGGAGCCGATTTCCTCACCGGTGCATGAGGAAATTCCGTTAGGTGTTGTAAAATGTTTGCTGCGCCTTTCTCTCTAACACTGAGATAAGAGCGCTTTTCCGCTTTGTTATACGAATTCCCCACTTGGCGAACCCTGTAAAGTTCCTCCGAGACCCACAGCACCTGACTCAGTGGAGGAGTCAGATATTGTCCCATTATGTTGTTGGCATGCCTGCTGGTCAGCACTGTGTTCTGGGTATAGGTACCTGCTATGCGTAATCCCCACAGGGAACCCATATGCTCACTCAGCTATGATGTAGTCCCACCACTTAGACGGGCTCATGTTTTCCCCTCATATAGGTACACTCCCTTTCAGGGCTAGTCCATATGCCTTTTTGCCACCAGGTCTCCCCACTTGGGCAGCAGATGGCCTCCGCAGCCCCTCTGTCGGGACAGCACACTTTCCCAACTTACTGTCGTATTTTAAATTCTTAAAACTTATCTAGGTGTATTTTTACAATTCCCCAAAAATATATCTAAACCTATAAAACTTTTCAGGTAAGTGAGGTAAATAAGAGCGAGGGGACATGTTGAAGGACTGCACCTCTAGTGATGCAGGTGCGCTCACGCTGTAGTTTGGCATAACCTCTCACTAGAGACGTGGTAAGATTCTATCGTTGTGTCATTTTTCATAGATTTCCCCATAGTGGAAATTTTCCACATAGCATTGAACTTCCCCTCCTGATGGGGAACGCAACTTTTTCGAGAGTATTTTTCAATTCAATTAATCTTTTTCTATAGTGCTTTTACAATGTAGATTGTGTCAAGGCAGCTTCACACAGAAGATTATAGTAAAATGAAACAGTGTCAGTTCAGTTTTCAGTGTTGAAGTTCAGTTCAGTGTGGTTTAATAATCACTGCGGAGAGTTCAACTTCACCAGTTGGCGAAAGTGAAGAATTAAAAAACCTTGAAAGACACAAGGCTCAGTTGGACATGACCATTTCTACTATAGACAAACGTATTGTGCAGAGCTGCAGTCTAGGTGCCGGAGGCAGGAGAGTACTGGACGTCCATCGTGGAGAAGCTGCAGTTGGGAGAGGTCACCGGCTGGTGTACATGCTGTCCCTTCAAGATCAATGCAAGGACTCGACTGTCACTGGGGTCTTACAAGGATCAGTCTTATGCTCTCCACTCCTCCATAACCACCACAGCAGCTGCTCAGGATACGGCCTGGTCTAGGATTACGGAAACCTCGGGAATAATTTAAAAAGACTAACATAAGCTGCAGGTGGTGGGAATCATCTCATCAAGATGGCGCTGCGGATGGCCGCCTCGGTGTGGAGCTCTCCAGTGTTTGCACTGTTTTTGTTAGTCTGTCCTGTTTTATGTTTATCAAACATGATCAGTTACACCAGGGATGAGCTGGTGAACAGCTCACACCAACTAATCAAGAACTGGATTTTGATTTTTGTGGCGTTTTGCATAACATTGTTGTCGGCGGAGCGGCAGCACTGTGGAAACGCTACAAGACGCGCAAGCGTGGGAAGCAAGCCGGTGCACTCGTCAGGCTAAGACAGGCTAAGGCTTCAGAACGGCGCCGCCCAGCATCCATCTGGCGAATCTCCGCTCTCTTCCAAACAAAATGGACGAACTACTTCTGCTTACATGCAAAAACAAGAACTTTAACAAATCTGCTGTCCTGTGTTTCATGGAAACCTGGCTAAACGAAGCCATTCCGGACAGCGCATTAAACCGACCGGACTTTCAGCTGTACAGAGCAGATCGCGATAAGGAGTCAACGGGCAAAACGCGCGGTGGTGGGACATGCTTTTACATCAACAGAAGGTGGTGTACAGATGTAACTGTGTTAAAGAAGATGTGCTGTCCTGATGTGGAAGTGCTTTTCATTAACTGTATGCCTTTTTATTCGCCAAGAGAACTTTCCTCGTTCATTCTCGTCTATGTTTACATTCCACCGCAAGCACACGTGAGTACTGAGCTGCAACAGCTGGCTGATCTGATCACAGAGACAGAACAACAACACCCGGACTTTGTTTTTATCATACTTGGGGACTTAAATCAGGCAAAACTCACACATGAGCTGCCTAAATTCAAACAGCACATTACAGGCCCCACCAGAGGCAATAACATTTTGGACCATTGCTACACCACAATAAAGGATGCATATCGCTCCGTCGCCAGAGCAGCTCTAGGACTCTCCGATCACTGCCTGGTTCATCTTATACCAACTTACAGGCAAAAAATTAAAACTACTAAGCCAGTATTAAGGACTGTCAAGAGATGGACCAACGACACAGTGCAGGTCTTACAAGCCTGTTTTGAATGCACTGACTGGAATGTTTTTGAAGCTGCAGCCACAGATCTGGACAAGCTCACAAAGACTGTAACATCATACATCAGTTTCTTTGAGGAGTTATGCATCCCTACCAGAACCTACTTGTCATTTAACAATGATAAACCATGGTTCACACCAAAACTCAGACAGCTTCATCAGGCCAAAGAGGATGCTTACAGGAGTGGTGACAGGATCTTGTACAATCAGGCCAGGAACACATTGACAAAGGAGATTGGTGTGGCTAAGAAAAGCTATACCAAAAAGCTGCAAAACCAGTTTTCAGCTAACGACCCTGCATCCGAGTGGAGAGGCTTAAAAGGTTTCACTAATTACAAGACACCGTCCCCCAATATCGACAGCAATAAACATATTGCAAACGAGCTGAATATGTTCTTCTGTAGATTTGCCACCTATGACCAGACACCTCACACCCGCCCGGACCATCTCCCTACACAGCCATCAACACCACATCAACACAGCCCGGACCATCTCCCTACACGGCCATCAATACCACATCAACACAGCCCGGACCATCTCCCTACACAGCCATCAACACCTCCAGCCATCTTCCTCTCCCCCCCTGCACTTCAGATCAGTGAGGATGATGTGCGTCAGATCTTCATTAAACAGAAAAGAAGGAAAGCACCAGGGCCAGATGGTGTCTCACCAGCCTGTCTGAGAACCTGCGCTGACCAGCTGGCTCACATTTTCTCACATATCTTCAATAGATCACTGGAACCTCCCAAAGTTCCATCCTGCTTTAAGCGCTCTACTATCATCCCAATCCCGAAGAAGCCAAAGATCACAGGACTCAATGACAATAGACCTGTGGCCTTAACATCTGTGGCCATGAAGTCATTCGAAAGACTGGTGCTAGCATATCTGAAGGACATCACTGGACCCCTGCTGGACCCCCTGCAGTTCGCCTATAGAGCAAACCGGTCTGTGGATGATGCAGTCAACATGGGACTGCATTATACCCTACAACATCTGGACAAACCAGGGAACTATGCAAGGATTCTGTTTGTGGACTTCAGTTCTGCCTTTAACACCATCGTCCCATCACTGCTTGAGTACAAACTGACCCAGCTCTCTGTTCCTAGCTCTGTCAGTCAATGGATCACCAGCTTTCTGACAGATAGACAACAGCTAGTCAGAATGGGCGAAATCACATCCGACAGTCATAATATCAGCACTGGTGCCCCCCAGGGATGTGTTCTCTCGCCACTGCTCTTCTCCCTGTACACCACAACTGCACTGCAAAGACCCCTCCATTAAACTCATTAAGTTTGCAGATGACACTACTGTTATCTGCATACAGACAGGAGGTGGAGCGGCTGGCGTTATGGTGCAGATACAACAACCTGGAGCTGAACACGCTCAAAACAGTGGAGATGACAGTGGACTTCAGGAGAAACCCCCCTGCACTCCCCCCACTCTCCATCATGAACAGCACTGTGGCTGCAGTAGAGTCATTCAGGTACCTGGGCACCACCATCTCTCAGGATCTGAAGTGGGACATTCACATAGACTCTATTGTGAAGAAAGCCCAGCAGAGACTGTACTTCCTTCGTCAGCTGAGGAAGTTCAACCTGCCACAGGAGCTGCTTGTACAGTTCTACTCAGCTGTCATCCAATCCATCCTCTGCACTTCAATCACCGTCTGGTTCGGCACAACCCTTCCTACACTTCAAGAACTGTACTCTTCCAGAGTGAGTAAAAGGGCTCGCAAAATCACTCTGGATGCCTCACACTCAGCACACTACCTGTTCGAACTGTTACCGTCTGGTCGGCGCTTCAGAGCACCAAGCACAAAAACAGCCAGACACAGGAAAAGTTTCTTTCCTCAGGCTGTCTACCTTATGAACGGTTAAATATTCCCCTACTGTGCAATAAATATGTGCAATACTTTCTCATATGCACTTGTACAGAGCACCTTATATCAATATACAATGCAATACTTTCTACATTCGCACTTGTACACAGCACCTTATAACCTGTATATTTATAACAATCTGTACATACAACTCAACATCCAGGTTTCTTGAATAACCGCATCTGTTTAATGTTTATAATTTTTTTTTTCTTTCATATTTATTTTGTGTTGTCACTTGTCACTTTATGTACAATGGAAGCTTCTGTAGCCAAAACAAATTTGTGTGTGTGAAGCACACTTGGCAATAAAACTGATTCTGAATCTGATTCATAATCGCAGATGGTGTTCAATTTATAATGTCTTTTTGTGAAGTGTTCCCAGCTGCGGTTGCCCTAAATAATGCAGACTAGCAATCCTTTAGAGGATTTGGTTTAGAGTTTAGGTGCCAGATATGAGATAATTAATTAAGATTAATTAATTAATTATTACGACAGTTAATTTTGATATTCTGGGAATTAGCAATTATCCAGAATTAATTGAGCATAGTAGACATGAGGGGCTATGATACACCAGGAGCTCCCTCAAATACCGGGGAGCTAAGCCGTTCAGGTCTTTGTAGGTAGACAATAAAATAAAATAAAAATTCTACGATAGTTAAAAGGCAGCCAATGCAATGATGAAAGAACTGGAGTAATGTCATCATATTTCTTTGTTCTAGAAAGCACTCTAACAAACATCAGCTAGTTCAAAATGCAGCTGCTAATTAGGCCCGCAGGGCAGCCACCTAGTGACGCATTACAATAATTTAATTGAGAGGTCATGAAAGCATGAATAAGCTTTTCCGCATCAGACATTGATAGCAGATGTCGAAGTTTGACCACAGTTTTAAAATGAAAAGATGCATTTTACAGATGCTTGAAATCTGCCCTTTAAATGACAAGTTACTACCAAAAATCACCCCCAAATTTTTGACTGAAAATGAGGACTGAACTAAGAATCCATCAAGGGTTAAACATTGTTCTAAGTTTTTGTGTATGAGGTTTTTGGGTCCAATAAGCTGAATTTAGTAATTAGAAGTTATTAGTCATCCAATTTTTTATATCAGCTATACAATCTGTTAAGTTATCAGGTTGAGAATAGATATAAGGTTGTGTATCATCACCATAACAGTGGATGCTAACTCCATGTTTTTTAATATCACCTAGCGGTAGCATATATAGTGTGAACAATAAGGGACCAAGAACTGAGCCTTGTGGTACCCCACAGTGTACTTTTGATCTGATGCCTCTTCATTAACTGATACAAATTGATAACATTCAGATCGGTAAGGCTTGAACCAGGCCAATGCAGTTCCTGTAATACCAACATAATTTTTAAACCTATCAAGGAGACTATTTTGATCAATTGTATCAAATGCAGCACTGAGGACCAATAACACTAAAAAAGAAGTGCAACCACGATCGGACGACAGGAGGAGGTCATTTCTAACTCTTAGAAGTGCTGTTTCTGTGCAATGAAATGCTGTAAATCCATATTTTAAATTTTCATAAATATTGTTTCTTTGTAGGAAGGAACATAGTTGAGCAGATACAACTTTTTCTAGTATCTTGCAGAAAAAATGCACGTTTGAAATGTGTCTATAATTTAACATATCCTAAAAGTAGGGAGGAATTCAAATTGTTAAGAACAGGTTCAGAAACTTCTGAAAACAACTGTTTTAATAATTTGGTCGGTATAGGATCTAGCATAGATGTTGATTTGGACAAATTTATCAGTTTAGACAGTTCTTCCTCACCTACTGTTGAAAAAATTGGAAGTTTATCCATTAATGGTCTGCAATGCTCTAATTGGGAAGATGCTGTAGGAGGCAGATTGGTGGTGCTTATTTTATCTCAGATATCATCAATCTTGCATGTGAAAAAGTTCATTACTGCTATGTTGAGGAAGTAAAAAAATTTATTGGAACAACAAACCCTCATTTGGAGGATGGTAGGTCTTTCCAGCGAGCTTTTGAAACAAGTCCATTTGGTGGGTCTTTGTAAGGTCCAGTGGGAAGATGTCTGGTCTCTGGAACGGCCGGTGGCGACGCTCACCAGGGGAGTTGATTAGACCCAGGCCGAAACCGCCAAGCCTTGCCCAACGGTAGACCACCTTTTCGGGATGTCCCGCACCTGGAGGTACGTGGCCGGTGACAAAAGTCTAACCTGCCATCAGGAATTCGGGGCAAGCGTAAAAATGTGGACTTAGGTTTTGGCGGCTTTGCGGTTCAATGAACCAGGGGCTTGAGCCTGAGGGTCTATGGCCAAGCTGTCAGCCCAAGCTGGTGCGTCCTTTTCCCGCAAGCCTCTGGCCGTGCGTCCTTGGGTCTATGAGAAAGAAGCAGGGGGTCTATGGCCAAGCTGTCAACCCGAGCTGGTGCATCCATTTCCCACAAGCCTCTGACCGCGCATCCTTGGGTCTATGGGAAAAAAAGCAGGGGGTCTATGGCCAAGCTGTCAGCCCGAACTGGTGCGTCCATTTCCCGCAAGCCTCTGGCCGCGCGTCCTTGGGTCTATGGGAAAGAAGCGCAGGGGGTCTATGGCCAAGCTGTCAGCCTGAGCTGGTGCGTCCATTTCCCGCAATCCCCTGGCCGCGCGTGTCCTGGCTCAATGGGAAAGAAGCGCAGGGGGTCTATGGCCAAGCCTGTCAGCCCGAGCTGGTGCGTCCATTTCCCGCAAGCCTCTGGCCGCGCGTCCTTGGGTCTATGGGAAAGAAGCAGGGGGTCTATGGCCAAGCTGTCAGCCCGAGCTGGTGCGTCCATTTCCCGCAAGCCTCTGGCTATGCGTCCTTGGGTCTATGGGAAAGAAGCAGGGGGTCTATGGCCAAGCTGTCTGCTCGAGCTGGTGCGTCCATTTTCCGCAAGCCTCTGGCCGCGCATGTCCTGGCTCAATGGGAAAGAATTGCAGGAGGTCTATGGCCAAGCTGTCTGCCCGAGCTGTTGCGTTCATTTCCCGCAAGCCACTGGCCGCACGTGTCCTGGCTCGATGGGAAAGAAGCAGGGGGTCTATGGCCAAGCTGTCTGCCCAAGCTGGTGCGTCCATTTCCCGCAAGCCTCTGGCCATGCTTCCTTGGGTCTATGGGAAAGAAGCAGGGGGTCTATGGCCAAGCTGTCAGCCCGAGCTGGTGTGTCCATTTCCCGCAAGCCTCTGGCCACGCGTCCTTTGGTGTATGGGAAAGAAGCGCAGGGGGTCTATGGCTAAGCTGTCAGCCCGAGCTGGTGCATCCATTTCCCACAAGCCTCTGACCGCGCGTGTTCTGGCTCAATGGGAAAGAAGCGCAGGCTGTCTATGGCCAAGCTGTCTGCCCGAGCTGGTGCATCCATTTCACTCTGCCCCAGAAAACTCGTCTGAACCTCTGCCACTGGAGGAAGACAAACACAAATTCCCATATTATCTGTCACTAGAACTACGTGCCGCTAGTGCACCCCAGCCACCTCGCAAATTGAGCACTGCCCCGGGTGGTGGAACTGGGAAAGGCTGATGCACCCGAGCTATCTGAACCACAGTGCATCAAGGTGGTGGGAGGGTGGTGCCCCACAGCCAGGGGGGTCACCAGTGGCACCTCTGTCTAGTGCGAGCTGTTACCTGAGTCAATGATCCTGGCCTAAGAGTGGGGTGCCCGGGCACTGCTGGAGAACAGGTGTCAATCTAGAAGACCCTTTGGGGCCAGCGCTTGCCCCGGAAAGGGCGCGGTTCCCCGGGGAGAGGGGGTGCCACTTGTGGCTCTGGAGGTCAGGGCCTCCAGCCCCTCTAATGTGGACCCTGGCCCCTCGGGGAAGAGCGTAGTTCCCCGGGGAGATGGGGTGCCACTTGTGGCTCTGGAGGTCAGGGCCTCCAGCCCCTTTAACAAGATCCCTGGCCCCCCCGGGGAAGGGTGTAGTTCCCCGGGGAGAGGGGGTGCCACTTGTGGCTCTGGAGGTCAGGACCTCCAGCACCTTTAACGTGGACCCTGGCCCCCCGGGGAAGGATCAGCATTTGGGGGAGGATGGTGGGTCTTTCCAGCAACCTTTTGAAACGGTCCATTTGGGGAATGGTGGGTCTTTGTAAAGTCCAGTAGGAAGATGGGTGGTCTCTGAAACAGCCGGTGGTGACGGCGACGATGCTCACTGGTGGAGTTGATCAGACCCAGGCCCCAGCCCGCCAAGCCATGCCCGACGGGAGACAGCCTTTCCGAGACATTCCGCGCCTGGAGGTACGTGTCTGACGACAATGATGGTGGGTCAGCCTCTATGGGTGTGGTTAGTTCCTCCCTGCCTCGGGCGTGCTTTGAGGGAGGTGTGGGGGGGTGTCCCTCCGCACACAATCCCCCCACTTCCCATCTCTATCTGTGGGAGAAAGAACTCAAATGGCCCGTCTGGTTTTGACCTAGAGCATGTCCGCCGCTCTGCCCGCCCGCCTGACCCCCTGTGTTTTGCAAAAAGCCCCCCGCAGCTGGCGCAGTTCAAGCTGGCCAAAACGGTGCGTGTTCGACAGGGTTCATGCTGTCCCTTTTTGGGCAGAAAAGGGAAATAAAAAGCCATGCAAAAGCCCCCGCGGCTGGCACAGTTCAAGCTGCCCAAAATGGTGCGTGTTCGACGGGGCTCACGCCATCCCTTTGTGGGCAGAAAAGCGAAATAAAAAACGCCGTGCAAAAAGCCCCCGCGGCTGGCACAGTAAAGCTGCCTAAAACGGTGCTTTGTTCCTTGGAGAAAAAATCCACCAAAAGTTGTAACTGGTTATAAATATACATGCATTGCACCAAAGTAATCTTGAAAGTATCGGTTTTACACCCCTGGTGCGATGGTGGGGTGTCTTTCCCTTTAAGAGGGGTCACCAGCGTCAATGACGCGGAAGTAGACACCTCCTCCGCCATATTTTGAACCGCTCCACGTGGCGTGTGGGTCTCTGTCCCTCCAGCCTAGGTCTTGGACGGGAATGGCCGAATGTGCGCTCTGCTTCAACATCTACAGCCGGCTCTTGGCGCACCTGTCGGCGGTCGACCAGGTTTCAAACTCGGACGAGAAGAAGCTTTTGCTTGCGCTCGCCGCTGGCCGCGTGGACACGCGGAAGACGGTATGCCCGGTGACCGGTTGTCGAAGGACGCTGGCCCGCCTAGACAGACACCTGAAGCAGCACGCCGAGCTCTCTGTCTCGGCCAGGAAAGAGGCCATAGGGAGAGCAAAGCGTCGGAAAGTGGCTCGGGAGTTACGGTGGTTGCAGTCCACTCAACCAACGATTCCCGTGGTGTCTCAGCTGGCGTTGTCCTCGGAAGAGGAACGGGAACCAGACGGCCTGGAAGCTGGGCGTCCGTGCACCGACCCCCACTGCAGGCTTGCTACGGAGCGCATACAGGCCCAGCTCTCAGACCTCCGCAAGCAGGTGGACAAGGTGAGGTCCACCCTGCTTGAATTCACCCGCCGCGATCGAGAGTTAAGGAGGGGGGAAGAGGGGAGGAAGAGGAGGCGGGCAAGATCGTCGCCTGCACCATCCCCCGACCCGGCCCCTGGGCGAGGGGCGGCCCGAGGTCCTACACTCTCTGGGCCTCTGGAAGCCTACAATCTAACAAAGTACCCCTACCCGGACCACGCCCGCACCCTGAGTTGAGTATGGTTATGGCACTTTTCTGTTGGGCTGCTGGGTTGAATTCGTCAGGGCTGACCTTTGCCTTTCGTCCGCATTCTGCAGACCTGCTTCACATGGCGAAAGGCCATGCAGACCCAGAAACCTTGTCTTTTCTCAACCAGCCGGCGCGCATCCGAGCCTGGTCCGCTCTGCTGGGCCAAACGGGCATGGCCGAACCCACGAGACAACACTACCTGAAGAACATCGCACAGTTCCTAGATTATCCCTCTGAAACCCCGCCGGCCTCCTGCCGCATCTCCAGCACCACCCTGGTGCTGGTTCGCAGGGAGGTTCGAGCTCTCATTCGCGGCATCCACTAGCGCGTCGTGGTGCACGAGGTAAGAACCATGCAGGCGAAAGAAGGCAGACTGTTCTCCAAAGCCACCCTGCGACGCTGTCACCAGACCGCTGGAAGAAAAATCCCTCCCCTTCTAGGTGAGTGTTCGGTCTGCCGGTCAGCGTTTCCACCACCACTTGTGGAAACGCTGACCTTTCTGTTCTTTCCTTTTCTGCCCCGGGGCACCAGCAGCTCTCGGTTAAACCAGTCACGTCAGGGGTACACTAATGTGGCTGGTTTAACAGAGAGCTGCTGGTGCCCCAGAGCAGAAATTATTTTTTTGCCTTGGGGCTTTTGCCAAGTTAAACCATTCGTGGTGTAACAAGGTTTGTGGTAAAAGTCTAATCCATCTCTAACTTACGGTCTTCCATAAGACAGCCTCGAGTCC